>NC_132973.1:5898565-6211898 GCF_047496725.1 Anoplolepis gracilipes | reverse complement strand
CGGCGTCGGGACGCCCTGCGCTTGGCAGTGCAGAGCGACGTGACGGTTCCTCTCGACGCTTACGTCGATCGGCTCCACGATCCATCTGGGCGGCACTGCAACGTCAGAGAGACCCGCTTTACACAAATCCGTCATCGAGTGCCAACGTTCAACTTATTATGTTTTGCTTTACTGGTCGTTAGCGATTTAGAGACAGGTACGTTTTCATGATAGATGGAGAATCGTAAAAAAGCGCGGCGCGAACGAAAGGGAGCTACGTGAGCTCGTGTCGCTTTCAACGCGCGACTCTACACGCGTCGTCAAAGAGATTGAATCTCAAACAAACCGATAAAATAGATATGAAAGAGAGAAAGAGAAAAAGAGAGATGTACACACAAAGAAATAGTCTCGCGTGTAAAGCTCTAGAATGTTCTTTTGATCTTTTGAAATGTACGCTACTTTCGTTCAGTTCGACACTTGCAGTTCTCAAATTTCCGTGCTTTTGACGCGACGTACGCGGCTATTTGCATGATGAAGAAACTGATAAAGATACTGAGAGAAGATACCAGTGAGAATGAAGGTAAGTATATGGGTAGGGTAGAGTTGGAGAATCATAGGGTTCATGAATCGATGCGAGGCGTATTTCGCGGGTGTCAATTGATATATATATATATATATATAAAGTCTCGTGTCATTCGCACGCCAGGCAGCAGCAGACAATTCACCTCTATGTTCAACACGGCAACAGGGTAACAAGGAAAGTGACAAGGGACAAGGGCAATCGATCATCTATTATCTGCAACGTTAACTCTCCTAGGAGCTACCAACAAGGACAACGAAACGAAGGCGTTTCTATGATATAGCGCGCGATACAATGGTACGTATACAGCTCTTAGCTCGTAAAAAAAAAAAAACAAGAAAAAAAGTAAGACGAATGCTTGGTCGTCAAAGTTTCTCGACCAGGCGCGAGATTTTGCGTCGCGCATCGATTTGTCGACAAAGTCTCGTAGGGGTTGGTTTTTGTACGATTAGGTGTATTGTTTGGCAAGGTTCTACTTCTTACTGTGGTGAAAAAAACGCTGCACAAGCGAGATACTGTGAGTGGGAGTTTTCAACGTTTTACAAGACGGCAAAATATCGGCCACGCATCGATCGCGTGCGACAATATATAATATATATAGATAGATAGATATAGATATATAGACGTATATGTATATAATATATATGTAACGTGAGTATACAAATATACTCGAGCCCAAACGATGGCGTGTGAAACAAGTAGAACTCTTGGAAAGAGGTACGCAAGGGCGGGATATGTTTAGGTGCGGACCTCGTGAAGGAGGCGAATAATAATAATGATAACAATAATAATAATAACAATATATATGTATATATAAGTACCCGCGTCTAACGACTAGTTCGATAAAGTACGAATTTAATTAATAATATATGTACTACTAGCCTACATTACAAATCGTTAACGAAGCAGAGGATGTATTTGACGCTCGAATTTGAATTCTTTAAATCTATTTTGGAAAATTTAAAGCTTCATTAATCGCTCGGCGAGTGTTTATCTTTTAATTACTTTTGTAGAATTGTTTGTCCATTTTTACGCAAAAGAGAGCTTGCAAATCAGTTGTGATGCGAGCGTTCGGCATCCTCGTCTCGTTACAATAAAAGAAATATAAAAATGAGAAAGAGAGACAGACAGAAAGAGAAAGAGAGAGTGTGTGAGAAAGACAGAAATAGATAGATAGATAGATAGATAGATAGAGATGGTGAGAAGACATGCAGAAGTGAATAAAAATTGTCTTCCAACGAGCCCAAAGAGCCAGCGCAAAGGTCGGTGAAGATTGGTCGTGAGCGTAGTGGCACGTGCTCGCACTCGGGTGATCAAGATACTTTATATATATATAGAGGTATATGTAGATAATTGAATATAATTTTATAAACATACACATATACAGAGAGATATATATATATTTACACGTAAAGAATGTGTGTGCAGGCAAAGTGATCTACAGCTACGTAAAGAGAGATCATGCCGAATAAAAATATCGATGCTCACACGCACGCACGCATCTCAGGCCAGAAAAAATCTTTTTCATTTTCATTTATTGTAGCTGCAGTTGTTGCTGTTGTTGTTGTAGTTGTTGTTGAAACGAGTAAAAAATAAGGAAAGGTGCAAACTGTTACCTTTATTATTCGGTCAAGTCAAGCAAACCTCGGGGGTCCACGAGATACCGACGCATTCCCAGAGAGCCAAAGCAACGCAAATGTAATACACACTGTGTCTGGGTTCAAAAGGAAGGTCTCGAATGGATTTTTTAAGGATAAATTCATAAGGGTAAGGAACAAAGTAGAAGAGAATGAGAGATGGGGGACAAGGGTAGGTACGTAACGATCGTGATCTCGCCCGGGGGTGAATATGCTGTCGTTCGGAATTACGGTGGTATCGTCTTTAAGCCGTGGCCAACGTGGACTATAGTCTCTCTAAATGTCACATCCTGGCGAGAACACAGCTATGATGAACTATGGTGAAGCGGGAACCGAGTTAATAAGCGCGGTGATATGTCGATGGCGATGGATGATGAAATAGCGACTGAGACTGGAGAGCGGTTGACAAGGAGTTGTGGAATGGATGTTCGCAGGATGACGTTTGACCCCGAAATCTCGAAACTTTGCGTCTCGTTACGAATATCTAATACAAAATCATTGAAAATTTGTTTTAACAACTTTTCTCGACGTATATAATATATTATATTTGATGATTCAAATTTACGAATAATTATTTTATTATTTAAATTGTGTGTGTGTATATGTATATATATATATATATATATATATATATATATATATATATATACCTTTTTTTTTTAATATTTTACGCTTTAAACTAATGCTCACACACATTTGTAAATATTAAGAACTTAACATATATGTAAAGAATTTTATAAAAAATTCCTTTATAAATTTGGCAAGAATACGAATTAGAGATCTAAAATTAATAATTTAATAATTTAAATTTTAGATCCGGGATGAAACAATTATTAGGATTGGCAAGGCAATTATTAGGAACTAGGACAAAGGTCGGCGATCATCTAGTTACCTTTTACCTGTAGCTTGGCCGTGTACCTGACCTCGGCGGCGGGGTTCGCGGCGACGCAGGTATAGTCGCCGGAGTGCTCGGCCGCAAGATTCGTTATACTGAGGAGACTCGAGTAGGAATCCAGTTGGGAGACGTTTGCGACGGAGGCCAGATTCGGCGGTAAAGGAAAGGGATTTTGGCCGTCTTTCAGCCAGGATATGGTTAGGGGTGGATCTCCCGCCGCGACCCCGCACACCGTCCGCGTCCGCATCCCCTCGGATAGTCCCTCTTGGAACGTAAATGGCTCAATAATAGGGGGTACTGGAAAAGGTCAAGAGAGAAGAGAGAACCATACGTGAGAGCAAGAAAAAGATGGCACCAAAAAACGCAAGAACCTTGTAATACCAGGTATATGTGTTCTTTTTTCATATATATATATATATATGTAAGTATATGTATATATATATGAATATATATATATATATAAGTTTACGGTATGTGTATATATATATATTTTTTTTTTTTCGCTTTTGTTCCTTCCGCTTCTCATATAAACAGTGGTACGTCCATGTATATGTATAGATATATATATATAGAATATAATATGTATATATGTAGAATATGTACAATAGAGGCAGTATAGTAACGTAGCAATGTAGAGGAGAGAGAGGGTGGCCCCGCCGCGGACCTGCCCCTGACGCCCTCACACCTTATACACTTAAATTGACATCGCACACTTGCACGCAGCATCCGATTCTTTCCAATATAAGAGCGAGCGTTCGTTCATGTTTCCGAAGCTACCGCGTCGTTTCCTTCAAGATATTTACTTATCAATTGCATATCTCAAATATAAGCTTTTAAAAAAAATTCTTCACATTTTGCTCGACTTTTGCAAAATTAAAAATGCAACGCGAATGAGATAGATTACTATTTAGATACAATTAGATGCAGGAGGAAACGCGCGGCGTCGCTCTCGAGAAGCCGAAGTGCGACTTCCCTTCGAGGACGTGGGGGAGAGGTAGAAGCGGGTATCGTGCATAAGGAAGAGTCACGCTAAGCGTGAGCAATCTTTAATTACAAATCACCAAGTCTCTACGTTCCTTGGTGACGAAAGGTCGGCGAGGTCATCGTCTTGGATCGCTTAGGAAAGCATCGTCGGATTTAATTAAATTTGATTACTCTTCTTCGCATTAAATGAAACTGTTTACGACAACTCTATGCGATATCTCGCATTCCCGCGAATCAAAATGTAACCTAACAACGTTGCCGTTTACGACAACGACATAACATTTCCACATGCAGCTCTTACACGCGCGATCCATTTCCGAAACCGACCGACGTGATTCGCACGCACGCACGCAACGCACACGCACACGCACACGCACACGCAAAACTCGGGCTGTCAGGCGGTCGTCGGGCAAATTGTAGGGGGCCTAGAGGAGGATTACCATGAACCACAAGCCGCTGCGTGTGCGATACCTCTGCGGCCACATTACGGGCCACGCACGAGTAGTTGCCGTTGTGATCTGGAGATAAACTTTCAATCATCAGTATGCTATTGTACTGGTCCACATTGGTGACAGTGACGCGCTCCGACGGTCCCATCGAGCGTCCGTCTTTGAGCCACGTGATGGACAGCGGCTGATCGCCTCTAGTCACCGAGCACGTCAGGGTGGTACGCTCGCCGAGGTGCAAATCGCGATCTGCCGTGAACGGGCTAATTTTGGGGGGAACTGGAATAATAACAACGAGAGAGCTCGTGAGCGCACGTACAATACATAGACGGCAATCGCTAACACATGGCGTGTGTCTGGCATCTCCCCTTGTGTGCGATCCTAGAAATTATCTCTACCGCTCCTGCGCCCGGTCCGGTGCGTCACTTTCATCTTTCCTCCTCGTCTTTTGATTAGTCATTCGATAATGCTCGAATTTGTCTTGCCGACCTCATGAATCGCTTCTCATAGTCTTCTCATGGCATCCGCCACCCAATCGTCTTCCGTTCCGAATGGTCCATCTGCGACAATTCGTTATCGTAGGAAATCGGAAATGATATGCCTTACCGATCACTGCGACGTCTCCGGATCTTCTGGCGCTGTGACCCTGCTTGTTCCTGGCCCAACAGGTGTACACGCCGGGGTCGCCATTTTTCTGCACGCTGCTGATCATCAGGGTGCCGTCCGGAAGTACCTTCTGACGCAGGTTATCCGGTAACTCGCGACTCGACTTCTCCCACTTGATCTCCTCGATCGGATATCCAGCCACGGGACATTTCAAACGGAGAGTCTCGCCGGCGACGGCAGTGACTTTCGGGATCAGACGTATGTATGGAAGTCCTAGACGAGAAATTTTCTTATTTATATATTTAAAGTTTTGAGCTTTAATGGAAAACTTTGATAGAATCGATAACGACTGACTTCGAAAAATATCATTATTTCATTCAATTTTTTACCGTAATAAAATATAATTTTATTTTTTTAACATATTTTCCTCTTCTAGAATATAAAACATTAAATTTTTACCTCTTGCTTTAATTTATAATCATGTAATATAATAATGGATCATTAAATTCTCATTTTTCAGTAGAAATATAATACAATAATATATTATAGTTTATATGTGAGCATTAGCTGTGCATCAACGATAATCCATCATTTATGGATGCGGTATTATGAAAAATTGAAAAGAGGCTCGTTATATATGTATGATCAGCTTTAGAGTAATCATGTAAAATTAATGTTATTTATAATTTTATCACGTTACATTACATATGAGAATATAATTAGCGAAAGTACGTACCATAAACATTCAGTCGCGCAGCATGTGTCATTTTTCCCGCGCGATTTTCGGCGGTGCAGGAATATTCCCCTCCGTCCTCCACCATAACGTGGCTTATATTGACATGGGATATGACGTCGCCGTGTACCGTTACGTATTGACCAATAACAAATCTTGCGTAACAATCAATGAGTTTTATTTTTTATTTTAAAATCAATTTACGCAGTAACAGTACATTTACAATAATTTGTCGTATTCATCAATAGGAAGAGAAAATTCAATTTTGATACCAATAGTTTGAAAAAAAAAAATATTATGTAAAACACACACACAGTTACAGTAATAATATTTCTAGCACAATAGGGTGTGTTACGTAATAAAAAGCGTGATGGAGAAAAGATCGATTTTTCAGAGAAGCGTTTTATGTTCCTATTTATTGTTGATTTGACGCGTCAGCTCTCAAAACGACGCGATCTTATGAATCCCGCGATACATTTCCGACCTCCGATCATTGTGCATTATCGTTTAGAATTTGTCTAGATTCCATCTCGATTTGCCGAGGATAAAACTATAGCCACATGAAACTGCGTCCGCTAGCGAGCGAAGGGATACGAACGACGGACTAGAAATAACGCGGTAATAAAACGATATATATAGATGATGGATCCTTTATACCGATCAGTCGTTAAATTACATGTGAGGCTCGCGCATAGACGTATCTAACGGCATGGTCAATATATACGTCATCCACACGCGATAAATATTCTCGTTTCTGCCTGGGACATTACACGCGGAATTGCTCACGCTTATCAAGATGATCGCGAATAACACCGAATGATCAGGAATTATGATTCAGTTACGATAGCAGTGACGTTTAGAGCATCTTGTATGCTAGATGGTGCATTTATTTCAAGAACGTCGGTCTCAATTTCATACTTTGACTTTCCGAGTACTATTGATATCGTCGATAATAACGTCACGTAATAATAACAAAATATAAAGAAAATATAAAATATCTCGTATATTTGATATCGTAATTGATATAACTCAATGTTATTACACGGAACTCAATATTATACGGATAAAATCACATCGTGATATCGTTTCTTTCTTTCTACTTTTCTCTTTCCTTTTTTGCAGAATCATTATAGTTACACCGACGAATTGTGAGATGTATTAAGTCCCGAAAATGATCACGCGGAATATCAGCAAAAATGTAGGCTATTTCAGAGAGAGAGAGAGAGAGAGAGAGAGAGAATTAAGGGACGAACTTACCTTCCATTAGTCGGTAAGGGAAAACCATCCAACGCCCATGATACCTGTGGTGTAGGATTTCCTGCGGCGGAACATTTTAAGGATACGGCGGGCCCGGGCTGGAGTGTCTGCTCAATGAACGAGTATAGGAGTGCCGGTGGCGCGTCTGGAACGTTAACGTGTAAGTCGAGCTTAATTACGCGCCGGATACTTTATGCTATGTTGCAAGCGTTATCGTTAATCAAAGTTGCTGGAACTTGGGAAAATATGTAGCTGCAAAAGACCGTTTAAAATAAAAGAGAAACATTTGTGCACGCGGTGTGGAATTAATGCAAATTCGATAATATCGCGGTTATGAACCAACCCTTCCCCGCTCCCCCCCGCCCCCCCCCCCCTCCCCCGCCCGCGTTCTTAAAAATTATTATTACAGAAATGTTTCGCATTTTTATCTTACAACCCAAGCCTTTAATATTTATGTTCAAATAGAGAAATTTTATTCTCCTACACATTTATATTTATCTCTGCTATGAAAATGTGGATTACCGATGTAATCTAAGCGAGTACCGTGACCTGACAATAAAATGCGAGTGCAGCGGGGGTTAAACGAGGGGTTACGAGCGAGCCGGAAAGAAGAAGGCGAGCGAGGGCGCGATATCCTGATCCTGAAAGCCGCCACGCCCAGCGCACATCGCGATGGAAATACGAGAGACAATGGACCCACCGTCATGGAAGCACGAATATTTCTCCTTTCTTTGTCGACGTTACTCCGGTAACAACTCCGAAGGAAACAAGACTGATGCGCGAAGTCCGCGAGGGAGAAGTAAAAGAAAAAGATTCTGTATGTGACTCCTCGTTGTGAAATGCGAGAGAGGAGAGAGCTCATCGGGATCGAACAACCGCGTCGATTTATCCGTCTGTGCTCGTAATTAAAAGTGTCGATTCCACCGTCATTAAAAAAGCTTCGCCGTCGCGTTGCAAAGAGAATATGGGACCGCTAGCCTCGAAGAAGAAAGGAAGAAAATGGTCCGAATGAATGTTGGATTCTCTTGCTCGCGAATCCGTGCGCAAATTGATGAATCCCCGTCTCTATGCCTCTCGGCGATCATTAACGCGTCTTTCGTAGTCGCGACATCGCGGCTGTTCCACCTCCGGTCGATGAAATGGAATTTTAAGTGATGGTGATAGCGACCGACGCCAGCATTACAATATCTGGGAGGAAAATGTGCTCACATCGTTCAACAGAAACATCTTCTATCGCTTTTACGTTGATTGTACGTCGCGCGGTTCAATATCGAAATGTATAAATTGTCGAATGTAAAAAAAAAATTTGTTATAATTTAATTAATATATTGACGGATACGCGGATATATATCGGTTTGTGAATAACTATTTTGATACCAGCGGAAATTTCTTATAACATTACAAGAAAATTCTTTTACTGTAATAAAATAATCGGATTTATATTTTCATCTCTCCGATGTTCGTCATTGTCACAATTATTTTTGACAGACTGATAAAAATGGTAAAACACTCGGATGTTAATCAAATTGATAAACGCGCTTTTAAGCGCGTGTAGACCAGATTGAAATACGCGAAATTTATTTGAAGTAATTTGGCAGTTCTGTTCGTTCGAGGAAATGACTTTTTTGCCACCGCCTTCTATTCTGCGTATACCATAGAATTCGCGCTTTTATTCGATGTTTGAAATTGTTGCGAGCGGATCGTTTTATGTGTAGCGATGCACGAAAAATGTTCTTGAAGTCCATACACACACACACACACACACACACACACACACACACATATATATATATATATATATATATATTTCATTAATGCTGGGAAGAAAGAATAAATAGAGAAAAGTTGCAGCAAAAATTAATTTTCCTATATTCGTTGTACATTTTCCGCATGTTAATAATCAAATACACCGATATCAATTTTATAACAGCGTAACGATGTGTTTCGCGCAAATCACTTTTTTCCTCCCTGATTTCTCTGAAGCCGAGGCAATCAGAGCGAATCGATAAAGCGTCCGTTAATCGCGAGAATGTCGGTAACTGTCGGCCAATCGTACGCCGCGGCTACTTCGCCGAGCAGATTTTACGAGTGAGTGGTACTTGAATTTGGCGGAATGCATTTCGCACAATTTGCTGAGCGTACTCCCTCTCTCTCTCTCTCTCTCTCTGTTCGGTCTCGGAAATGACTTTTTCTGCAGCCGTTCCGTTCCGGCCGGGCCGCAGCCGGGCCGTTTTTCTCCGCCTCGCCCGTTCTCGCGCGCAGCGAAATTGCATCGGCGATCGCTTTGTCTCACTCGCCCGCGCTCACCCCGGGATGTCCCTGCTGTCGGTGCTCGCTCGAATTCTCTTTGACGTAAATTCCGTGCATTACTGACGCTGACGAGCGAGAGACGCTAACTTCATTGTTGTTTCAAAGGCCCTCCTCCCTGCTGGTCGCCCCTGTCCTGCCGCCCACATCCCCGAACGCCTGATCTAGATATACGGGGTGTGTCCGGCCTCTGTGAGGCACGTTCAACTACTATTAGCAATAGATTCTTTAATAAATTTTTAATAATTCGCAAATATTTTACAAACAGCCGTTGCTTGTTGCGGCTTCTTCTGAAATTTTCAAAGTTGTATATTCCGGCGAAGCGAAACTTTGAATTATATATATATAATTTAGAACAAGTAACGACCGTAAAATATATTCGAGATTTATATATATATATATATATATATATATATATATATATATATATATATAAATCTTCACCGAGAAGCGTAATCCACTTGAGACCAACTAACAAAGTTTTCGCTGGTTCCTTGCAGATGAAATTTAATTCACGGAAACCGCTTAATTTCCTGCATTAAATATTTCTGTAATTAGAACTATAAAAAACTTTTTTCAGAAAAAACTGACTCTAAACTCATCGAGACATCTGTTATTAACGGTCAATATCATGAAAGATGGACGTTCTGTATATAGGACGCGACGAGATGGTACGAGGCAGAGACAAAGTTGTACTACGAAACGAGGTAAAACGCTGCAAAAGAAGATCCATCCCTCTGCACTTCAAAGTGCTCTCTCGACCTGCAGCTCGGCACGCGGCGACCACCGCCTCTTTGCCGAGTAATCAAGTTCTGTGTAATTCGATAGGTAGTATAACGCGGGTTGTCGATCGGTGCGCTGCCAGTGTCTTTCCTTTCTGGAAAGATACCTTTGATGGCGCTTTTCGAAGATGACGTGGGAGAAAAGGAGGAAGAGAGAAAGATGAAAAAATGAGAGTCAATATCCTGGCGCAAGAAGATCGAGTCACCATACTAGATGTAGTTATTATACGAGATATCTATGGGGATGACGCACTTGCCATCGGAGTGCTTTATTATTGATACTTTTCGCATGAAACTGAATCGTTATATCGAGCCTTTAATGGCATATTTAATCCATATAATGTTTCATGCTCGAGATAACGCGTATAACTGTTTAAAATAAAACCCTTCTTATTGAGGATTGAAAATAATTATTTTCGCTAACCTATCTAATATTTCTTTAAAATGCTATGAAAATGAAGGAACTTTTATTCGTCTAGAGAACTACATTTTAATTAAATTACAGATTGATTCAAAACTGAAATATTCATATGGTTTGCTCGTTTAATAATAATAATAATAATTTTTTAAAAAGGCAGAATTGTTAAATAAAAATTGTTAGTTATGCAAGGAACGCAAATGTGTGAAATGGATGCAAATATGAAAATAGAAAAAAATATTAATCTTATACTACGTAATAATCTATCATCCAAATGCAGTTTTTAAGATTCCAGTTGCTTTATATGCTATTATTTTCGACGCTTTTCATTTATATATGGCATTTATTTAAAAAATTACATTTGTGACCTCTTTCTGTGAATTCCTATTTAAAATTCCTATATAAAAAAAAAGGAGATGAATAATGAGAAAAATATGTATTTACGTACCGCCTAATTGAAGTTCTGCCGACGCTTGAGCTGTATCTCCTTCCGATCTTCTTACAATGCATTGATACATGCCGCGATCGTCCCTTCCGATTCCGTTGAGCCTCAGTAATTCCGATTGTCTTCCCGAGCCTGGTAGTTGCCTGCCGTCCTTATACCACGTGATAAAATGCGGCCCAGCCTGCGGGTGCGTACCAACCTCGCATCTGAACTCGGCGTTGCCTCCTAAGTGAACGCTGAGTAACGAAGGCGTCACTTCCACGTGAAGAGGCGCCGTCACGATTAACCTGAGATTATAATAAAAATATCGATATTACGTTAACTACGAGCTACATTTAACTCACGATGGTATCAGACGACGCGTGATGATGTAATGATTAAAGTGAAATGATGTAATTAAAACGCAAAATAAATAAAATAATAAAATAGATTATTAATTCTGAAATTAATAATTGACATTTGTCAATAATTTATTTTATTAATTTTAATTCGCATTACCTGATTTCGGCACTTGCTTCACCACCAGGGTTAGAAGCAGAACAGCGGTACACACCGCTGTCCTCTAATGTTACCGCCTCGATGGCCAGTACAGAACCAAGTAATCTAGTTCTGGGCCCAGAGAGAACCAACATTGGTTCCGCACCTGTTTGCGCGTACCACCTGGAAGCGAAAGCGTCGAGAAAATGCTTTCAACATAATGACATCCGTTGAACCTAGCTCTACGTTATTTAAAAAAGTCACATTGTCTTTTTATTTATATAATAATAATGTTGTAAAAGTGGAATTTTTTTCTGTATTTTAATTATTATTAATTAAATAAATTGAATAAAAAATATGAATACATTATAATATAATTAGAAGAAATATAAAAATAATTTTTGAAGAAAATTATTACATTCTGTTAAATAAAAATGGTTAATTACTGTGCAAGGTGTGAAATGAATGTTAATACAATAAAATATTTTATCTTTAAAATTAAAATACAATATTAAAGATAAAATATTAAATATATACCATGTGTTACCGCTTATATATAACACAATTTCATTATCGTACGTTAGAATTTTATCGCACTGGTCGATATATTTGTTAAGTTTGTCGGATAATCAATTTTCGAAGTCATTGATCAGGTTCAAGTATTTGAAGACAGTGCAACTGATACGATCCTCAAATAGCGTGTCTTCCCTCTTTTTCTCTCTTTCTCTCTCCTGCTTTCTATCACTTTGTTCTTGTTTCCCTTCTGTCTCTCGTACTCTCTCGTTGCTGACGAATAATTTTTCATCAAAAGGCAAAGCAGTTGGTACAGCAAAGAGGCGGGGGCATGAAAGGAGAGAGTAGTTCAATTTCGTTGGCTTTTCGGATACATCGACCTAGAAACGACGTTGGCATCCAGTAGCGTTTATTCCTGAAATTCTCTTGCTGCCTCGCTATCTATAGTCACTGACAGCCCCAGATCGGACAGTACATTTTGACTTTGGATCGTTCAAGAACACATGGAGCTTTCCCTCGTCTTCTATATTTGTAATCCATTGAATTTCGCTTCAAATTTGGGACTTTAATGATGCTGCAGGAATTTTGATCAAAATTTTGACACTATCGTTTGCATAATTTTCAAAAGAATTTACTCCAAAAAAGAATTGACTTTTATTTTTTAAATTTATATATGTGTAGGTTGCAAAAAAATAGTATCTTTATTATAATATTTTAAATTATATTGTAGAAATTTAAAATTTATATACATACTATTGTGATCTGCAAAATAAAATTTACGTTAATAAATATAATAATAAAACGCAGAGAGAAATTTTTCCATAAAAGAAATTACGTTTATTTGGAAAACAAGGCACTTTGATTATTTAAATGAACATTACATGCTTTTCAATTTTCTTTCTTATTAGAGTTTTAATACGTCCCACGGCCAATGAAATAATTATTAGAATTTAAATGTTCGCGTGAAAGATTCAGTCAGAAAGTTGGTCGATAAGATTTGGATGATCGAGTCGTTAGAAGATGGAGAAGTTGGCGAGCACGCTACGGCGTGTCGTAAAAGTACTTAAAAGTTGCACGTGTCCAAGAGGGAATTCAATAAATCCTACGAAGTTTCGCAGGAGAATCTTATCTGGCGCGATTTGTCCGGAGGGAGGGCTCCGTTTCGATCGACTGCCTATCGCACGTCGCGAACGTCTGTTATTTGAACGCCGGATATATATCGGCGTCGCATAAATCTCATGACAAATTTAGGATGCGCCTCTATACGCACACGTATAAATTCGCATAATGCATTCCTCTCTCGGGAGGCGGGGCATGTGCACAGTGCGGGTCTTAATAACGCGGTAGTATTTCACGAGCGGAATCGCGTTGCTGCGCGATACACGCGTTTTGCTCCCGCGAGACAATCGACCGCCCGTTGGGGAGGAGGTGGCCGACTTGAAACGTATTACGCGAATGTATTTTTCATACAAGAGCTACGGCCGGGTTCCGACCGCCCGTGTCGCGATATTGCCAATAAATTTTCATTCCATCGAGTATTTGCCCGGGCTACATCCGTAGTCTCGGAAGACAAGGAAAAGAGGGACACAGAGGGAAGTTGTCATTTATTCCAGAATGTAAATTACCTTAATCTTTCTATCTCGTTTCCTTCAAAAGATTTTTTCCACAGTCTGCATAAGATCTTTTTAATAAAAATGGGTTTACATAGATTTTTTAACATTACAATTTTAAATGAGTTGGAAAAAAGAGGTACTAATATTACTTCTTTATCATTTTTTTCTTTCTCTATTCTTATTTTTTTTTCCTCCGTTATACATATATTACAGATATCGCAAACTATTCCACGTTTATGCAAATGACAAATGTGCAAATATTTCTTCTAAAACTGACAATGAGAGAGATGTATGTCGCGTATCAAAGTTGCGTCGGGACATATCGCGCGAATCGTAATAGGCAGGTAAAATATCATTTGTTAAATTCTCCACTCTCTGTAAAGTGGCAAAAGATAAAGTACGACGTTCGATTGTAGACGTGATGGAGAAGCGGGAAAACTCGCTCGACGGAAAACGCCGAGTCGCGAGAGCGAATCTCTCTCTTCGTCGAGCCGAGCGACATGGAGAGCTTCCGATTGTGCCACCCTCTCGCGAAGCTTCACGATCGAGTGCTCCTACTTTTCCACGATCAAAATCGTACTCTTTCCTCTCTTCTCCTCCCTCATCTCTTTCGAGTACTCTGGCGCACCCGTCTTCGCCTTTTTCCTCCTCCATTTCTTGCCGAACATTATCTGTCCTCTTCGCATCTCGCTCGCTCCCCCGGGATTTGATCGTAATTTCTCAAGGGTGAACGCGAACGGAAAAAGGAAGGGAGGATTAAAGGAAAGGATTGAGGTCCTACCCTCCTCTTTTCTTCTTTGATACCGATGGAGGAGTCGCGTCAAATGCCTCAAAGAAACGTCGCGTATGAAACGATAGGCTCGCACGTGTTTGCTCGCTGTCATTGAGTGTCGATTTCTGACGCACAAAGACATTCGCGTTCATCTTTGTATCATTCGGTTACGAGATGTTTGAGAGACGGCACTCTTTTTCTCGTTCTATCTCTCTTTGGCGACGACAAGTGGACGGCAAAGTGGCGCATATCCTTCCTTTTTTTCTTTCTCTACAGCGGCAGCGAATAAATCCATTCTCAGCTCGCTGGTAACGAGCGGCGATTTCTCGCCTCGCTTTTCCGTGAGATTATTCTATAATGGGAAAAGCTGCGGGAAAAACGCGCAAGGTGCCGTTTTTCTCTTGTTACGTCCCCGTTATATGAGATTCTCTATGACGGTAGACATTATTTAAAACGACAGTGATTCTGTATGACGATGTAATACACGACATATTTTCCGTCTACCTTTCGTTTAACCATTTCATATATTGCTTATAAAATAAAAAGATAATAATTTTATTATTATCATAACACGGAGAGTGTATCAAAACCATCAGATATTCGTTTAAAAGCAGATTCTGCGGTTAATTTGGAGATGAATTTTACATAGCAAAAATGTTAAGACATCAATAATTTCCGAATTATAAATAATTTACAAAGAAACTTTTCGCAAAAAACTAAACTTTTTAAAACTAAGAAATACAAATCTTTAATTAATCACAACTAAAATAACTTTAAAAAAAAATTTTATTTAAAGCTTACAATTAGTTACAAAGATATATGACGAGAAAAATTAAAAATTAACAAAAAATAATGATCTCCTTCAACATTTTCGTTAAGGAAAAATCCTCTTCAAATTGGACAGGGAATCCGCTCCTAAATGGACATTTGATGATATACATCCGGTATATATTTGTAACTTAAATATATTTAATTTCAGAAGCAAAACCATTGTACTATATATATATATATATATATATATATACTCATACATATATTTCAATTTCTTTCAATATTAAATTACAACATTCCTATTTTTAGTACCATATCCTATATTTTATGTATCATTTGCAAGTAAAGTTAATATTTCAATATTTCTATATTTTAATTTTCCATCAATTTTTAATAACAATTTTTTAAAATTTATCTACATTTGTATATATATAATAATTTTTTTTCAGATTTACATCTCGAAAAATATAAAATTAGCATATAGTTATTATAATATACAATATAAAACTTTTACTTTATATTTTTATATTTTTATATAATAATGCATATACAGGGTGTTCTGTAATGGTGAATAATTTGTTAATGACAGATTCTTGAGATCATTTGGAGTCGATTTTTCCTCAGCAAAAATATCGAGGGACACGTTATCATTTTTTGCAAATTTCCAATTTTTATCATTATTAATCTTTGCAATTAAGCCTTAAATTAAAATTCTATTAAAGTAAACTCTACTATCTGAAATTATCTAAAAAATGTAGTTTGGTAATTTTTTAAAGTTTCTTTTTCAATTATTTATAAATCGGAAATTATTGATGTCTCGACGTTTTTGTCATGTAAAATTCATCTCCAAAAGTTTAGTTTGCGAAAAGCGCTTATAACTCGGAAATTATTGATGCCTCGACATTTTCGCTGAGAAAAAATCGTCTCCGAATCATCTCAAGAATCTGCCATTAGCAGGTTTTTCACCATATATGTATAATGTTGAAAGCAAATGTGTGTGATATAAATTTTGCACGAATATTACAAGAATGTGTATGTTTAATATTTAATATATTTTACTTAATAAGATTTATTAAAATTCTTTTTCATGTAACGCACATATTAATAATTTTCTATTTCTTCTAACGTATAATAAAGTTGTAAAAATATAGAGAAACAAAGATACGTTTAGTAGAGTTTAGTAAACGTAACGTTTAGTAAAATCGAATTGTTTTATAGATACATTAAAAAGTGTCAGTACTGTTCTCGAGCCGATTCCAGGAATCGGTTGGGCTTGCTAATTCTCCGTATTGCTCGCGTTATCTGTTCTAAAAATCGACGTGCATAAGTAGACGAAATTCTGCGTGTGGAACAAATACCACAAGCAAAAGCATAATGTTGCTAAACGTTTATTATCATATAGAATATAAACTTTTACTTTAAATATTTTTTTAAGCCATATATATAATGTTAAAGACAAATATGTATGTGTATGTGTATGTGTGTATGCGATATATAAATTTTGCATAGACATCACAAGAATGTATACGCTAAATATTTATTATATTATATTTGTTAAGGTTTATTAAGATTCTTTTTCATATAACGCACACATTATAATTTTCTATAATATTTTCCTAACATATAATAAAGTTATAACAATATAGAGAAACAAAGACTACAATTTCTGAATCGGTAACGTTTAGTAAAAGTCGAACTGTTTTATAGATACGTTAAAAAGTGTTAGTGTAGTTCTCGAGCCGATTCCAGGAATCGGCTGGGCTTGCTAATTCTCCGTATTGCTCGAGTTATCTGTTCTAAGAATCGGTCGTCTTGTATATGTGGATGAAATTCGTGGAATATAAAGCCCTAGATCGAAGAGAGACGCGAAATCGGCGTCCGATCTCTGATTTGTCAATGCATTTGGCCAATCAGGACTTGGGACGCCGATTTCGTTTCTCTTTTTAATACATAATTCTAGCCTCGTTTTTCTCGAAGCAATTGTAGGGGAGAGAGGGGAGCGCTCGGATGTACTTCTTGCTTGGATCCAAATCTATCAGTTTGAACAAATCGGTGGTCGCGGTTACTTGAGTAAAAACTAGGCGCGTGGAATAAGTATTTCGAGCAAATATCACTTATTTCTTTGAAAAAGTACCTTACATTTACGAAGGTATATATGACTAACTTTATTATTTTTATTTCACATCATGTGATATAATAGTTTAAAATTAATACGATAATCTCGTACGGTTTTTTCGTGTTCTTTTACTCGTGAATAGTGAATTGTATCGGAGTGTCGAAAAGATATCCGGCTATCATAATTTATTATTATTTTTTTAGAATAGTTTTACGATATACTTGTCTTAAAATCAGTATAACAGATTGATACGTAAAGCCCGTAGTACTTTACTTTCATTTTCAAAGCGTCAGTAACGAATTCGCGAGGTTCGCGATGCAACTTGTGAATATCGCGAGTGTTGAAAAAAGTATCGGGGATTATAATTAACGATTGTTTTACGATATTTGACTGAAAATTACAGTGATCTAGTGCGGAAGAAGATATAATTCGTTGTAATCGACCGTCGTGCGGTCGATTTATAACCGCCAAAATGGTGTTGCATTATACGTTACACTAGATGTGTCTCGAAAATATTCCACGATTATTGTGAATGGTAAAACGATACAAGAATTAGCGGAAGTACGTGAAAAGTGTGTAAGAAATATCGGGAGTGTGGAAAAAAATCAAGCGACGTATAATTTGGCTGATTACGTATTTTATGAAATTCAGCTCGAGTTGTGTGATGGAGAAGAAAATAAAAATAAAGTGAATAAGTGGGCATAGAGAGTATAGATAGTGTAGATGAAATAGTGAACTACGTGAAAAAAATTATCGCGACGAAAATTTTCGGGAATATCGACGTATAAGTATGGTATGGCGTAACGCGTATTTCAATTCTCGCCGTATACAGGGTGACGGTAATTAGCCTTCCGGGAATCGTGCGTATATGTATATGTAGATGTACGTGTCGGAAGTGACCAATGAAGCATCCAACGATCCGGTCTATCGTGTTAATTAGTGAGCGCGACCGTAATTAGTTATAATTTTCCGATCGATCTGTGAGCGAGTGTTCTTCAGGGAGTTGACGTCCGAAGATAACCAGAACCCATCACTATCCTCCCCCTTCCTCGAAAGATACGAACTTGAATACAAATGCACCGATAACGATCGGCTGGTGAGTGCATTTTTCTTGCTACTTGTATGAACAACATTGGCAATCACGAATTTTGTTCAGACTATTGAACACAAATAATCTCTAACAATCTAATAATGTAATCGACCGAATAAAAAAATAAAATCTTTCGATCTTACACATACGCAAAGAATTACAATTACAATATATTATTTAGAGAATACCTTGATCTATGTAAAAATGTAGTGAATTTTGTCAAATTTGCAGCCTGCCTTTTAATTATTTCGATAAACTTGATAAAATATTCTGGCACTTGTTAAAAAAATTTTAGTTTTAAAAATAAACCAATAACTTTACACAAATGAAATAATCGTCGTTAAGAATTGGTCTTTTTGAAAACGTGTATTGTGTTATAAATGGACTGAGCAAATTTTGGGATTATGCAAATTGTATTATTTAATTTTGAATTTGTGTAATGATTCGACTATGTCAAAATCTAGTTTATTCAGTCGATAGTGTCATTTAACTACAAAGTTATTGTAATTAGTTATGATTACATTTAAAAAAATATCTTTTTATTGATATATTTTTGCATAGATGCTAAAATACACGATTTATTTCAATTCATTTCTATGATAATGAATTCTTCTCAGCTTTCTAATTTTCTTTTCTGACTTTTAATTTTTGAATATTTTCAATGTGACGCTATATATATGTATGTTAGGTATATAGCATATATAGTATTGTAGTAAAATGTTTCAATTAAAAATTAATTATTTATAGGCATTTTATTAAAACAATATAACCATAATAACTCATTTAACGACGAATTGAAATTTTACAAAATAATAAACAGAACGAATTGAAATTGACAAAATATTATAATAAATTTACTTTTCCATAATTTACATATAATTCGCGAAAAACGAAAAAATATAATTATATAAGTTATAAAAACAAATATATAAAAATTTAAATAAATAACTTGAAAAAATAATCTTTTCACATAGCACAATATTAATTTTTACAATTAACTGATATTTTCAACTTTAATATAGAAAATTGTTTCAATATTTGTTATATGCGGAAAATTCTCAGCTTTCTTTCTCTCAATATGTTTGTAACGTGTATACTGCAGATATCAATAATCGTATTAAATCTCGTATCGAGGGGTAGGCTTTACAGGCAGTTGCACAAGTGATCAGCTGATTGCTGATGTAGTCGTATGCTCGCGGCACATGACTGACCGACCTATCTCTACGACACGCGCACGAGTTCTTGAAAGCGTTCACGCGTGTATATGTAGTCGATTGATGAATGAGTATCGCATGTTCGTTTTTCAAACTGCTGTCGCACAGCGAGATATCAAAAAATATTAGGTAAGCACGCGATTATTTTACGATCGTTTCGCGAGAATCTATACTTACTAACATATAAATTATCTTTGATATAATGATAGAAAATACAGATAATTTTTAGCTACGATATAACATTTGTCACATGGAATAATAGAAAATAATAGAAAAAGTAAGATATGGAAAATTGATTGAGAGAGAGAGAAAGGATTTTTTATAAATATTTTCTTAGTGGTTTTTTATCGTGCGCGAAAAAATTCTTCAATATTGTTAAAAATAAATAAAACTTCTAACATAGAAAGTAAGGGATGATTTGAGAATTACGGTTAAACTTTAGCGATAACAGTACGTGTTCTCTCTTGTAGGTGTAAGGTTTTCGCAAAGACTTACCGATATTCGGGCGAAGGGCAGGCTTGCGCCACGCAGACTAATGACGTCGATTCGTCCTGGGCGACGTGTACGACGCCGGAGTTTTCGAGTATCACGGGAGGCATTACGCCTCTGTGATCTGTGAAGCAGAATGCAGAAAACTCGGCGCGTCACAAACGGCATTTCCCAGCGATGCACACCAGTTTCCTTCAAAACTTATCGGCGTTACCGAGACTCACCTGCTATCCTAATGTTGGCCATAGAGCTAACGACCACTTGTCTCGTGAGACGGTGCATCGTGCGGCATCTATAGCCGTTCAGCTGGTCGCTGAACTCGAGGCTGTGCACCAGAAGCTCTCCCGTGGGAAGCAGGTGGAACTTGCCATCTATAAAATGTAGCGATCGAAAGCCATCGTGAAATATCAAATGTATCGAAAGAAGATTATACGGTATATACAAGATGTTACACAGGATGTCCTACAAAATATAATAGTGAAATATTTTTATCACCTTTTTTTTGGAGGCTTATATATATTTAATCTTGAAATTTTCCAATACAGCTTTTCTCTCATAAATTTTTGTTGATGATAAAAAAGAAATACAAATTCGCGAAAATATCTCTGATCAATAAAAATTTTGGGGACATCCTGTAACATAATTATAATTAGATTATTGTTAAATAATTAATATATATAATAATTTTTTTCCATTTTTCGTTACATTTTATATTATATTTTGCATTTTATAATTAATCGCAAAATTCGCGTAAGCCGGAAACAACGTTTCGGTAGAGTTCCGCTCAACGTGCATGAATAATACACGACTTCCTAATCCCGTCGTATTATTCATATCGAATGCGCGGCAGCAATAATTGGGATCAACATTTCCCGATAAACCGTGCCAGTATTATCTTTAACGAGCGCGATAACGCCACACCCTGCCGGGTTACGATATTTTTGGAGAGCACGGCTGTACTCGCTTGCACGATAATTACGCTAATTCCGCGGTTGCACCCTTGTCCGATCTACGTGACATAGGAGTACTCTGTTCTTGCCGAAACTAAACTCAAGGTTTCCTTAGATAAGCCCGAGTATAACGCTTAACGACCACAATTAACCTAAACAGTTGCGAAAGTCTGCCCTAGAAACTTGAATCTTTTTGAGATCTACAAATTCGTGATTAGACTGCTTAGCGCGCTTGATTGCACTATTATGTTATACGTCGTACATGTGTACATTGCAAGTATGAATACATCCGATAAATATCACAATTATTCTAATTTTTGATATGCAAAATAGATTGAAGTTTAAATTTAATATGCTTTTTCTTCGTAGAAGCTATTTTTATTTTATTGAGGGCAATTATCTCATTATTGATTTGTAATAAAATGTTTGGATAAATTGAAGGAACATTTATTTAAGGTACTAATAAAAAATGCTAATAAATTACAGGGATATAATGAAAATTAAAGATTTCTTTTCCTCTTTGCGAATTTTTATTACTTTAGGAATTTTGTAAGTTTTTTTGATATTGCAGATTGCGTGATATCTTCAATATAAAACAATTCGATTTAATTCGTCACACAGAATCTGTTATCAAAATATTTTTCGATAGATTGGTGTATGTTGAGCGCAGTCAAAAGTTCTCTATTTATTCAATACGGGATACTGATAAAAACAGAAGCAACGAAATGTTTTTGCGTTCATGTAGGAAAATATTTTGCGCGTGATGCGTCTATACTCTTGTCGTGGTATACAATGGTGCCTAGGTTACATGTACATACGCAGAGACTGAGACATGATAGAATAGACTAAGAGCAACAGCTGCGATAAGGCAGCCTTCTGAATAGATTGCCAAATCAGGTGGACCGAATGGTCTATGTAGTTTAGGTATTACATTCAACAAAGAGCCTATGGCCGTGCACGCGCGCGCGCACAATTCCATTCATGGTACACGTACATGTATGGAACGCATATCTATGTACATAAGCCGGGATTATATATAATACATGCAGCGAATTACATTATAACTGATATCGACACAATTGCGATAGTGCTTCGCACGTACGATACATTAAAATTAATACATTGAAATATCTCATATGTGCGTGTTGGAATATTTTTATTTACAATTTATCAACTTGAATGAAGATGATGACTTTTAGATGCCTCAGTAAACAAACATAGGTCACAAGGATACATGGCACAGACGTATCATACTTTCGTTGTAACTAGTATTTCAGCTTAATGATTGCTAATTACGACTATTAATAAAATCGCGAAATGCAAAGTGTTTAATTAACATGTATAACTCTTCTATCTCGTGTCCTCTTGTGTATGCAATTTTCTGGGAGCGGCTCCGCGTTTACAGCAAATCTGATTAATCTCTGCGTGCTACTAATGAACGGATGTTCTCGGCGAGGTCGGCATCCCCGACAATCCCAATTCGTGCATCTCGCTTTGCGTATTGCGGAAGGAGAGACGCCGCATTATTGTGGATATTAAATTTCAGCAGCGAGCGTTCGCGGCGGATATTAAATTTTAGTTCTCGTAGGCAATGACCATATGGTTGAGTATAACATCGCGTATCAGTGACCGCGCCAAAATCGCCTCGCATTGTCGGCATTGCATATATAATTCTTTTTTCTTTATTGAGCCACTGTTATCCGCAAAAATCCGTCCGAAATATTTCCCAGGTTCGTATCAGTCTTTGCAATACAATGGCCCGGGTTAACGAAGCTATTCGGAGAGCCAGTTATATTAATTAAACTGGAAACATTTTTAGATATACATGTGTAGATATAAAAATAAAATTTATTGAATGTAGAAATATATATATATATATATATATATATATATATACACACACACACATAAAATAATATAAAAAATTAAAAAACAAATAATTGTTTATTTTGAAAACAGAATACTTCTCTGGAATATTTAATTATGTTAAAAGCTATATGACAAGTTTTTATCGAAAAATTAGTGCCATAGAATCATGTATCGCGTATATACGTGGATCGTAAAATAATTGTAATAATTGTAATTTGCTTTCCGTCATTTTAATTTTCGCAATATGACTTAATTCTCACGTATACCTAACGTGTTGCAATAATTCATTTTTCTAAATAATCTTTTTTCCGTGTCCTGTTATTAATTATTACTCGGCAAATTACTTGTATGCACACATACACAAAGCATTATGCATTTGAGATTATTCAATTAATATCTTTAGATAATTTTCTACATCGCAATGTTATTTAAAACTCTGCGTTTTCGCGTTGTAATACGTATACAATTAAACAAAAATAAATTTTAATATCCATACCTATTATAGATTTTTATAAACATTTACCTCCTTGTAGCGAAGGATATATGTAGGATGAAGGCTCGTGCAGCCAAGATACGACGCGTACCAAATCTTTGACGTAGCTGGGTATGATGCAGCGTAATATCGCGGTGCATCCCCTCGATGCTCCCCCTGTCACCTCCACGTCGACTTTGTATGCTTGAGCCACCACTGCAAACAGTAATAAAATTTTGCATAAACCCACATGTTTCAGCAATTGTGTACAAATTGCAAAACAATGGCTTATGTAGTATGTAATTTTTATTACATATTTCTTTGTTTAGAAAAAGAAATTGATAGCTTATGAAAAAAGAAAAAACATTTTTATATTACACGCGTAATCTATAATTATTATAATGATATAATTTTACCCGAATCTTGGTTTTTAATTATACTTTACTTCTCAAAGTCTATCACTTCCTATACTTTAATGTGTTTAAAATAAGTTGATGCCAGACAAGAGATTGCAAGTCACCATTATGTCGAGCTAACACCGCAATCAACAGAACATAAATTCTCGGGTATCCATGCCTCTAATTGCCGCCGTAATGAAAAAGCAATCGCAGTTTCTCCGACAGTCTCGTTTTCAATTACATTGTGCACCGCCATCTCGCTACATCGTGAAAGCGCGTTATCTCTGTATACGTACACTTGTACGTACACACGGACATGTCGCACATGTCGTTACGACGGCTGCAAGATCGGGTGAATCTCGACGTCGCTCGGTGTCGGGGATGCGCCGAGGCATGAGACGACCCGAGCGTATAACGAACGCCTCGGCGTCGTCCTCAGCGTCTGCCGCGTTTCCTCTTCTCACCCCTCCTTTTCCTTTTTGCGTCCGTAGTTGCTGCCGCTCTCTTGCGCTCGAAAAAGAGAGAGAGAGAGAGAGAGAGAGAGAGAAAGAGAGCGGCACCGTATACTCTCTTCCGGAGATTTTATTTACGCGGAAATTCCAGGGCGACGGCCAGCTCTACCACCAACGGTGCAGTCTGACAGGCCGACGTCGCGACGCCGCGACGCGGAGGCCAAACCCCCCGGCTATACGACACTCTGAATTCCGTCGTATACGAATCTCCCGAATGGCGAGGACTTTGTCTCGCGTTTTTCTCCTTTTCAGCTTCCTGATTCTTGTTCCTTCCGCTCCCATGCCATCATTTCGTTTTCTCTTCGTACGTTTTGCGACACCCGCCAGAAAGATTACGTTGGGTCCCGATAACGACAATGGAGAACATTTTTAGAGAGAGAATTCCTGCACAAGATGTGCCGCGCGATACGTGGATATTATTTTGGCGTGTGATAAAATGATAATTTCTTATTTTATAAAAGCCTGAACTTTCAACGCATGTAACGCATTTCGCGCATGCTGTATGATATTTTATATAGATTTCTGAGAACCTTTTTGTGCTAAAATTATTACAACAGCGTCCGCAACTTTTAGCAAATCATCCGCGTAAAGCGTGTTCGTTTCATCGAGCGCGCACGCGGGATAGAAATTTCTTTCGTTATACCCGAAAGAGCAGGAAGTAAAGTTTTAATTAACGGTCACACGTCCGGGCCAGAATTTTATGGCCGCGAGGGGGTTAGTAGTTGGAAATCCTGAAAGCGTCGAGTCGACCTCGCAGCTGCCACGGATTTGCATTCAGATTGCGCTTTTTTTTTTAAAGAGGTAATTACACCGTGCATTGCGCGACCGGAAGGGAGATCTGCTCGCACCTCATCTGCATCGGTCCGTGTCCGGCAAACCTCGTTCTCGTTCGGCTCTAACACGTCTGTTTCACACGGATGGAGCTTGGTCCTCTCGCGCGACCGGCATTGCCTTTCCGCGCCAGAGAAATTGGATTGCGTTCGCGTGTGAAAACTACCGTTTAGAGAGATGTTTCACGGTAAAACAGCTCTACAGAAAATAACACGGCGGATATTTGGAAGATATTACTTTCAAAACCATTACATGACAATAGTAAAGATTTCCGATAACCCGTGATGGGATAATTTTGTAAGGGACGTGAAAATATATACTTAAACGATTTCGAAAATAACTTTTTCAAAAATGTTTTCACAAATAAAAAAAAAAAAAAAAAAAATTGAAAATGGAGAAACTATCAAGTTTATTTCTTTATTTTTCAATTTTGTTGCGCTTTATTGAAATGTATATTGGCAATTATTTCTTAAGTGGACAAAGGAATAGTGACATATAAATTCTTTTGTACAGTGCCATTGTAATGTTTTGCGGCAATTCAATTGCATTCGGACGTATACGATGCGAGCGTTCGCGGTTCGATTGTGGCCTGTGTGAAACCGGCCTATCCGCGCTTTCGCGTTTTATCGCACGCGAGAGTCCGCGGCCCGCCCGTCGCAATTACTGTTGACTCGCGCCAAATATCCGCGGCATTCGCGTAATTCGCTTAATAGACTTTTCCAATGACCCGGCCGCGGGCAAAACTCTAATATGACGGTCGTTCCGATTACGCGTTGCCGTTCCTTAATTAAAGGATACCTCGGTAAATAACAGATGTAATTGCGCAAGCGAGCGGTGCTAATAACAAAGTTGCACGTAAATAACTCGTAAACGACTCCAGAACGACGACAGAACGATAAAACGTTTGCAACGTTTCGCGACAATAGGACTCGCGCAACAAATAGATGAGAAAGAATCGACTGTGCGATTTGCGTTGTAAAATCATCACTTTCTGCTTTTTTACTTTACGTCACGCGCAATATATAACTTTAAAAAATTATATATTTTCCTTATGGAGAGATGGTTTTTATCCTTGATAAGTTTTATACAATTTTCGTGTATCAAGACGACAATGATATAAAACTCATAGGAATTTTCCTCACCTGCTCTGACTTGTACGTCTCGGCTGAGCACTCTGCCGACGGGGTTGCTCGCCACGCATCTATACGCGGCGCTATGAACGTCCTGTCGATAGGCCGCGGCCGGAAACGGCAGGAGCACCAGGGTACCATTTCTGAGTACTCTTCGCACGCCCGACACATCGTTCACCGGATGCCCGTCCGCGGTGGACCAGTCGATGTTGGGCGGCGGACTTCCGGAGGCCGTGCAATCCAACCAGGCGCCACTGGAATTCGAGAATTCGATTCTCGACGGCGGTTCCAGCACAAAACTAGGACCGCGTAAATGTGCGTCAAAGCCGTGCCCGCTCGCGGACGTTATTATAGCAGCTGCACCTGTAAAAATAAACGGTTCTTTTATCATATAAAATATAAAACATTACGATATTTCAAATCGCTAGAATTATTTTTATAAACAAATTTTGAAATGTATAAAAAAAATTTATAGAAACGTAATAGCTAAAAAGATTTCGATATTTCTATCTCATAAACGCTAATGGACAGATTCAATATAATACATATAGATATGAGAGGTATGAACTCATAACACATATGACAGTCGTTGCGAGAATACTTTGAACGGCACTATTGGAAAACCACAAATGAGAGATATCATGTTGACGGCCAGTTGTATCAGGCGGAAAACAGTTTGACAAGTTTCTAAAGTGGATTAATCAACGTGCTTAGCGTGCCGATCGAACGATGCTGTTGTGACGATGCAACCAATACATTGGCCAAGTTATTCTATCCTCGTAGGGTGGTACGCGCGCGAGACACTCGCTTCTCGGCGTAAATGCTTTGATCGGAGGCGTGAAAGCACTGACGAGAGTCAGCAACTACTTGTCGGTTCCTCTCTTGTATCGTTAGCGGGCTCTTGCATCGGTTATTAACTTTCCACCCAGCCAAGTTGCATCCTCCGTGTCAATGTTATGGCGAAATTTGCTGCGAGCCATAGGAGCCACGATAAATTTCCACCCGCTCGCATGGTTAGCCTACATAGCTCGCGTTTAAACTTTGAACTGCATTGACTCAACTTTCAACTACTATTACACTGCAATTCGGCTAACACGATCGTGTTATGCCAGTGTAAAACGATTCTAATAACTCACACGCTCTTTTACTCTTAACCTATCTCGACCAATTTCTGATTGATACATTCGTTATCGATTTAACTGCTATTTAATTCTCCAATACATTGTTTGATCAGTATTCATTTTTGTCTAGATTCACATGTCATCATTTTTAGAAGATTAATTAAATTTTAACAAGTCATCTTGCATCTATTACCTTTTTAATACATGCTTGCGATTTATTTCGAAACGTAATGTTAAGATAAATATATAATTACGTTGATTTACCATCGTAAAAATTGCAAATTGATGGCAATTCCTTTTCCTTCGTTTCTTCTTTTGTTAAACTAAAAATTGTAGAATATCTCGATGGCAGCAAGATGCGAGGCTCGGAAAAACGCGAAACTCATAACGACATTCGCGCGGAGCGCCCATTGTAATTCGTTTATAACGACGTTGGAGAGGCGCGCGTGTGTTGCGACCGAATTTCGTAATGTCGTCGCGCGCGCATCGCATGTGCGCGGCATACAAGATACAAAGTATGCAAATCGATGTGTGCGAGTGAAAGAGAAAGAGAATTGAAACCTTCCATCCTGGCGTCCGGCAATTGCGCTCGCCTTCATGCCGGCCAGCTTCCTGGGAATTGTCTCTCTCTCTCTCTCTCTTTCTCTTTTTTTTCGCTTCTTCTCTCACGTACGCGCTACTTAATTACTAATTCCGCGCGAGTATTACGCTGGCGTTCTCTCGGGCAAAATTCTGTGCGTCGCGTCGCTTCGTTCAAATGACGTCGTGTCGATTTTCGAAGGTGACGCATCGGCCGCTTTAATTGGCAGAAAATTAATTACACATTGTGTATACGCAATTCGACGGATTACGTCACAAGGATTGTCACTTGCTAATTTACGCGGGACTTGAATTTATTTTATAATATATTTATAATATAAAAATGTAATGTATACGTAGGGTGTCGCGGATACGTGAAAAATCTTGTCGAGTGAAATATTTTGTCCCAACACATCTCTCATGTGTATCCAATTTAACGTAGCATCGATTTCTATGCCTGTCGCGGAGATATTTCGGAACGTCTACAAATCTCACCCTGCGTACCTTAGCTGCTGCGCAGGTCGGATTCGCGTCAACATTCCGCCTTTATGACGCGTCCTCGAAGAGATTTACCTATTGACGTGGAAAATCGAGGAGTCGAAGAAGGCGGTCGCGACGAGTGAGTGAACGCTAGTAAGATTGAACATGCAGGTAGATGACGAAGTGACTGGCCGAAAGCGTGCGTTGAAGTGACAGAGACAGACGAATAGAGTTGAGCAGCAAGTACAAACGGAAACCCGAAGAGAGTACGAAGAGAGAGAGAGAGAGAGAGAGAGAGAAAGAGAAGGGTGCAGGTGTCGGTGGGTAATAGCTCCCTATTACCATAACGCTCGGCTAAGCCGGCTAATCGGTTCCGCTTATGCCGATCGGCAAATTATTATTAATCACATTGCGCGCAGATTATATGCGTCTATGGCATGGTGGCATTTGCACTTCGCGCCGCGTTACCAGTCGCAGTTGCATGGGCTTTTAGCGTCGCGTGTTTATCCACACACGTTTGATCTTTTAGCAGACTATATTCGTACATGTACCGAATTCTGTTGATTTTTCTATAATTTTACATAATTACAAAATATGTTGTCTTATAAACTCTGTGAGTGCCACTCTTATGTTCCTTTTTTTTTTATACGCGTGTATCTATATAAACGCGAGCGTTGAATATAATTTATTTAATTTCCATTTATTTATTTATCCTCGAGGCTACTTTGATATTTTGTTTTATTTGTTCGCGTATCATATAATTAAATTATTATATATTATTACACAGATTAATTACAATTAAATTATCACAAAAGCAATTGATGCATAGAAGCAATCGATGTACTATTTAATACTCGTAGTTTAGTTTCATAATTATATAAAATCCAATGATTACATTTTTTCACTTATATATGTATATGATAATACGTTGCGTTATTAGGTTTTATTTATTATATAATTAAAGGTATCGTTTTATGAATTAATTTTTATGACGAGCTCATCTGTTTCGAGATTATGCTATTTTTGAATTTTCAACATATTTTTCATTCGAGATAAAGAAAATGTATTCTAAATTTTAAAATACTTTCAAAGAACCATTAGATAATATGGGAATTAGGTAGATCTCCGCTCATAATTGTTTCTCTTTGGAGATTCTCTCGTCCTCGGTCAGCCTTCGTAAATCCGAACACAAGCAGGATTTCTATCATCTGCCTGAATTTCACTCTCTCGCCAGCAGTTGGAATCGGTGGATTCGGTAAAAGGAACTCGTACTACGAACCAGGAATCAATAGGCGGAACAAACTGTGTAGGTGGGTAGAGGCCTCTGGTAAGATTGAATTTGCAGACTGCCTCTCCGAGAGTTCTCGACGAGGGGCGAATCCTGGAGAAAAGGTGAAGGGCAACGGCGGGACTTGATAAGAGTCCACGATCTCGTGCGACGGCGGTTCCTCCTCTCACTAACGTTCATACCTTCCCTCTTTTTCCGCTCTCCCTTCCCCTTTCAAGAGAGCTGTCGATGTTTGCTCTGCCTATCAAGACGGCAATTATTTGATCCGGCTAGTGAAACGTATCTCTTGAATCGTAGTACCCTTTCGTAGTACTTTTTCTTCTGTTCGCTACTGTGATTCTGTTCTAGAATGATTCATCAAGAATTTAATTCTGTGGATGTCTAGGAAAACTTGCTTTTTTTTCTTCTCCAAAACGTGATTTTGCAAGCAATTCTGCAATGTAACAATATTAACGCGTAGTTTAAGCTCGTTTAATACTCTTTGTATTGATTTTATATTGATTTTGATAGCTAAAATCCAATATTTTTTAGACATTCTAAAAATAGAATAGCAATTGTTAAATATATATGGAAATGAGTAAGAGAGAAAAACGCAGAATACTATTTATTACTGCTAACAAAATTTCTCACATGTTAAAAAAATATCGTTTTAACTTGAAAAATTTAGCAAAATAGTCGATTTTTTATTTTCTTTTAGAATATAATAAAACAAGAGTAGTAGATTAAAGAGGACATCGATGTCCATAGGAAGTTTAGGAATTGATAGAAAATTGGCGATAGTTTGTACTACAAAAAAAAAAGGAAAAGGGGGCAGAGAAGGGATGTGCAACGAGTTACTCTGCGAGTCGCTCCGTGCAAACGCAAGTCGAAGTCGAACACTGCAACAAGTTGAGAAAGTTGTTTAGACGCCTCGGAACGAGACGGAGATCGCTCCTGAAAAACTATGGCCGTGCAGGGACACATGGGCAATTTTCCAGCTCGTGCGGAAAGTTTCCGCGGCGGGCAACAAGTTGAGAAAGTTTCAACATGGCCATGGATGGCATCCCCGAGGGAACGCTTCCGCGGGCCATTTCAAAAACTGTCGAACGACTAATCTCATGGCTTCTAGCGAGAGAGCGCGATACGAAACTTTGGCCGAGCGACCGGAGTCTGCAACTTTTGCGCGAATTCGCTGCGAAAAGTTCTGGATCGCTTGGATAAGCGGGTTAGATCGAGCGTCGGGCAGGCAATATCTTTCTGAGGTTCATCTCGTAAAAGATTATTTTTATCTCATTTTATATTCTGAATATGTTCCACGTTTTTAGTTAAAAAAAAAAAAAAAAAATCTATCTTGAAAGGATATTTGCGCAAAGAAGAATAATGTGCAAAAAATATATATTGTATGTATATATTTATATGTTCTAATACATACATATACATGTATACACACAAGTATGTAGATGTATATATTATTTATATATTTTACATGGACATATTCTCTTTCTTATACCATATATCTCTTTGATGTCTAGAGAGGACATTCTCGTTTGTTTCCTGTTATGGGATCTAGAAACTTTTGTTCTCATCTTTATTCTTTTTATATTAGTATATATATTAATTTTGTTATTTGTATTTCATTCTTACACATATAACCTTTTAGAAATCAAACTAATTATCAATTTATTATAAATTTCTCAATTTTAATACTAGAGCACATATTTATATTAAAATTAAGAAATTTAAAAAACAGAATTTATCAATTTAGCTTTTGAGAGATAGAAATATTTTCCACTTTCACTATTTTTATAACTTTATACTTTATGCAGATATTTGATACCTTTTCTTTTCAACATTGATTCAATATTTTTTAATATTTACATTTCTTTCATAAATTTCGAAATTTTATATATTTATAAAGCTCTATTAAGGGGATGTTTTCTTTATCTCGAATACTTATAACATTCTTGCTTTCAAATTGTTTGTAGCATCTTTTTTTTTTATAATACTTTGATACTTGCCAACGAAACATGAATTTACAACACGTCAACAGCGAGACAGTATCGTTCTGGAGGTTTTGAAATTTCTCCGTCAGTTGCACTTTTACCGGAAGAATGAATCCGGAAGGGTGTGAGGCGGTGCTCGCACCACTCACCCTTGGCGTCATCTTTTGTGAGGGGGACGAGAACGGCTCCTCGAGAATGGTGTCGACTTCGCGAAGGCGTTGGTCCTTTCAATTTCCCGAATAGAAGACGGGCGACGAGGAGAAGGACAGGCGGAATGATTGTTGGAAATATGAGAGAAACTTTCAACTCCCTCCCCTCTCTTTTTTTTTTTGCCTTTCTCTCTGTCTCTCTTTTTCTCACATAGCAAGCAAGTACAAGCAACTTCCCTTCTCTCACCGTTAAGGCGAATTTGCTTTTTCCACTCTGTCTTTCTCCTCTTCCGCTCCTCTCTCTTGTCTTCCGGCTCATACAGTCTTCGTAAGTACTTTGCAACGTAACCTCTTCACCATTTTAAAGCATAAACCTGAAAGTCTGCGCGCAACCGAATTTTTGGAGCAAAAACGCATTCGCCTTCTCAGTTTTATGCTCGGCTCGATTTTATCTCATTTTTCTCTTCCTGTTTGCTTGCCAAAATTCATCGTTCTTGGCACTTTTTACACGGATCTCTTTACCTCTACATCACGTCCAGTCAGATATTCATCAAAAATGATATTTTTAATTTTACTATTTCGTGGAACTCGTGAAATTGTCGCTATAAACTTTGTTCAGCTTTTCATGTTTAAGTTAAAGTGAAGAAAAGACAAATACAAATATTAACCTTAAATGCGAATCTAATAATATTAGGTAAAGCATTATTTTGTGATGTTTGAATACAAACAAAACAGAAAATAGACAAAAATTTTCTAATTTAAAAATAGAAACAAAATAAAAATAATCTAATTTAAGAAGAATCTATCTCTTTTTATGTATTAGTTATTATTGTTAAATCTATTAATTACTTCATCATTATAATGTACATATACTGGCGAATTTTTATTCGGTAGCGAATTCTCTCTGCTTACATTTTAACTTTACTTCGATAAAAACACGATTAAAGCGAGATTATGAATTAGCAAATTGCAAATGGCACGCACTTTTACCGAGCGTCGAGAATAAATCCAGGATTTATTCTGATCCTGGACGGCTGCGAGGATTGGTAAAAATGCGAAGCACGTTTTACACTCGCACGATGCTCGCTCGCACGAGAAAAATCCGTATGCGTTTTCTCTGCCTCTTTTTTTTTAGGCAAAACGTCGGTCGACGGGGAAGCGAGGTGGGATGAGGTAGGGGTGTGTCGTCTGTCCGATGTCGGCGGTAATGCCGGGATGGTCGGGGAATTGAACGTGGCGTGAGAGTGGGACCGGAGCAGGTGTAAGGATATACGCCCGCCAGGAACAATGAGCGCAATCAATGCTGCACGGCGCCCCTTCGACGTCAATCAAACGACCGCCGAGTACGCGCCACTACCCCATTGGCCCCGATTGCCTTTTGTCGCCTTTTAGTGTTCGCTACAGCCACACTATAGAGATAGGAGGGGAGAGAAAGAGTAAAAAGAGCGGTGGAAAAGAAGAAATAAATGAAGGGAAAGGGAATAGGAAATAGGAAGTACAAGAGTTAAACGACGAATCAGTAGGGGCAGGGGAAAGGGGAGGTTGCTAAAGAGAATGCAAAGAGAAGCGAGATACGCTGCGTGCGAATTCCTGCCAAGTAGCAACACGCGTATTGCGAGGAGAAGAGAGAACGAGGTCGGTGCGCGACCTAATTTCGGGGACTTGCTAATCCTCGCACCTCGCTCATCCTTCGTCGCATGTCCGTCCGTCGCGGTGGTACCCTCCGAAATTGCGTACACGCATGCATGGCCTCGCACATATATGTATATACGCGGGTATATACGCTAGCTTCGAGATATTCGATCTTGACATGAGAGGAACGACATAGGAACTAGAAACGGCTATATCCGAGATGGAGAAAGCGATCTGTTTTAGATAATTTAATTAATTTGAAATATTTAAACCACCCATTATTTGAATTTTTTAAAAACATACATTATTTCAATAATTCAATTTATTTATTTTTTTTCCTTTTATTATAAATATAAAGTCATAAAGTTAATTTATAAAAATATTGATAGAATATATAATATAGAATCGAAACAGAATATAATTAACAGAGTGTATTATAAAAGGCATCAGAAAGAGAAAGAGAGAGAAAGTAAATGAAGCAAAATGATATAAAGTTCTTAGTAAAAATAATACTTTCAATTATTTTAATTTTTTATGCCATAATAATTTAAGAGAGGACGAGAGAGAAAGAAAATATTAATCTTATTTTTATATAATTTTCATAAATGTTTTATAAATTTTATCTTTAAACTATCAATTCTTTTGAAATTTTGCATCACTGTTAGACATACGCGCATCTATCTTTGTTGGATACTGTTATTCCGGTTGGACTAATTGACTAGGACAGTCACGTGTACGAATTGTACGAATAGTACTCTCTTCATGTCCTTTGACACGTTTCCGCCCAGCGAAACCGTTGCCAGACGTAACATCGCGTCGGCGGCGGGATGAGGGATGAAGAGAGGGCGGTTTAAAGCCGCGCGGATATTCGGCATCCAATGTCGCTTACTCGCATTACGGTTGCGGCTTTAATAATCCGGCTTGACAATTGTGTCTAGGTTCATTCATGCAACGGTCGTGTAACGTGTAACGTTGATAATCCTGTAGCTGGTATATTAATTATGGTGCTTCGGCGTCCGAGAAAAATTACAGCGCTTGTACCGAGTCGTCGAAAAATGTCTCCCTTAGAGAACTCATTTCGTTTCGAAAATATCTATACCCTTTGAGTACAAATTATTATAGCGTATTAAATTTTAGATTAATATAAGGGTTGAATTTAACAAATTGCTCGGTTGCTCGCAAATTCATCATTAGCGCTATTGATAGATCCAATTCGTAAGCGAGAGGCAATTATGCGTTTGCACGTTTCCGCAAATCCGCATGCCGCGCACGCGAAACGCCGACGCTGCGCTCGTTGTTTAAAGCTGGACAGGTCGTGTTTGCGCCGAGTAACACGAGCCGCGGTTGTGTTGCTGTGGTATAATAATTATACTTCATTATTGATCACATACGAGAGATTTCGCCGTAATGATCCGAAGGGGTTCCTGGGTCCGTTTTAGAATCATAGCGCGCGAAGTGTCGGCTTACATCTCGTTAGCCGATGAATCATTATGCAGTGCAGCCGGAGATGCCATCGGTATAATATTTGTGTTGGAAGCGTAAATCCGAAATTACACGTCAGGAATACATTGGTAGGATTTTCGCGTTCATCTTGTGATCGGAGATTCAACATCTCATTTACACGAATAATCGATATGGGTTATTCCGCGTAACTGACTTTAAATACACTCATATGAAAAAAGCACTCTTGCTTTAACACAAGTTTGATCAATTTTAGGTCAAATTAACAATTTTTCGTTTTTATTTCAGGTAAAAATACACATGTAACAAACATAAAACTTTTATCTTTTGTATAATATGTTGCTTTCATAACAATTTTTAGATATAATATAATATTGCGCGCACATATATATATATATATATATATAATGTAACTCAAAATTACTCCTATATTATATTACACTCGATATTCAATAATAGCGACTATTTACTGCAGTATAAATTCTATCTTCTTTAATCGCGTATCATCCTTTGAATTTATCGTACGTATCGAGTTAGCGATAGATTGAGCCTCGCAAAGTTTATCGCTTTCGACAGAGCTGGAGAGGATGAGGGCTCCCAATGCTCGTCGTGTAAGATATTACGGGAGGAAACTTACGCTCGCGCGCAGAGGACTATCGAAGAACGAGAGAAAGGTGGACTATGGCAAGCACGGGATACGAGAGGACACCGATGATTTCCCAGGGGGTCGCGTCTACCTTCCGCGCCGTCGTCAGCGTCGTCCTTTCGATGCTATTTCTTCCTTCTCAGTCCCCTGAGCGTATCTTATATCTTAGGCAACACCGTCGTTATTTCCCCTTCCGCGGATTCATCGACGCGTTTCATTAATCTGCGTCAATTTCGATATTACTCAAAAAAAAAAAAAAAAAAAAAAAAAAAAAAAAAAAAAAAAAAAATTCGAAAATGAAAAAGAAACAAGTTTCTTGTTAATGAATTACTTAAAAATTAATTAGAAAAAAAGCCTCGTATTCTGTATTAGGTACGATAAATAAGAGTATAGCATTTTATCCAGTACATATTCAATAATAAAATTATAAGATATTTTATATTTATAGTGATACGCAAAATTTTATATTAACCCTTTTTATCGATTGAAAGCCTAATAGATTCCGCGTTCTCGGATGAGTCGTTCGGTTAATATACGGGATGTTCTCCGGGACTGCCACAAACACACGCTAAGCAATCCGTCCTCAGTTTCCAACGCTTCCCAACGAAACGGTTGTTGCGTGCCGCTCTTTTCCTCCTGCAACTTCCGCTCACGTAGCCAGAATAAATTCGAGCGGTTACGAGTAGGAACGTGTGAGCCGCGCGGGATATTTTATACGGCGCATAAAATTGCGGCCGATGTCGTCAATTTGTTTTTCGTCTAGCTCTTCCTTCCCCTTATTTCCCTCTCACTCCATCCCCCTTCCTCATTCGTTCATATGCCATCGTTTAACCCCGGGAGTCGCGGCTTTATGGTGACTCGGACGAAAAACGTTCCCGTGTGCCGCCGTTCTTTTTCGTTTTCCTCCTGGAAGACTTGGAAGAGTCTCTCGTCACACACACCTGCGGAGTTTTATCTCCAAGTTGCACGCGCATCTTGGATACAACACGCCTCGAGGTGTTCTCTCGGGGCCGTCCCACCCTCGTCCCTTTTGCTTCCTTCTTCTATTTGGAGATATGCACTATGCAATGCCGCGCATTTCGAAGAAAGTTCTAAGCAAGTTTTCGCTTGCATTTTGCATATCCCCGATGCTTCGCGTGTCGGTATGATTGCTCTGACAAAAAATATACTCTATATATGATTTTGCGTATTTTGGTTATCCGATTTTACACGTGATATTCTCTCTCTCTCTCTCTCTCTCTCTCTCTCTCTCTCTCTCTCTCTCTCTGTTTCTCTTTTTGATTATTTCTGATATTTACGTATAAGCGCGGCCGGTCTCATCAATTCTTGTAAAACGTAAAATAAGCTGCTAGGAGGAATATTTTACTGCGCGATGATAAAGCGATACGCTTTGTATGCATCTCATCCCGTATGGTATAAATATCGATCTCTTTTATGTATTGCTTTTTTTTTTAGTACATAATTTTTTTTTCTGGTTTTTTCTTGCTATAGTTTTTTTCATATAGGTATGTTTTTCAACATTGTCATTTTTATAATAAGAGAATGATGAACGCAAGCCTCAAAACTAATATGATTCATTTAAAATGACACTGCTTTTCTCATTTTGTCAGTTTTTTGTCATTGTGCAATATGAGTTGTTTAAACAAAATTCACCCTTGATCAATGCTCAATGACTCTATTATTTATAACATTTGAACGATTGCGATGCGACCTGTCCGCCATCTACTACGATATTCGTATAATCGATGATGATATTTTTATCCGTCGCTGTGCTGGTGTCAGCGCTAAAAACCACCACTGACGGGAATTCGATACAAGCGAGACGTACTACGGGTCGGCGTGAATCTTTAAGATCTAGGTCACTGTCTTGCGAAGCGCGCGCCCCTATCAATTTCGCTCGGTATTCGCTCACGCGCCATTACTTTTGCACAACTGTATCGCCAATACTTTTGCATATTGTATATCGAGTCACATAACGTATGCAACGTAGCTACGAAAGTGGAAGGAGAAAAAGAGAAAGAGAGAGGCATTATTATGCGAATTTTTCGATACCGCAGGAATCGCTTATCCGAATATTTTCGAAAAGCAATATATATATATATATATATATATATATATATATATACATGTACATATGTAGTTTGGAAGATTCTCGTACATAAGGAAAACTGTTCTGTTTTTTGAATTGCTTTTTTTATCGTCACATATCCGCAGTTTATGTTTTCTTATCAGACGAGATGATCACTACCATCAAAGTCAGGCGTTTTCCTTCTACGTCATTGCATTCTCAGTTGGTCCGTACTCCTTTCGTCCATTACACCTGCATAACCGCTTATCTCTAGATTTCAGGCGCACCTAACGTGAATCTCTCTTTCTCTGCTTCTCCATTCTCTCCATAGTCTCGCTAAATCTGTCGGAGGAGTGTAAAGCAATCATCCGTGTGAACTCGAATTAATGTAGATAACAAATGTCCTGTGATAGTAATTTGATAAGGATTCGGCATAATATTATTAAATAATTTATTTCTAATATTATTATTACAAGGTATTTAATATTTTTCAAAATTTAACAATGCAAAGAATAATGTAAAATGTGTCTTTGTTATAAGATGATATATTATAAAAATCTGAATTTTATAGAAATTGTATTGACAAGTTTCATTTTTTATCTTTTCAGTTGCTTTAGATTTCACAGTTCGTTTAGATTTGTGTTATATGATACATTCAACGATGTGCATGTATATCCAGTTTGCTATTTTTATACATACTAAATTTGGATAAGAGGGAAAATAAAGCGTGATTATATCATCATTTTATTTCTATATTAAGATTGAGATAGCGACTATTATAAACACGGGACGCAAACACGTGTCAGGGTTAGCCTGTGTAGATAGCTCAACTAGATAGTCTCGTTTTAACGACGTCGATTCTCGGTAATAAGGCGCTTGGGTGCGCGGCAACGAGGAGCCATTGATGCAGACCCGCATCCCTCTCTTATCAACACCGCTTATCGCTATTGCCTCTATATAGATTTTGCGCGGCGCTTGTTCCTCGCTATTTAGCGTGTCATCGCAATGACACTTTTCAGACTTTCCAATACAAACATTTCCAAAGAGCACACGTGTGTATAGAGTAATCCTATTTCGTTTTCCTATTTCCCAGCGCGCAGTCGTATCGCCCGATTGACGACATCGGTCGTGCGAAAGAGAGCCGGACGAGTATCGTGTAGATGCGTTTCGCATCCTCGTAAGTACGGCGACGTCGAATGACACACGGGACCACGGGTCAGTCGGTATTTCGGAAGTTACGACACTGACGGGCAGGACGGGATAAAAGTTTATACCTCCTCAATTGAATTGATGCACGCTCCGAAAGTGTACGTCGAGCAGAGATAGGCAATGCGACACCGAAGTGATAGCTTCACGAGCTTGTCCGTCCCCGTTATTTGTAACGTGAAACAGAGCGACACACATCGCGAGAATGTTTCTCGTAAAAATATGTCGCGCGAGTTTTTCGCGAGATATAACTTTGTCTTTTTTGCGAATTCTCTGGCGGCAAAATATTATTTTTTTAGGGAGAGAGAGAGAGAGAGAGAGAGAATCCCGTTTTTTTTCATGCGCACGATGCGATGTGGCGCGGAAATTTCACCGACGAGAGACAACACTTTTATATGGCTGCGTAATACTCGTAATATTCATCGAAGATATAGTTCAGTATATATTATATTTATTTCAATGATGTTGCACGTCATCATGAATCAATGAACACTCGATAAAAGCTTTACTTTGACATTACTGCGCGACTATTCTGTTAATCACACGACAGTTTTATTTTGCGCGTTTTAATAATTCCATTTGCTCACGAGAGATTACTCGATGAAAAAGTCCATTATTATCACCATTCTACTATGTATTAGTGATGTCAACGTAAAATACGTTGCGGCGGCTCGATATATATCGGACTGCCGGAATTTCAGTCCACCGAAAGCGACCCGGAATTTCGCCGAATGGAGACTGTCAGAGTAACACTCTCGCTACAGGCTGCGTTTCGTTCCACCATGAATTCCAATCCCGGTTAAAACTCCCCTACAAGGTGCAGCAGGCTGGAATTCCTTCCTCTGATACTCTCGCTCTTTTTACCATCTATCTCCATTTACATGATAAATGAGACCATATATGTATTACTATATAACAATAATGCAATACAATAATATTATATATAACACAGTATTAATCACACCAAGTAAACTGAATAATTCATCAGACTTAAATTGCTTGTAATATTATCCTTGTAGCTAAAGATACGTGTATTTATTTACTGTTGCAACGAACGTTTCCTTCTCGTAGAATAAACTTTGTTGTTCTTTCTCGGAAGGAAGAAGAGCGATAAACTCCAACTTCATCGGCGTAACGATAATGGGACGCGACGACGCCCGCAGGAAAACAATATGTAAATCGTTCGGTGCATCCCAATCAAAGTCGGAATCCGCGTTGCGAAAGCCGCGCCGGCGAGTTTCCGCGCTTGCCTAACGACGCAATCTAAATTCTGAAGGCTTGCTTCTCGAAGTACGCCAAAGTATATATCGCCGATTGGATAGAGAAAATCCATGTTGTTGCGACGGAGAAGGTTGAACGAAGAAAACTACGGGGCGATGGGGAGGTGGGTGGGGGCAGGGGAAGGGGGACATGATTTCCAGAAGGGCTGCACCGCATTGAGATGGACCGCTGCCGTTTCGTTTGCCTGCAGCGATTCCGCTAACTTCGACGACGTAGTGTCTTTTTGATTCTGTTGATGCAACGCGAATTTGTCCGTTCGTATACATAAGAATCGGATTTTAGGGAAAACGCGAAGCTGTCGTGCTTTTGCGAATAAGAAAAGAAGGTTAGCTCAACTTTGGTCGTCTGGTCTTTGAATGAAAATAATTTTAAAGTGCTCGACAAAAGTCACATGTACCGGCTAAAAAAAACGAAAACAATATAAGGAACTGAAATGAAAGTATATATTTTTAACGAGCACCGATATATATATATATATATATATATATATATATATATATATATATATAAAAATATATATATATATATATATATATATATATATATATATATATATATATATATATATATATATATATATATATATATATAAAAATATAGATATATATATATATATATATATATATATATATTTTTATATATATATATATATATATATATATATATATATATATATATATATATATATATATTTTTTTTTTTTTTTTTGCAGCAACTTTTTCATAATGTAATACTGCGAGAAAGGGGGAAGGAATATCAAATTTGCATTACTTCTGCAATGTAGCAAATGTTACATAATCCCTGTATGAACGTTATAAAATAAAAGATATATTAAACATCGGATTATTTTTACTACTGCATCGCTTCAGGAAAAAAATATATTTTCAAATTATTTTTATATTATTATTTGCATATGAATTTATTTATATATGGAATTTTTAATCGTCAGGATCAATTCAGATTTCATATGGAAAATAAAATAATGTAATTCTATCTACGAAGAGAGCTGACGATAAAAATGATACGTCATTAGAGCTGAAAGGATTAATCCATCTGAAATATCGAAAAAGCTACTGCATGAATTATTCCTTGCGAACGACGAATTAGAGAAGGCAGGTGAATTCAAAGCATTCATTCGGAATCCTTCATCTGAAAGTCGGCAATCATCAGCTACGTCGATTACACGAGATGCAAATATCTATCGGACGCGCGCTTATATTTTGCATGTCGATCGGCGATGAGTCTGGTTTTGCCCAACGCGACATCTTTCGTTATACAGCGACAAAAAGGAAGCGCGTTTCGGATCGCAGTATACACACGATTCATGAATAATTCAAGAATACGCGAGTTTGTTCGCATTCTCAGAATATACGCGGCCGTATATGGTACAAATGCATTCCTCCAGATCGGTACGCGGAATTCACGACTACGCGAGCCACGCGATTCGTACGCATGAGCCAAGTCGTAATAAAATGCACGAAGCAGATAAAGTGTCAGGTTGGATGTACGCCATTTCCATTTTCTTGAATGACATCACTCTTTTTTTTTTATGTGATGCAACAAATTTTCTACATGTCAGAAAGCTAGAAAATATATTTTTATAAATTATTTAAATATATGTTGCAAATATATTATATATATATATATATTTTACCAAAAAAGTTATCACACACACACACACACACACACACACACACACATATAAATTGTGACTATAGAAATCTCAAACAAAAGAGGCATATTATATTTAATTAATTTAATATAATGACAATTTTTCTGGGTGATTATAATTAAATTTTTATTCTTATTATTGTCAGAATTTTTATTATTATTATTTGCATTTATAAATTGAGTAATTATGCGTGACTTTAATTAGATGCGACGCTTAATGTGAAAATGTCTAAAGCGGATTCTTGTTCAAGGCATTCAAGTGTGTAAGCGTTCTAGAATGGCAACGTCACGCCAGAAGTTTGCGCTTGTTATTGCGCTTCAATCTTCACAAAATGAGGAGAAAAGAAAGCGAAAGGGGCTGACTATCGGAGTAGACCGACGTAACCGTGCGGCATCCAACGCGTTTCGACTATAAATTCCGATCGTATTATCCCGGCCGAGTAGATTCCCGTCGATTTACGATCGTGCAACCATTTCCCTTCGCGTGAACACGAAAATAATATCTATCGCTTCGGTAATCTCTTCGGGATGCGGAAAAATATGTATTTCGTATCTAGCATTATACTAGCAATTGATCTCAATTTTGCGCATACTGCTTTTTCATCGATGATTATTGTTTCAAATCTATACTCCATAAGGAGGAAAAAGACTGATACAATAAATTGCACGTAACATAATACATATATTTTAAAAGTATTCCACGATATTACGCAAGACATACATATATAAAGTATCATGCTTGTATTTTAACAATTACAAGTAAAAAAAGGAAAAGTGAAAATCTGATAGACATAATTCTCTTATAAAACTGTCGTTATATAAATTCAATTGTAATGAAGTTGCTGCAACGTATGAGTACGAGTATGTACATATAAAACAATTCATGTAAAACAGATATTATTATACATTTTATTTCGTTATTCGTTTTTATGTATCAGAGAAGAGCGTATAATACGATGATAAATATTTCGATTTTATTAAGCTACTAAGATTTGAAAAATTGAACTATCATCGAAATTGTATCGGTCTTAACTATTTCTCTCTTTTTTTATTAAAATAACGTAATATAGTAATATTAAAAATTTTGGACTTTGACAAGCGGGTCATCGCTAAATATTGACGCGTGATTTATCAAGAGGGAGAAAGCGCTTTTCATTGTATAGGCTGTTTAATATTACCGGCAACATTGAGTCCGGCGAACGACGAAAAATTTAGCGGTAATCTTTAGGTTGGACGAAGCAATTCCCTCGGTGGCTCTCTTGTACGTTGTAGACGTTGCTCGCTTTATGTGCGCTTCTTTGACGTGTATACCAGCAAAAGCTGTTCTCTCTTCTTCTTCTTCTTCTTCTTCTCTCTCTCTCTCTCTCTCTCTCTCTCTCTCTCTCTCTCTCTCTCTCTTTCTCTCTCACACACACTCGCTTTCAGCTTCTCATTACCTCTCGTCGCACTTGTCTCGCCTGCACCCCCGCAGGGTCCACCACCCACACCACCTTACCCCGTCTTTTCATCTCGTATCTCATCTTTCTTCCACGCCGGACTGAGAGTCTGTGCTGTACAATCGCCGCGGAAAGTTTTCGTCTAGAGATTTCGACGGAGGCTGCCCTTTCTTTTGTTACAATCCCTTCCTCATTTCTTGTCCGCCTTATCGTCGATTTTATTCCCTTTGCGTGAATATGCGAATGAACTCGGGATGAAATTATTTTTGACGGATACCTTTTCGAATTTCTCTGAAAAACGATGTATCTTCATAATTAACGAACGCTTGTTTTTGCATAGATGGGCGAAAACTATATATATCGATCGCGAGTGACAAATAGTCCCTTTTTCTAATAAACGATATAATGTAAACCCCATCGACGTAGCTGTCCTAATATGTTGTTTTTATTTCGGTTTGTACCGAGCTGACGTTTTTCGACGCTTTTATCTCGATCTGCATTTTCCGCCCGCAATTAGCGCCGCATCCCGAGCGATGTTACATTCGTAATATTTCCTCGTTGGTATATGCGCGCGGTCTCGTGGTCGTCTCCCGGCGTATGCGATGCAGGAGGTATGCGCCTGCCGAAAGAATTTACGATCGCAGCACTACGCGCCAGGCGTTCCGTTGTCTGATTGCATGCGAGCGTAGCTTTGCCGTCGCCAACGCCATCCCCGTTTCCATAGGGGAGAGTTTGGCTGCGGCTGCGGCTGCGGCTGCGGCACTGGCGGGAATACGCTATGGTAAAGATGCCGCCGAGAGATAAAAGAAAGCTCACGAAATTGCAGATAGGGAAAAAGAGCGTGATGGTATGGCTGTAAGCGCGAACGAATCCAACTGGAGCTTCGTGTGTGCGCGAGAATTATTAAATATTCAATTTTACACGAGCGCGAGTGTGTAAAGAGCCGGGCTGAAAAATTCAATTCGCGCATCGCGCTTGGCGCTATTTTTCTACGTTATTATCGAAAAGCCGACACGCGATTGCGGTAGTAGGTATTACTTTTCGAAATAACGCACACACGATAAATAATGTGCCGTAACGGCTATTGTTTTTTCGCTGATGAACATAATAGAGCTTAATGCGAGGGAGGAGAAAACGATGCACGTTTTATTATTCTCGGTTCATGCAAGCGTGCGAACAACCGGCATTTAAATCGAAATTTGAACAAACGACATATTTATATGTCAATTTTGACGAACTAGAAGCGGTGTCTATTTGCGTGGTCGCTGGAGTGCACTCACTGACTCCACTGTGGCATAGTGAGTCGAGTGAACTTTTTGAAACTTTACTCGCATTCTGGTTTAGAATTACGCACCCCCCTTGACAATTAACTACTCGTCATTCGCGAAAAAACGAACGTCGAAGAATTTGTTTTTGACACTTGCAAATATCGCGAAATAAATTAACATATTATTTTTTGCAAAGCGTAGTATTCTAAACTTGAGAGAGTTTTGAGAGTTTGAGAAAGAGACTTGTCTGGTTTTTTCGTCGTGCAATAATCTCCCTGCCACATCAATTACCAGACGGGAGTTTAACGAGCGCACTGAATGCGAAGGAATGCAGCAATGAAGGCGAAGGGTTGAAAGGAGCGTGTCGGAAACGGAAGGGTTAGAAGATCGTACCGGACGAAATGGGATGTACTCGCGAGATGTACTTGTACGAGATCTGTGTATTCGAATGCTCGTTCGGATGAAGTAGAAAAGGACTGCGGTTCGGCAGGAAGAGGGAAATGGCGGGGAATGTTTTGCAGTATTGAGCCGATGTACCGACGACTACGTCTCTCTGAATGAGCGTACATGCATGTGTGCGTGCATGTGCATTTGCGTGATAGCGACGCGATTGCGAACGCTTGTGGTTGTATTTTGCTGATGGTGTGCGTGGTTTTGCCGGATTTTCATCGAGATACCCGAGTCGGTAACCAACACGCAGCGGAGCCACTGCCCCTATATTTTTCGTCCGTATTTTATTTTCAAATGCCCATGGAGAATATTTTGCCGATCGCATAGTTATGTTTTAAACGCGTCCGCGATATACGCAAGAACGCCGAGCGTTTTTTCTCCGGACACATACTCGGGTAATCTAGCGTTCCGATAACGATTGATCACAGATATAACAGCGAAATCACGTTGCAAACGACCGTGGCTATATATATGTCGGGGCCACTCGGGCCTCGGCAATCGAGTTTGTTGTGCTGCAATTTTGTTGCATCGGGTTACTCGTGTATCGGTGTAGGCGTTAGTCAGGCGATTTAATCAAATTTTACTTGGTCCGAAATGTCGTCCTGTCGATACGTACGCGCGTCGTAACGTTATTTCGGCGTAATAATTTTTCGCTCGCGTCGAGCAGTTTATTCTACGATCTGTCGGTCGATGACTGTTTATCCACGCGGATAAAAGCAGCGACACGAGATTGAATTATGTAGATATTAGATGTAATCGCGGATGTAGTCCCGAACATGCACGACGGATTTTAAAGCGTGTGTACGGCAATACATTAAAGCCGTTAAGCGCGCGCCGAATATCCGCGTACGCGCGTTGTATACATACGTTCTCTTTAATAATCGACCTGGATACGGGTCGACGCTCATCAATATAGCATGCTCACGCGCGTGAGCAAAGGGGGAGGGGGGGGAACAGAAACAGTGAAACCTGCTACGGTAATTGCCCGTGAAACACGCTAAAGTTCCATATCCGAGGTTGATTATCACGCGCGGACACCATAAACCACCGGCCGTCACTTTGATTCTGCCGCAAATTTGTTTCTCCGAATTTCTTAGAAAGAGTTGAGAAACAGCGAGAATAAGACTATCGAAACTATTGTATATAAAATAGGTGAGGGGTTAATTTGATATCAACATTGCCTGAAATAAAAAGATAATGTTCTTAGTGTTAGTCACGTCACTATAGTAAAGAGAACTTTCTTTATAGTTTCAGCTTGCAAACTCTCGAATGAATGTTACAGAAGGTCGAAACCTTTGAAAAACCTCGTTATCCGAATGGGCTTCAAGTTCGTAGTTTAGTTAACCGGTTTCCAAGTTCTCCAAGATCTCACTTTGGGCGAATTATTTTCGACATGAGCTAACTCGTAGGAAACTTTGCTATGCAAATCGAAAGATTTCCTCTGTGATTACTAAAGCATTATATAAATTTTGTCTAAGAAATGAATTTTTTTAAGCATGCGAAAGTTTTGATACATTATTATACAAATATATTTGTGAGTTTCACAGAAGATTTGTAAATACAATACTAGCAATAAGTATGTTTGTTAATTGAAATTAATAAAATTTTTCTGTTATTATATTTACGCGAGTCAAGTTTCCGAATGCAAAGTATTCTGAGAAGAAATCTAATGAAATGCAATATTGTCTCTTAAAACCTGATAATTTATTCCGTGAAAGATGCCGCGGAAGAGTTTGCGAACGATTTGTAATTGGCTGTAAACGGTACTCGGCAGAACGCTAAACGTGATTGTAACGGAAGCGTCAAGTAACGAGTGGCTCGCGGCCATTAATTATGCAAATCGTATTCCTTTGTGAGGATGTATCAAATGCTATTTCCGAGGGATGGAGGCGGAGGGTTCATCTCCTTTCCGGACGCCTCTCCGCTTTTATTCGTTTACGCGTAGGTGGCCCGGTTTGTTTGTACCTGTGGCCTCGTTAGAGGTACGCTTGAATACTTTTAACGAGATACGAACGCGAGAGAAAGAAAGATTGAGAGAGCGTGTGGGATAGGCTCTGGTCGAGGTAATCCAAAATATATTACCGGGGCTTTGTACCTTTGTACGTACCCTAGTTCGCGTTCTCGCTCGCTCTCCTTTTCTTTTTTCTTTCCCTCAGCTGTATCCTCTGTCCTGTTTTTACTCATCCTATCGCCATTTTTCTCTTTCTCCATTTTTTTATCCTCTTTCATCTACTCCTTTACCGTCTCTCTTTTACCTTTTCTCTCTCTCTCTCTCTATCTCTCTTTCTCATTCATTTTGCCCCTCTTTATCTTTCGCTCAATTCTTCTCCCGGTTACGCTACAACTTCCGTTTCTCTCGTTCCTGCTGCCCTGGAGTTACTTCACCATGCCGGGGCCGGGGCCGGGAACCGCAAGCTCCACACGCATAGATAACGGCTTGGCCGCGCTCGAAATGAATTCGAATCGGTCAGAATTTAAAAGCCCGCAGATATAACGTTGCGCCGTTGCACGTCGCGCGCGTGCTCGTGCTCGTCCCGGCCACAGAGAAGAATCCCACATCCCGCTCGATTTTTTATCACTGCTCTCCTCCCGTCACTCCGCCCAGCCCCGCGCCCACCGACTCCTTTTGATACGCTGCCCCGTAGCGAGTAATCGATAAAGCCCGTGATTTATTTTCGCGGACAATTCCCCGACCATTGCGCTTTCTTATGATCACGACCGACAGTAGAGACGATTGCGATGGGACAATGATTCCCCCATGCTGGGGGAAATGCAAGCTCAACAGAGAATGCCATTTTCCAAATTACGTTGTTTTTTTTTCCTCCGCGTACCTGACCGATATTTCCAGCGATATATTGAAAATGTCGATTTTTATTGGCTAGAATCAAATCAGAATGATATTGGATCTCTAAAGATAATCCTGAAATATTTAATAAATAAAAGATAAATTATTTTATAATTCTCCGGTATTATTCCAATATATTTTTCGATTATTTTAATCATTTTCAGCCATCACTATTATTTTTTTATATATTTTTTCCATGAATTGTGTACTTACATAGATTTATATTTCTGTAATTATTAATAGTCGGATTTGCAATTATTTAAACGTTATAGTACACAAGTATGTGGGAGAGGATACCGGATAAAAACGTGAAAGATTGTCGAGAAACGCGATAAATTCAAAAGTTAATTCCAGCCAATAATGAGTTCTTGGCACTTTTAGATATTTTTTTTCACGGCGGCAACGAATTCGCCGTGATTTCCGATGCTGATTAAAAGTTGGCCGGCTAATTATTTGGGTCGTGCTTCTTTCGAAATTATTCCGCCGAGGGTGCTTGTTCAGGGGCGGTTAACGATCACATATCTCACTGCCGGGGGCAGTTATTTTTCTCTCCCTTCCTCGGTGTTACCGCGCGCCGCTATTTCTAAAACCGCACATGCGTCTGCGGCGTGCAAATAATACACCGCGCGGAAAATTTACTGCTAATTAGTTTTCCGTATATACACGCGCGCAATAATAAAATAGATGGCAAGATTCGCGATTGTACCACTGATTGATAATATCCAAATCCATTAGTCTCGTGTCAGTTAAATGACATCACCGTCGCACGGTGTTACTTTATTTTTTTTTTTTTTCCGGCAAAAAGAAACGCTTCGATAAAACACGCGATCGACTCGCTGGCCCATTTTCACGCTAAATTCTAATGATTTTTGATTTTGCTGGAGGTACATGTGCACGGTTTACGGTACAGTGACTGCTCGAAATTTTCTGCTTCGGGCCTTTTTAACGACACGAAACGATGTCCTCTTGCTCTAATTGCCTCGCTGACGTATTCTCCGTGCTGTTCCTGGAGCGGCCAAATTAAGCGCTCGGGTCGAGCGGAAAATCGCGCTCGCATGTGAACATCCACAGCTTGTGAGACGGCCGATTTTGTTCTGCCAACCAAGCTCTCTTTCTCTCTCTTTTTTTCTACTAGGCTGAAATTATTAAGAAAAATCGAGTCGGCGATTTTGTTGCAAATATTATTTATAAATGCGGGAAATAATCCAATAATTTTAATGACATGCTTTTCGATGTATTTCTAATTTTCTTTTCTTTTTAATTTATGGAACTGTTTAATTAAACTGTATTTTAACTATATTAATTTAAATATGTTTTGAACTCAAAATTTTAATCAAAATGTGAGATTTTGTTGTATTATTACAGTAATTTAATATTTTTACACACACATACACACACACACACACACACACACACACACACACACACACACATATATATATATATATATATATATATATAAAATATTACTTGAACGTTTATTAGAGTGTGTTTCCTTTTTCAGCCTTGAGAAGAAATTCTCCGGCTTTTTCAACCGTAATAACGTAAAATGCTTAATATTACATAGTACTTATTATTTATCTTCTTGAGTTGCACTCTATCATGACATAGATTTGCGGATTGCAAATGTTTTTTTATCCGGCATTTCGTTGAGACGGATAAAAAACATGGATAAAAACGCGGCAATGCGCGAAACCGCGACCCCTATGCTGCATCAAAAATCACGAGCAAATATTTCGCCATTCAAGCGAATATCTCGAATGCGTTTCTCTCTTTTCCCTATCTTCCGTTACACCACCAGCCCGCATCCTCGTTCCCGTCCGTGGCACGATTCGCGATACACATCCCGGGGGCAAATGCCTGCGTCCGTGTTGGAATCCCTGTGATGTCGGTAAATGCCGGGTTTTCGACATCAAAGAATGTGTGCACCTTGCCATACGTCGCCTCTCTCGGCGAATCACCCTTATGCCACCCATCCTCGCCGCTCTTCGACCAGAGAAACCTGGCGTTCCATTCAGGCCACTTTTTGTGAAAGATAACAACTTACACACGTTCTCTATATATTTGCGAACGAAGAGGGGAAATGCCTCGAAGACCCGTTTTCAAAATAACACGCGCACACGCTGCGCCGCGCCGAGAGGAGAAGGAGGAGATATATTTTTATCGGGCGATCGAGGCGCTCCATCGATTCGCTGCAAGCGAGGCGTAAAGACCCCAGCGAGAAGAGAGAGAGAGAGAAAGAGAGAGAGAGAGAGGGAGGGAGGGAGAGAGAGGGGTAGAGAGAGAGAGAGAGAAAGAGAACTTCGCCCACGCTATTCACGGTAATTATCGAAGACGGGGTTGTTGACCCCCTTTCGTCCTGCTCGAGAGCAAGCTGCGTCGCGCTTGAGTTACTAGATGCCACGAAGACGTCCGTGTGCTTCGTAAAGCTAGCTTTATATTGGACCTCGCAGATAACTCGCTAATATCATTTACTGATATAAGAATTCAAGTATTCGACAAGTATCAATATATTAGAAGCAAGCGTAAGACGAGGGTAATCATCTAAATAATGTAATTATTTTTGATATTATTTATTCATGAAAATAACGACTCAGTGGTGTATTTATATCATTTGAGAATACACTGTCTCCTCTATATGTGAAGGTGTAACGATTGCGCTTCTCCAACGATGTAAATATTGACGACATTACCGGATTCATCGTGACATTAATTTATTACGCAAACTCATACGCGACTCTCTGTATAATTCTACTCTCTAGAGACGTACATCAAATTCCAATATAGAAATGTAACGTAGACCGGTGTAAAATTATTATAGATTGAAGTTAATTTCATTAATTTGAAGTAAAATGAGTTGAAAAATATATCTCCGTTCAATGATTGGCGAATATTTGATGCAAATGTGGAGCATATATATGTATATATTTGACTAATGTTCGGAAAATGAAATGGAGTGTGATTATTAATTCACAAATAATTTTGTAGGGGGGAAAACAATGTTTTGAGGGATAAAATATATTTCTTTTCTCATTTAAATGTGGAAAAAAAAATTAAAAGGATAATTAAAATATATTTGTATAAGGAATATAGTATATAAGAAAATGATTATTATAATATTAACTATAGTGAAAAAATTAATATTATCTGCGAGGATTATAATACGTGTTTTGGAGCTACCCCTATAAAATAATAATTTTGAAGCCACCATAAGAAAAAAAGATTGTTAATTGTTGGTCACTTTAGCAAGGGATAAAATCGCGTCACCTCTTTAATTTCTCGTAGATGGCCATGCTCTATTTTTTTGTCATAACAGATTATTATTATTGTACTAAAACTACAAAGTTGAAAAAATAAATTTTCTATGAGTTACAATTATGTCTGTTTGAAACTCGCAGCGCTGTCTTATTACTTATATATACTAGGGAAAAGTACATTTATTGTTTATAATATTTTGTGCATCCTAAAATAATTCATGACTTACAAATTTTATTTCCAGCATATACTTTTTTTAATGAAGATTTAATAAACTGTCGTGACGAGCGACCAACGAAAAAATGATAATAAAATGGTCACTTAATTTTTACATTATGTTTAATGTTTACAAGTAAGTACTTAATAATATGTCGCGATATTCGAGAACTGCGAGAGTTATCGAGTTATTGAGTTTTGTGTCCAATGAAATCATACATTTGCACCAGGTTGCACTCGATATTTCGAATTGTCTCACCTAGCTTTGCTCTCTCGTGAACCATTGCCGTTTATAGAATTCGCTGTTTTGTTCCGTCATAAATATCATATCATCGATGTTAAGCACAGTACAATTAAAGCCTACGCTGACCGTTATTGGCGAATTTTACTGATTTGTTCGCTTGTTATCGTAAATAACGGCGTGGCGCCTATTATTATGCAACATAATTGGATGTTGATAGATTTTGTCGTTTTGCTCCGTCGTTAATCATAAATAACGCTGCCAACGTCACACAATATACCGGAAATTGGATCTGTGTCGGTTAGATTTTGTCTTGCCGGATCGTTAATCATCGACGTGGCTGGCGCCGTAAAACGGAAGCTCGTAGAATTCGTTAACCCTCATTATCCGATACAAATTAGGGGGCGCGTCATTTCGGCAGGTAACGTGTAAAGCAGACGTTAGTGGAAGCTCCGTGTGTAAGGGTTCTGTAAAATCTGAATTTTTCTCAGTCTTCATAGAGTGACTAGCTCTCTTTCTCTCTCTCTCTCTCTCTCTCTTGTTTAACTACTAACGAGCCGAATTTCTCTCTTTTCTTTCTCTGTCTTTCTTTTTCTCTTTCTCTTACCTGTCGAAGTAGAATACTTTTGGAGAACTCTTCTCCTTCCCTCGCTTTTTCATTTCTTTCTTAGAATTCTTTTTTTTAACGAACAGAGAAAACTTCCGGCAGCTCTGTCGCGGCTCAGCAAGCGCAGTCCATTTTTCATTTCTTCAAATTGTTTTTACGACGGATAATAGCGGACAGAACGAAACGTCCAATCCTTGCGTCCAGCTTAATCATACTTCATATTTTATGATACGTATTTTTTTATACGAGCCAGCTATATATTACATCTATATTCCAAAACATCATATTTACGCAATAGCTATTGCTTCAAGATTTGATATAAAAAAGTTCCATATTTGTAAAACTATCTTTTTCATTTTCGAGAAAAGATGTTATTTATTGTATAGGCCAAGTCAAGTGCGTGCGCTATAAAAAATTAAATTAATTATAAAACGAATTATATATTATATAGCTAATAAATAATCAATTTTCTTTTATAAATATAAAATATTTAATATTTATCACATATACGTGCGTGTAGTATTATTACTTAATATATGTTTCACAACATTAATAATTAATTATTCTCAGAAGAGACACTATTCACGCGTGTGGCATAAATTATGCATCAATAATCAATGAGTAATTCACATTACTGGCAAATTTATACGCAATATTATATATTGGATATTCACTATACACAATGTAATTTCCCACGGAAGACTATATGGTACAGTAAACTGTAGTCGTATTCCGAGTAATCGTCGAGAGGTCAAGGGTCTACAAAGGCTAGGTTGGGTGCAGCAAGATTGCTTTTGCCACGCGCGTAAGAACGTTCTTTGGCGCGACAAGTCGATTCCTTGTGGACCAATAGTCTTCTGTAAGTGTGAGATTATTGGTCTTGTGTTCGTGCCTTTATCTCAGCCCGAAGAATCGCATAAGCTTACTTACTCGTCTTACTCGATAAAGAGATATTCATTCGTATCCTTCCGTTTTTTCCTGTCGTATCGCCACTGCGGCTTATCTTGAAAACCACACATAAGAGTATATTTAATGCGAATTTTAAAAATAATATTTTAAAAACGTAATATTTTTAAATTATATTTTATTTGTCTAAGATTTAATTTTTTGAATTTTATAAATTGAAGATTTTCTAGAAGAGAGAAAGGAGAGATCGTTTCTTGACATGTTTATTTTAGTATTTATTCGGTATATATTTTTCATCGTACTAAAATTGATAATAATTTAAAGCGAGAACGTTTTTAAAGATTTTTAAAAATTTTTACTAAAGAGATTTTTTTCTGGTTAATTTTAAATTCTTTTGGAATAATTAATCTTTTAATCATCAATGTTAGTGTTTTGTAGAGGTTAATATACACATAGTATAATTATAATATCTTTATTTCACTCACAAGGAAAGCGTTGGAAAGAACGAAGAGCGCTATACGTGACGGAGACAAACAGGTGGGGGACAAACGAGTCGGAGGAAGGTGTCGGCCGCGAGACGATATCGATCTACACGCTTTTCCGCGTCGTCGCTCGACACAGATTTATGCTAATGGTTCTTGATGCTGTTACCTATCTACTCCACCATCCCGATTTGAATAGCGTGAGATCGCGTTACTCGCTGAAATGACAAGGGACGATGATGAGGGCCGATTCGCGTAATTTGTCGCAATGACTCCACCGACTGTTCGAAAATGTCTCGCGAGTAAGTGAAAGAGAGAGGGAGAGAGAGAGAGAGAGAGAGAGAGAAGGGAGGATCGGATCGATGTACGCACGCGTGCATGTACATACGCGTGTGATACACGCGGTTATAACGCGGGGGTGAGTCCTGGCTGCGGAGAGAGGTGGTACACGATAACCGGGCGGCCGGAGATGATTTATGTAGGTCGAGCAGGTGCAATTTGTATCGCGTCAGTTTTTACCGGCCGGGACGAGACTATGCTGGCCGGCTGAGTTATTGCCCGGGCAAGAGTCGTCGAGCTTCGGGAAAGACTGAAGTGCAGCGACTTGCAAAAGTAGTTACAAGGAGGAAGCAGAATGAAGAACGATCCTGGCATTTACAAATTTTAGTGTGAATAAATGTTAGATTTTAGATAATATTCGGATCAAATAAATATTTTTTACTCTTAATTTATTGATGATAATTTATGTATTGACAGAATGTGATCTTGAAGAAAAACGTTGTAAACTTTTTTTAAATTAATCTATTTAACTATAAATTTATTTATGAAATATAGCTGTGATTTTAAAATATAAGAAAAAATGTTACTAATATATTATTAATATATTATTAATATTGAACGAGTTTAGATGCATAAAATTATATTTCTCGTATTGTTAGAAAAAAAAATCTTTTAAAAAATTTATTTTATTTCGCAGAACAATTTTATAAAATTATAATAAAAATTTATAAATTATTATTACGTAATATATAAAATTATACAAATAAAGTAATTTAATTTTTGAATTCAATAAATCTATGTATTGCTTCTCCTAAATTTACGTTATTTTCTCAAATTACATTTGTATTTATTTTCTTATAATGGTCAAAATTTATTGTTATCTCCAACTAAGAAATATATCACGGAGTCTCCTATTTAATCTCCATCTCCACGTCGGAGAAGTAGCAACCTTAGAAATACTCAGCCGTACGGCGAGTTTCAAGGGTGAGCGAGGGTGAGATACTCGATGAGCCGGCGCGACATCGTGTAAATTCATTTTCTCAGGGTTCATCCTATCTTGGATTTAGCCGAGCCCCGTGACGGGAATACCGAGACACACACACACACACACACACACACACACACACTCTCTCTCTCTCTCTCTCTCTCTCTCTCTCTCTCTCTCTCTCTCTCTCTCTTTCTCACTCAGTGGCCAAGTTCTCGGTGAGCTCGAAAGACTAGATGGGACAACGGTCGTTTTTGGCTTGGAACCTCATTGTTTAAAGGACTCGAGGTGGTTGAAATGGGACCCGAGTCGGACAATATTACTATCCATCGAGTCGAGTACTTGTAGTAGTAATATCGCGCTAATTCTCGCTCTCTCGAAACAGAATATTACTGTCTACTGAGAGTGCTTTTGGCAGCGCGTTTGAATCACGATGTTCTTGCAGGAGCGTTCCAACGAGAGAATCTCGTAGTAAATGTGAAATTTGTGCGAGATCTTGCTACAACGAGAGATTAATTCTAATCGAATTCTTTATAATTGAAACAAATCTAAATACGTGTAACGATAATAAATAATAACATATTTGAAAATAATAATTTGCACATCAAGATTATTAGATTTATGTGAATTTGCATGAATCAGCTTGCAAATAGAATATTGTTGCCACATTCGATGTTTGCATGTAAAATACGTTTCGATTTAATTTATATTGCCCGAAGTTTCCGATTTTCACAATTTATTGACAATATACAGCTGCTGTTTTATTAATAATATGTCAGTTAGAGATATTTCTTTTTTCTATTTTTGTATATATATCCTATATGTATATTGAGTCATATATTTATTTATATTTAAAATATATTATTAGGTTTCATAAATATGCATTTCAGTATGTATCGTCTTTTTGACGAATGTGCTGTTTGTATTAAAAATTTCAAAGTTGATTTTAATAGTAAATGTGTTTTAATCACTTTAGATACATTTATAAATTTTATAGTAGCGTAAGAGAGTGCCAGACGTGCGTTGACATTCATATACTGGATAAAATAATAGTTGCGTGCGAGATATAACTTGGCGCGACAATTCTACAGATCCGAATGCGACGAACATTGTCGCGATAGCGAAATCGACTTTAGAAATTTACACACGAACCAATACGACGCGACTATTGACTTCGTGTAACGGTCCGTTTCGCGCGTATCTGCAATGAAATCACCCTCATCGTTCCTTCTCAGCGTTCATTGAGTCCTTCACCGTGATAAGCACCGTGAATGGTGAATGGTGAAACGCGGAGAGTAAAACGATGCGAATATTTCGCCACGGTTGAATCAGAAATATAGAAATCAGTACGACATTGTAATAAAAATTGTATACTTGGCGAAGTTTGCTGGAAATAATAGAATAAAAGTTCCGTGTGCGATTGTGTAGGTACGCGTTCTTAGTTTCAGTTTCTTTCGCTTTTGCACATCATTGTGCTCTTGCATTTCCTAGATTCCGAACGAAAGAAATGTTGTTTTCAAACATTTTTCAAAACAAAGATTTTGAATTCAAGAAATTTCTCGCAACCATCTTTCACAAATTTCTAATTTAGTTGTAAGCTTAGATTTGCGTATTTTTAATTTTCAACTATATTAGATAAAATCTAATCAAAATATAAAATATTTTATTTTATAAATATTTTGCTATTGGATTTTTTCGGATAAAATAAAAGAATTGTTATATAAATGAACACATTTCAAACATCATTAATAAGAAATGCCGTTTTGTTCTCATTAATAAATTATTGCCACGCTATCGATTTTCTTGCTAAGCACCGAAATAAAACGAAGTAAGACAAAGGAAAATCTACGGTTCACCAAGCAAATCGCGAGTCCGTCAGAATCGGACAATGACGTCTTCTAGAACAATTCATTGTTTCAAGGAGCCTCGTTTGCTTACAAGCCGGTAGTAGTAGCAACATCCTCCCGTCTTTTCCTTTCACCGCTCCTTCCCCTTTCATCCCTTACGGTTCGTTGCCGCGGGCCGTCTCATTGAATACACGCGGGGACAATGTAGTCTGCACAATACCGGTGTCAGCCGGAAATGACGCCACGCGGAGGTACTATGTGCAAGCGAGTCTCGCGAATTGGCGATGTTAATGCACCAGACGACTCCAATACAAACACAAGACAAACACATGCAGGCGCACTGCTGTCTGTTAAGCGAAACGCGCGAAATTATTGGCAGTACGTGACACACGTCTTAGTTTCGAAAATTTCAAATCAAGGGAGAGATACGTGACAACAATTTTTCATTAGTATTTTATTCCTTTTTTCTCTTCTGTCCTTTGGAAAGTTAGATAATTTTTCAAAGCAGTAGTAATTTAGCGTACGTTAATTACGGCAAAATTAATCGATTATTTTAGAGTCTACTGTCACAAACAATGAATTCTGTAATGTTGCATTGAAAATTATATTGAATATTACTAGCATAAAAAGTCATTCGACAAACTAGCTTGAGGTTTCAAAGGCGCGAGGTTACGATTGCTTTTCTTGAGCCGCGAGAAGTCGATAACGTGACGTCTTTGTTTTTCGCTACAAGTGGTCCGCCGCGTATTCGCTTTCATCGGTGTATTTCTAGCGAGATCATCGCCCTCGGTTCCCGTATCGATCTCGTAGGTCAAGACGAACTAGCTGGCCGATCAAGGTTTTAAGAGAAGTGAGCGCCAAAGTAGGCCACGAAAACAAACCGAGGTCAACGCGAGATCCTCGCGCACAGCAAACTGTTGCTATTTCTCCGACAAAGAGATTCCTCTGCTAGCCGCCTTGTTTTCCATGAAGATACAGTTGTGCGATCAGTAAAGCGGAAGCAGCTTCCGAGGACTGCGCTACGTCCAGCAACGTGAAGATGAAAAATAAACGACTATGTTAGACATGAAAACAGATGTGTAGCTTAGAGTGTTCAGGATAGTATTCCATAAAAGATGGTCGCTCGCAGAAAAATACTAACATATCCGTAGTAAGAAAATAAATAAACAGAGCGATTATTTTAATGCTAAAGTGTCAATTTTTTGGGGAAAATATGAAATCGAATAAAGTACGAAATATTAGATTTTATTTCTACTTTAAATTTCGTCAAGAAGATTTATTTTCTTCATTTATAACATTTTATAGAGAAGCTTCAAAATAACATATAGGATCATAATTTATATAATTATTTATAATAATATTAAGCATTATCTTTATTAGTAGAAAAATAAAATAGAGTTATAAAAGATAGATAATTCGCACTGGAGAGGCAGAGCGAAGATCGCAACAAGGCAAAAAAGAAACGATGTCTTTCGGGACGCGATCGGGTGCCTCGAAGCGAACGATATTGCTCTTTCTCGATGGGGAGATGCTTCAGATGCTTCGGGAGATGCTATACAACCCACCTTCTATCCCGGCGCGGCACGGGAGAGACGGATAAAAAGATTACACGAGCAAATACGCGACCGTGGCGGCGAATCCACGATTGGTCGGACGGACCAACGTTAGTAGATAGAAATCTTTTGCTCGTCTTTAAGCGGTAAACAGGAAACGGAATTTCCGATACTGCCAATCGGTGTCGATCGATTGATTAATTTCTTTGTTTTTTTTTTTTTTTTTTTTTTTTTTTTCAAATCGCAAAGTGCGATACACGAGATGAAATTTTTGCCTGACATAATGATATAATCTTGGCTCAATAATCCTAAAAGATACCTAAAGCAAAAAAACAAAAAGAATAAAGGTGAAAAGAAAAAGGATTTTCTACAGAAATTTCTCTCTTCGAATTACGCACGTAGTAAACTAAATTTAAAAAAGCAGCATTTATCATAGTATCGAGATAACTTTCGAAAATGTAAAGATATTTTTGATCAAGTTTAGGTGATATAAATAAATATATAATAAAATCAAAATGTTTATTAGGAAAAGTGCGAGATTTTTTTTTTTATATATGCTACGTACATTTTGGAACAAATATAGATTATTATATAAGTTTTCTGGTGCGAAAATTACAGCTTTTCGTGTTCGATGTTTTATTATATTTTCTTTATCAAACGTCCGTTCGTCCTAGAAGATTTCTGGAATTTATCTTCTTTACCAAGAGAGCTTCGTTCAGCGATAGGTTTCTTATCAATAACGATGTCGCATGGGCATATACTGTACATGATATTTTGATATTGGAAACTCAGGTTAAGTTTCCTTCATTCGACTGATGCGATTTTCTTCAATATGTAAGGCTCTTAAGATATACGTTACGTTTCGCGCAAAGAATATCAAGAATTTTTCCTCGAAACGGGACAATTCTCTTATCGTCGCAGAGTTACGTAAATTTTTAATATTTCATAGAAAGTCCTGCGCTGCATTTGGATTCGACTAAATTCCATTCGAAGCGTCGAAGGAAAAAGACAGTGGAGAGCACGCTATTGCACTATGTCTCAGTAAAATTTATATCGCGCACGGCTAAGACTCGTATATTCTTATGGGATCAGGGGGATACTAGCTGTACTGGCACAGTCCCGCAGCTTTCGGTGAATCCTTAAGATTTATGAAAGGACGTTTGCACTGTTCCAATCTTGCTCGTTGGAACGCGAAATGTCGAGGATAGTTGATCACATCGTTTCCGTGCTGACCACTCGGTAAATTCAAATAAAGAGAGAATTCCTGTCGTTAATAAATCGCGATCTTTGAAAGATATTTTGGATAAAATATATTTTAAAGAGAAGAGAGAGGGAGAGAGAGAGAGAGAGAGAGAGCGAATCAAGATACATAATAGTTATATTTATCATGAAAGATTCTAAACTATCGTTAAAAAATAAGAATACATCAAACTTTATCTCTTAAAAAAACCTTTTCATTTCATAGTTTATAAATAACTCAAAATATTTTGGTTCTCTCCATTATTGCAGAAGTTGAAGTTACATGATTTATCGAAGCGAAAAAGGTACTTTGATAACTTCCGCAGATAACCGGTTGAATATATATATATATAGTTTCTCCGTTAAAAATTACCTTTAAAGATATATTTCCGGGAAAAATAATTCCTGGGAAAATCATACGATATCGTATAATTTTAATAGAGTCGATTTCTTTTATTTGTTCGTAAAAAAATATCAACGTACATATTCTTTTTTCTACTTTGATACTGTCGTTGATTTTTATATTTCTCGTTGAACGACGTTTTTATCGTCAAATAAACGACAGCCGTTAGGATTTACGTCAGTCCAAGTTTCAAGAGGATGTTTACGATGATATTTCGCTATCATATGCACGCACGAACGTTGAGAAAACGTATCCTTTTGATCCACCCTCGCACTCGACAGCGCAAAAAAAGGAGAAAAGGGTGAGGTAGAACGGCATGGATAGCAGGAGACTCTTCCTATCCCTTTACGCTCTGCCTAATATGTATGCGTGATATGGCGCTTTGGCAGGACAAGAGAACGGGCGGAAGAAAAAGAAATATTATCCCGGCGTCGTCGTGTCAACGACCGTAGCGCGCTTTCAAAAGTGAAGGAGGATCACATCGTAAGTTACAAAACGCGCGACTGTCAAGCAGAGCCGCGTCTCGCTTTGTGATCAAAGCGCGGAATAAATAGTACGGATTCCTCATGAAAAGGATCTCCGTTATCATTCAACTGCTAGAATTTCGAGATATTTGTTGCGATCGAACTGACGATTTACATTTTGGTTCTCGTATTTACATTTAATTATTCTGCAAACTGGTGCAGAAAATGTTTAAAATTAATAATCTCATATCTGATAGATTAAAGATGAAATCCTAAAAGATTAAAAGTAAGAGCTTTCAACAATTTTTCTTTTTTGTTTACTTTTTTTCTGTTATAATTATAAAATATTATAACATATATGTAATAATATTTATGACTTTTTTCCAAACTTTTCTTTATCTAAAATTTCTAATAATTTAAAACAATAAAAGTTGTAAACATATTAAATAATAATTTTTTTTTCTAAAGAGAGAGTCTAAATATACTTAAGTATAATGCACACTCGGTCTTTTTTGTCTTTAGTCAAAAACTTTCGAAGCTTACTTTAGAGATTCCGATTATAGTAACACATCGGTCGCCCTAGTTTCTGGGGAGCGAATCTTCTCGTGATTTACGTCTATATGTACGCGATCAGGCAGAAATGTAACTCCCCTGAGAACGCTTACAGCGAGAAGCGACAAGCGTCGCCGACGACGGTGTTGCTCCAGCGGTCGCGTCACTGCGAGAGACAGGTGGATGGATAGGTAAAGCCGCAGGAGCGACGAACATGGCATATGCAAGAAATACTCGTTGGAATGAAAGAGAGAGAGAGAGAGAGAGAGAGAGAGAGAGAGGAAGGGAGGGAAGCTAAATGGGGGAGTCAGGAGACGAGGAGAAAGCCTCGTACAGTGATAAATATATATGTATATATACGAAGAACGCAGGAAGCAAAGATGGAGAGAGAGAGAGAGAGAGAGAGAGAGAGAGAGAGAGGGGGGGGGGTTATTCCCAGGTGCTCTCGTGTCGGATCTCACCAGCGACGTGAGCGTCGGAACTTAGGAGAAGTCGGGACAGACGAGAAGCCTGGTATCGAATTTGCGTCGTATTTACGCGAGGAAGGCGTCCCGACGCCTTCTTCCGGCGCCTTCGACCTGCCGAGAAGGGTCCGTATTCACCACTCGACGACAATCCGTTTCGCCAGACAGCTGCTGGGAAATCGCTGGAAACAGCCGCCATTTATTACCGGTGTTTGCACCCGTGCGCTTTATTGCGAGCGATTAGGAGGAAATTAGGTTAATTCCTCGTAATAGGTGCGGCTTCATAATTCATAAATATTTGCGATCGTTTTAACTACGCGGTAATAGTTATTAGTTTTTCCATTATTTTTGATTAAATTATATTATCACTTTAAATATTAATTTTCAGATTTAATCGAAAAATTTTTTAATCAACGTTATTGACGTTAATATAATAATTTCGAAAGACACAATTATTAGAATTTATTCTAGATATTACCAGAAAAAATAATATTATAAATAAAAAATATAATTATGTTTTACTTTCATTTGATATAATCTTCTTGAATCGTGTATCTATTATAGAAATTTAATAATTGTCATCGATGTGTGCATTACTTTATCTCAATTGACAACTGACAGTTGCTCGCAGCCACAGCGAAATGGTCGTGCCATCGAAGTTTTCCCTCCCGAGACCATCCTATTCTCGTCTTTATGCATAGATCGTACCTCAGACGTTAGCTCTTCGTCGTCGGACACATCCGCATCACGATCGCGGCTGGCCCTGAATTTAAAGTTACGCCACTGGCCGCCTGGACGGGGGCAATGGTCGGCGACGGGGGTGGACGGTGAGTGGGAAAAGAGCAGGGGATAAAGGCTGGAAAGAGAGGTAATGAGAGAGGGTCCGAGAGGGGCGCAGAGTGACAGGAAAGGGGTGGGTCGTTCGAGAGGGCAAGGCGAAACCGTGAGCCATCGACCCGAGAGCTCGTCCGAGCTCTCCGGCTCGTTATACTATACACTCTCTCGCTCTCCTGCAGCAGGATGCATCTCCGTGCAGTTGCAGGGGCGGGATGCAAGCGGGAGACGGAGGAGCCACATTCACCGCAGAGGCGCAACCCGCCACCCGCCACGGTGAGTGTGCCACGCGGTACCGCCCACGCGATGGACGCTGGATTACCTGTGCAGTAGCAGCGTTGCATACCGTGCATGCATATATAGGCTGTCTCAGAAACAGTGGACGCGCGAGAATAGCTAGGTTCTATTAAAATTCAAATGAAAACCGTGAATTATGCAAGAATTATAATATTTTTCTTCTCTACTGGAACAGTGAAATTTCAGGTATACACAAACACAATACTACACCACACATCATCACCATCATATATAATACCATAGGGGATCGTATGGAAAGTTGTTGAAATTAACCAGCTGCCATTTTTAAACGTATGTACATACATAGGGAGCTAAGAAAGTAAAATATCTTTTAACAAAGGACATTTATAAGGACAGTTATATATGTATATATAAATATAAATTAATAAATATATATATATATATGTATATATAGACTATTAATAAATATATATAAAGACAATCAAAGATATTTTTATCATTTAGCTAATAAATATTTAGCCAAAACAGCAATCTTAATGTGATATATTTAAAATGTATATACCGTCTAAAATTGAAATAAAAATCAAGTCTTTTTCGGAAACGTAACATCTCTTTTTTTGAGATGTCATTCATCGTTTTTCTTATAGTTCTGATCAGTTCTCTTATTGTTTAGAACTGTTTAAAAATATGTACCATTGAAATTGTTGATCTTTTGTAAATGTTATTAAATGATAAGAATATCTTGATTGTATTTAGTTTATATGTAAAATAAAACTGCTAAATATTTTTTATTAAAAAATACTTTCCTGTTCTCCATGTGCATTTAAAAATAATAGCTGATTGGTTTCTTATGGGACACTCTGTATATTTATTTTCATTTTATACACACAATCATTACTGTTTTATTTACTAAACTTTTTACAAGGTATCGAACAAATAAGAAATTATTGTAAACACACATATTTAAAATAATTTTTCATTCAAGTCATAATTTTTACTAAACTCTTAGTGAAAGCGCACCTTTCTTGAAAAATGTAAAGATAAACTCGTTTATACTTGAGAACTAAGAAGCTCATGTTCTCGGGTGTCATCAAATGGAAGAGTCTTGTAGAGGACTCAAGCGAATTCCCGTTATACGTCGTTAATGGATGAAATAATGACAGAGCGACAGCGCTCTCAGTTTTAGCAATCCCGTGGGTAGTTGCCGCGCGCGCGGCAGTTTCCTGCGAGTTTCCTAATGAAAGATTCAACGCGCAGCAACTCAGACACGAGGGCGATATATCGTTGGAGCCTCGCGTTTCGTCCAATTTGTGATCTCGAGGTGAGTGGCGCTATGCGCGCGACTCAAAGCGTCATAGACAGCAGGTTGATGGAAAGAGGAGGAGAAGCGGGCAAGCGGGGGGAGGTGGCTAGAAGGGAAGAGCGGAGAACTGTTTTTCGTATTTTATCAAAAGCGTCGTCCATTTTTCAAACCTGACTCTGAGAGCGCCGTAGCCGCGGGCGTTGTAGTATGTCGCTCTCGGCAGCGGCGGTATGAATATTAAATGACGGAGACGAAGTTCACCGAGGCAAGTAAGGAGTGAAGCAAGGAAGGCGAGCGAGAGCAAAAGGAAGACTCAGGAAAAGAGGATGCTGGAGGGAGAATCCCTTCACGACGCCGGACACGTCGTCGTCTCTCGACGACGAAAAAAATCCTGAAGCCTCCTTGGAAACGATTCTGGCAAGCTCTTTGATTATTTCAAAAGTGATAACTTTAAAATTGCATCGCTAGATATTTTTTTATACCGACTTTTACACCAGATGTAGAAAATTAGAAGGATAATTTATCTCTCAATGAAATCACAATCTATACGTGTATCAAAAAAAAAAAAAAAAAAAAAAAATACTGAAGTATAATATATATATAATAATTATTAAAATGTAATTTATTATAATATATCGAAATTTTACGCATTAGTTGCAATAGCTAATCATAAATCACGTTCTAAATAAAATATAAAGATTTAAATATTTTTTCGCATCAAAATTACGATTCTGAGATAGTTTAGAAATGCGAAACTGGCGTTCACGACGCATAAACTCGTGTCTTTTCGACGAACGAGGAGGAAATAACGTTTCTACATCGCTTCTCCTCCCTCTTGGAGAGGAGTTGAGAGAGGGGGTTAATGGATATCGAGCGACTCGTGCCGGCTCCTCGGTCGCTGCTCCTTCTCCAGCTTCTTCCTGAGGTTGTCAAAGGAGGACGCGCGCGAGGACTGATAGACTGATTTATCCCCATCGCGGATAATAGTAGTAGTACGTGTGGATCGCGATAAGGGCCCATTCTCACGCGACATCAAGCGTTGCGATGTGTGTGGTGGCGATGATATGACAATATTAGTTTTCAATGTCATGACATTCGGATACAGCGAGTGTGGTATCGTAGATTTCAATCCTCAAACGAGAATAATCAATATTCTGAAGTAGAAGAGAGATACGTTGTTTGTAGAAATATGTATGGGAGTTTTCGGTTTTTATCTGCGAGTGATAGAATGACATCAATTTTTGACCAGTTAATTTAATATTATGACAATATATATTTTTTTTATTTTATAAAGAGAAAATGTTACGAGACAACTTTTTAGTTAGGTTTTTTTGCATGAAAATTTAGCTTTCAATAATTTCAATATTAACAAGTATATAAATATCATCTCCTTTTTATAATTTAATTATAGTTATTTCATCATTGTTAATGGTAGTTATTTAATTAATATTTAGTCTTACATTTGTTTATATACGGCAAATAGTAATTTAAATATTACAGACTTTCATATCTATAAATATATTTATAAATGTAAATATATCTTTATTTTCAGGAAAATGTTGGGTGATGTATTTTTTCAAAAAATTACGAAAATTAGAATTAATTAAATGTCGTAATTATAATATTATTAAAAATGACATTTACGTAACATAATAAAATATCTAAAATAACATAAGTAACATTATTTATTGTTTTAAGATGTGAGATATATTAATGCATTAAAATAATTTTTTATTTAACTTGTTATTTCTCAATGTGTAATTTATGATTCGCAGATATTTAGAGATATCTGCTGAACACACACACACACGAGTACAAGAGGATGGATTCTGAGGATCTAATCCTGAAGGTATATTTACTTTTGAGATATAATGGATTACATAGAACATATTTACAATCACGACTTTGTACTTTGCATTATATGTACGTAATTCATAATAATATGGTAAATATCACGGAAAAAAACTCTCGGCTGTGGTATTTTCAAAGAAATATTTTATAATTAATAAACATGCATTTAGAGCACACGAGCAAAAGCCATTTGATTTAATCTACACGCGTTCTTAAATTGAAGTACATAGGATCTTAGGCTCAACACTTTAACGTCATTTCCATAGATAATAGGATCCTTAAAGGGCTCTCTTTTAGACGCCCATGAGTTTCTCTAAATGACATTACGGCGCACCGCGAATTTCAATTTTGCCATAGGAAAATCGCTCTAATCAGTTTCCGGCAGGAGAATCGATAACTTCTAACATCAATTTCCCTCGTAACTCTGTCGAGATCTTAATAATACCGTTTAATCATCCATTTGCTATCTCTTCTATCTTCTTTTCAATTCAATCAAAGTTAACGTAATTCGAACTTGTAATTCACACAGGTGAATCAATACGCTTTTTCTAAGTTTTGCTCCCACACATATATATTACACTTTAAATCGCTTTAAAGTAGATTTTATTTTAACACAAAATCTTTCATTTTAATATTTAGTTAACTAACAATATCGAATGTATCGCAAATGAAAAAAAAATGTGAAACACTCGAGTCTGCTTTCAAATTTGACAAGAGTCTAATTGTTCATTTTTCGACGAGTCTTGGATACATATCTTGTACATACTATGTATTGTGATTTCGATTAAAATATATAATTCTTTCGATGAAAAGTCGCAAGTGATTTTGCATAGTATAGCATCTTCACGTCAGGTCAATATAATTATTTAATTAACTAGTAGTAAAAGGTAATCGACAATCGGTATTTCCAATCCTCAATTGAACACGTCTGGATAGATGACACGTCCATTCAGAGGCGCGTTTAAAGTACCCCTACGGCGTTTGCGCGCGTAGTACAACTAAACGTATGTAAACACATTTATCCTGGAATAATTCAGCAGTTAACGGCGCAACGCTCGACGTGCGTGCGGACTAATTTCGCTGCTAAAGGGAGTCGCTAAATAGCGCATGCACACATTAAGTCGTACAGCGCGAGTCAATGATAACACCGTAGTAATTTCTACTATGAATGAAAGATTACTCTCTCGTATAGTTACATCGTAACGAGTGAATCGAATTGTGTAAATTAATTATATTTGTTAGAGTTAGTTACGCCGGCAATGAGAATATGAAAATTATTGAGAATTTTCATGTTTTCCATGTGCACTGAAAAAAAATTTACTTAATCTAAAAAAATATTTAGTTCAATACGTTCAAACAAGTATTTATTTAAATTAAGCAAAAATATATTTGAATTAGTAAAATATATTGTCTATTTTACGATTCAGCAATATATTTTATTAATTCAAATATGTTTTTGTTTAATTTAAATAAATACTTATTTGAATGTATTGAACTAAATATTTTTTTGGATTAAATAAATTTTTTTTTCAGTGTGCATAAATTTTCCTTGTGCATTAGGAATTCAATGCACAAGGTATTTCTATAACTATTATTTCTGAGAACCGTTTAATGCGTTTATCATGTGAAATAACTAATAACAATTACACCCACTTTTAAGTACGTTATATTCCTACACGGGTGCTCTTAATTTTGTACGCTTTCCTTGTAACTTGTCTGATATCACGGTCGAATGATGCCGTTGTGAGATATAATGGATTCATTGCCATGCAAATTTGTTCGCGTTATGAGGCACGTTACATCTTAACTACGCTTGCTCGCGCACAATCGTGGAAAATTTCGTTGGTTCGTAACTGAAATCGGAGTTCGTGAATCAACGCTTTTAACTTTGATATGAATTACGGCTATGATAAGTATATAATCATGAACCATTTAGTTATATACCTTACATTTGTTAATTCATTTAAACTTATAATTTGATAATAAATATCATTGAAAAATATGCAAATTAGAATAACGACTAATATATGTATGTACATATATATTTTATAAGATTATTATTATATGTGATATATTATTATACTTAAGTGATTAATTTTGTTTTTAAGAAAGTGTTTGCTTTAAAATCGTATGTTTCGTGGTTCTATTGTACTGAGAGTAAAACACACAAGAAATGTGTGTATATGTCTTTTATCGTACTGACAATGAGAGTCGATGAAAAGCGATCTCGACGAATAAAAGTAAACGGTTGGCCCACTCGTTGGCCAACTGGCGTGCTCGTTTAAAGACGCGAGGGGTTTAAAGAGGGCTCGATTGATGAGCCGTCGCGCATTCGGGGAAAGAAGTTTGAATTTACTGACGGTCAAAGAGTGTCGGGATCTCGATTGCGCGATCGTCGCGCGTAAAAACGTTACGTTCAATACGAGTCTTAATTTACGATCGCGTATAAATTGCAACATATAAATTCAAAGCACGACGCGACGGTTTTTGTACGCGATATGAAAAACCGTGGCTCTTTGTTCGCTGCGCAGTGGAGCTCGGCGGTCATTCGAGCTTGAATCGATTTTTGAGATGTTGCAGAAATTTGAGGTGCGAGAAGAGTTATAAATATTGATATAGATATATTACGATATATTACGATATATAGATATTATAGGAATTTATAGAAAATCTTGGCCAAGTAGATATTGTTACGATATAGTCAGACATAACCAGAAACATAGCTTCTTTCCTCTCATATATGTATATATATATATATATAAAATTATATGTACATTATAATATTTAAATATATTATTTCCATAAATATATATATCTTTAATGCTTATATATTTAAAAAATCCAATTTATAAAATATGAATTTGGGAAAAAATTTATTTATAGAAATAATATACACAAAATATATAATGTGTGTTATTTAAGAAATTAAAAGCTTTGATTTAAAAAAGAAAAAAAAAAAAGTAATTTATATGTGAGGAAAGAGATTCACACAGAAATAGGATTACATCGATTTATAAATTTAGCAAAGACTTGAAATCCGCTCATCGATTTTAAATTGTCGCAATTCGCTGCGATTATTTAAGTTAAGAGTATTCAGATATGAAATAGTGCGATTGTAATAAAGTCTTTAGAATTTCATTCTATGATCGTTTCTGATTTCTTTTCTCCTTCACGCTCTCAGAATGATCCACGAGCGTTTATCCTCAAAGAATCGGATACGTTGAAAAATGAGTTATTAAATTTGCATTGTCGACCGTCACCAACGACTATCCCTGGGCTCGGAGCTCTTCTCGCGTTTACGAGTGTCATCGAGTAAACGATCGAGCGAAGGTATGACAGAGGGTGGGTAATAAAGAAACCGGTAGTGGCGTTGCGTCGTACAGGGGGATAAAGTGGTAGCAGGGCGAATGATGGAGAGAGAGACAGGGATTTTATTATAACTCGGGACAAAATCCTCTCAAAGCGAATCTCACGGGAAAAAGAAAGTAAAAGTACCGATTATAGTTTGCAGGCACAGTCCGAAATAATCCAGCAGCGACGACAGAGTAATTTCAATTGTAAATGTCCGCGTAATACTTAGGGGCTAAGAAACGGCCAGCGCTGAATTCTCGGGCCGGACTTGGCGATGCGACGTGTCTTAATCGCTTTTTCACGAGCTCATGGTAATTCAGACCGAATAGCATTTCCGGTATTCGCTCCACTAAATAACTTCTTATTCTTCTTCCTTGATGTATTATTTACCACTTTCCGTCAATTTCTTGTCACTTTACGTCAAAGCATTAAATAATATCATTAATAATTTCATGGAAAAAGTATAGAAGAGAATTATTTTCTATTAATAATATTTTTATAAAGAATTTCAAAAAATATGTAATACGTATTAATTTGTACAAGTTTTATTAAAAAATTTACTGCCATAGAGATATTTTTGCTCGATTATAGTAAATGGTATTGTAAGATACCATTTTAATATCATTTTAAAAAAGCATTCAAATAATGTCATTATTTAAAAAATATCAGGTAAAAAATTGTAGTATTTCTTTTCCATTTTTTTCAATCTGGACATCCCTATATGTACACGACGCCTGTGATCGACAGATTACAAAGAAATCCTACAAATCCATCACGTATATGCATCATCATTTCCGCCTATATCGGTCACTAAAGCGCTTCTTCACGCTTCTGGTATTCCAATAACGCGTGCGAGATCGTGGAACGTAAACGGCAGCGAAGAGATTGAAAGCTTCGCACGATCTTCTCCCTTGGAAGTAGGGGTGGTTGTTGGGAACTTGGGAAAGTAGAAAGGAGGAGGAAGACGAGAAGGAGAAAAAGAGAGAAAGAGAAGAAACAGAAAGAGGAGAGACAGCACACGTAGGAGGAATGTCGTAACTCGTAAGAGAACCGAAGCTCATAGTTAGCAACCCTTTCTTCCCCTCCTTTATCGCTTCGTGCTTCAACCTGGACTCCTACGGCGCCAGTCTCACGGCAATACGAATCAGTTTCCTCCGAGTTTATATTCATAACGAATAAATTATTCAGCTCGGTGCCGGGATTCGAGCCCATCGGGATGTGTAGGCCCGTCACGTCGCCTCGCATTATCCACCTAATCGGAGAACGTGGAAAAGCTTTGTAACTCTTTCGAGTCGGCCGTTGTTCGATAAAGCCGGATCCGAGGGTCATTTTCATCGAGCGGAATAAAAATCAATGAAAATATAATCTTTTCACGTATCAGTTTTTATCAGCGATTTTAAAGCGGAGCATTATATACGTACATTATATACATGCTTAATTCTTTTGTAACGGATTTTTATTAACTTTTCTATTATCGAGGGATTATTTCACTCTGGAGAAGAGGAAAAAAAATTATTTATTTGACATAAAATTGTAATAGAGAAACTATTGTAAGTTTATATAATACATAATCTTTCTTGATAGTGAGTGTAAATTAAAAACAGTGTATAATAATTGCGCGGTAAGCTTCCGCTTTTTTCGGATGTACTCTATTACGTCTCACATTTCACAAAAATAAATTACTTTTTTTTCAAACAATTTTACGAAGCACAGAGGTTTAATGGAAGCGCCTGGAATGAATGTAGAAAAATATCAGCTTTGGTCGGACGACGGTGCACTGGAAAATCCACGCACTGTCGCCGACATGCCTTTCCGGCGTTTCTGAGTGAGAAATAATTAGCAGGTTTCGTCACTCGGCACGTATATCCGCCCGCGCGTTGCAACGACCGCACTTTGAATACACCCCTCGGAAGCGAATATCGCGCATTTACTGTAGCACCGAAAAGTGCGACCTACCGTACGATACGGGTTAAAAGCGCAGTTAAAGCGGCAGGAATGTAGCTTGCACAAAAGACCGATTCCATCGACGTGCGTTAACGCTAATCATACAGTTAAACTGTGATATATAATCAACTGGACCTTCCTGTGAAAACCTATGATTGATTAAAGAATAATTAGCAATTTTACTGTATATACATTTAATCAACTAGATCTATCAATAGAATGTAAATTATTATAAAACAACCAAGAAACAATATCTATTAAATTATAATTCTATTAAGTTTTAAGTTAACTTAAAATTCTATTAAGAGAAAATTAATTTAAAATTAAGAGAATATTAATTGAAAATTTTGCACACGAACAGTACGTTTTTTGTTAAAATTGTCAGCGATTAATAAGAGAACTTTTCAAATTTTCGATTTATTGTTAAAGTGTATTTTACATACATCTCTTGTACTCGGATGATTTTTTTTATTGACCTTTACGTCTTGTCTGTCTAAATTTTCGACATTTTCAATTTCATCTTCTGCACTTCAACACCTTTTATCGACTAGCTTCTATGTTCTTAATTGCAATTTTCTGACTCGTCTTTTGCCGTGATGTGATCAAACTTTTTATACCATAAAATTATATAATGCATTATTGTATGTATTTTTATAGAGAAATGTCGATAAAGCGTAGCTAACCAGCCGGTCTTAGCGACTTATTTGCATATGTTTTTGCTGATCAACAATATGATTAACTTTAAAACTACTTAATTAGTAAAAATATTTCATCGATGCATCCCGGTATATATCCCGTAAATCCAGGTGTGCAAGGAGAACAAGAACGAGAAGAGTAAAGGAAAAGCAGGAATATTACTTGGTAAAAGGAGAGGAGCCTTATTAAGGATGGCTCTTCCGCCTGCCTGAACGCTTAAATTTCAGAACGTCGTTCTACGAAACACGGGCGACATCGTTAAGGCACGGCCGTCGAGATTAAAGGCTTTCCCGGATTCGAGAGATTTCAAGTCTGGGATTGTCCGCAATTAGTGCGGAACGAGGGGGTAGGGCAGCGACGGCGACGGCGACGACGACGACAACGACAACGACAACGATGGCAAGCTCCTTCAGGAAACTACGGAAAGCTTCCTGCGCGGGAGTGAAAGAAAGTAGAAACGTTAACGAGAGGAATCTTAAGATGCATCGCGATCGTTATCGACCCTTCTCTTTCTCTCTTCTTTACTTTCGGATCTTTGATTGTCTAAAAGATTATTGGCATCGCTGCCACCACCAGACGAATGTATTGCAGAAAGTTGAGAAGTTTATAATTGATAGTTCTTTCTTATATACGTGCGTCTCGAGTTTGTCTTTATGTATCATGAAGTTATTAAGAAGACGGACGATACAATTGACTTTTACGATTAATTATCCTCCTTGTGCGAGATAAATGGAATCACAAAGATCGGAGTTTTTTTATACACTCTTATGGTAACGCGATTGGTTCGTTGACTTAAATAATTATGCTTCGAGAGATAAGCTCATTAAAAGAGATCTTTAGTATCGTCGCCCAAAGGTCTGATTTAATGACTGAGTAGTATATATAATTTCAGGTGTTAAATAAAGTAGAGTTTCATTATATGGTAATGTTTGACGCATAAATTATTTTAATGTTCAAACCATGTATAAATAATGATAAATGAATACTGAGAGAATTATTTGCATATTCAGCTGTTTTCATAAATATCTATATTTTTCAACAAATAGAGAAATCCAATAGCTACTACGTTTAAAAAACAGAAATTTTATTTTTTACGTTATTATTCTTATACCCATCGCGTGCTTGTTTTTCATTCGCATGTGTTGGGTTTGAAAAAACTGTAATTTTTCTACAACATATTTTGTGTGTGTCCACTTCAAAAATCGAGATCTATAAAACACGTAGAAGAGTCAATTCAGAGAAAAAAATTTCAATTTGAAAAATGTGATATTTAATTTCTCACTAAATACAAATTTCTTCTTGTAACATCATCTCTCTCTCTCTCTCTCTTTTTCTCTCTCAAATGTCACATTTTTTGCGCGATTATCGTGTCGTACATCGTAGATATCACATAAAACTCTCGTTCGAGTGCATCCACTCGATTTCCTTTCAATCGAGAGCGAGGGTTTGTTACCGTGCGGAGTTTCGCGAATTAGATTTCCGCGAGTGTCACGTGTTCGCGCGCGCACTCACGGCTCACACGATCGCTCTATCTCGTTTCCAGCGAAACTTTTCGAAACACATCGCGCCGCGCGCACTATGGACACGAGAGAACACGCGCGCACGATGTGTCACACGCGCGTTTACACGCGCAGGAAGTTGGACAGCTGTACTGAAATTGTTTCCACGGGAAAATGGTATGGACGTGCAGTAACCGGCGTCGCGATAGCACAGACGTTTCGCGACGCGTCGCGAAACTTTCGCACGAACAAATTTACGGGCCGCGATACACTTCGATCGCTTCAATTATACGCCGCCGACGTCATAGTCCAGATTATGAGTTGAGAATAGAATAGTTTATGTAACATAGTTTTTGCATCTGGGACAGATTTTATTCCGCAGTAACAACGGCAAAACACAAAGATAGATACAAGATAGAAATTATTTAGTGATCGCTTCGAATTGCTTTCCTGTCGATGCCAAATGTACAACTTTATGCCATCCAAGGTGGAACATCACAAGCTCAAGTATTTAAATCTGGATGCGATACATGAAACTTACTGTACACGCTATTCAGGGGTAACATGCATGAAAAAAAAGTCGTAAATTTTTTATGTAAATTTAAAATGAAAATTTAATTGACACTAAAGATAAAACTTTGACATTTTTGTTGTATTATCAAAGGTACGATATTCTGGCAAGTTTTTTTCCCCTTTTTTTAATATAGTGATGCGACATCTTGTCGCGACGGCATAGGAGCGTTTCCACTCTCTATATAAAATTTTTTCACCATAAAATATATATTCAACGGTGACTATCTTTTGCCCCCTAAATAAACGTGAATTTTCTTTTCTCCCTGAAAAAAAAAATCACAACTCTCCCAACGAAGATTTAATCAAAAGTCGGTAGGAAGATATCGTCGGGATAACGAAGTCATCAAGTACTATCAAAGATTTTTAACTATAACGGAACAAAAAGTGAAGAAAAAAAATCCTCTTTCGTGTGACATTTTCTTTTTTCTTTTTATTATAAGATAAAATCTCATGAAAAGGTCAAAATCCGATATAACGCGATCTTTATATATATATTATGTTATAATATAATCCGATATTCTACATGAAAATGAGAGGAAGTTCAAAAGTGTGGTCATTTAAATTCACTCCTTCCTGTGAGCGTCGGTAACATCAATTTTAACTAAATTTCCATTTCCTGCCAGTATAAGTAACACATTTTAGTTCAGAAAAGAGTATGAAACAATTTAGATAATCCAAAACTCGTAATACTCGTACGATTATTTGTTAAAAAAAAAAAAAAATAGATTTTTTTTACGACACAACGTGACGTTTATTCTACTTATATATTTGCCTTCTTTTTTTACTGTCAAAAAATGCGATTCGTAATCGAAGAATTGTAATAAAAAGAAAGACACATTAGAAGTGGACACATTCGAAGGATTTACCTGCAAAGATTAGGCAGCGGGCCAGCATCCTTCGATTCTGTGGTCGAATATTACGCTCGGCCGAATTCGGCGCCTAGTTTCCCGAAGAGGACGATGATGCACGTCACCCTCGAGCGTCACCCTGATGCTTACGATCTGCCGCGGTTTCGTCGCCGCCGTCGTCGTCGTCGGCGACGTGCACGACGCACGGCGCAAGGACGTGGTGGCGATGGTGGCCGACGACGAGGACGAGCAGCAGCGGCGTGTCGTCGCGGTGTCGACGGCGATGCTGCTGCAAGTGCACGCGGTGCATACGCGGCACGCGGCCAGTCTAAAAGCCGGCGGCGTTTAGATATCGCGCGGTGATGTACACCCGGGCAAGACGTCGGGGACGCGAAAGCCGATGGAAAAAGGGAAAAGGGGTAAGAAGGACACAGATAAGTAGACCCGAGAGCGGGAGAGGTCCGGCGGAAAACGCGACGCACACGTCTACTACCCTCGCGACGACAGTCTTTGGCCTCCGGCACCGCCGGCCACGACTGATCGCGCCGGGTTACCCCCCGCGAGTGTCAGGGGCGCATGCGTGCCACCCTCTCCATATCCCTTTCCTCTCCGTCGGAGGTGGTTGTGCGGGGTGGTTACCCCTCTTCATGGTGTCCCTCTCGTACGAGCGCTGACTTCCGCCGAGGGGGTGTTGGGTGAGTGGGTGGTAAGTAGGTGGTGGTACAGGTGCTAGAATGGAGAGAAAAGAGAGAACGCACTCTCGCACACGCACGATGAGATAACATTTTCAAATAACGGACGTGATTTAGCTATTTACCGGGGATAGTGCTTGAAGAATATTAAACCATAAGAGCATAATGATTGGTTTTTATTATTACAAAAAAGTTTTATTTACGATTACATTAGTATTATAAAGATTGTCTTTTTGTGTAGCATTATTTTTTAAATTTATTATTAATTTATCACTGAGGATAATGTAACGGTAATGATAAAGAAAATTTATCATCAAACAGTTTAATACAGATTTCCTTCTTCTATCTGTATGATAGATTCTATATTATGTAGACCCTTTACTCTCCCTCTGGAATCTACTCACTTCTGCGAGCTGATTTCCGTTGAGAGGGTTAGCAGATAGATAGATAGATAGATAGGAATAGTTGCCACGAAGAACGGAAGGCAATACGCACTCGTAGACACGGAGCTGATCGCACGGCGAGACTGTAACGTTTCCCAATACTATACAGGATTTAACCATTGGCTGAGGTAATACTTCGATGTAGAGAACGTTATTTGGTAAGAGATAGTAATTTTCTTGTTGCAAATAGCCTTAGGATCTATTACGCCAACGGCAATTGCAGCGACTCGTTATCTCTGATTAGCTATCATTTTCAAGATACTATTTACAACTAATCTCTATTTGTAATATATACTATTTTATTATATAGTGTATTTGATTCTACTAGCAATCTTGTAGTTAGAGATAATGGACGTTGCAAGATAAAATTTCACTCGGTTATAAGAATGAACGCTTTAAGAATTTCATTTTCTACCAACTATTTATCTTTGAAAATATTTTATAATGGACATGAAGAAAATAATATGTTATATACATATATTAAAAAAGAATATATATATATATATATATATATATGTATATACAAGTGTTTCTTCTAAATAGAGCCCTTAGCATATCTCTGTTTCTTTTAATGATACGAAAAAAAAGTCAAAGGCAAAAATTTGATTCAAAGGGAAGATAATATCCTGACAAGCAAAAATCTTTTTTTAATATAATTTTTTACAAAATTTCAAAATCATTGTTTTTTTTAAATCAGATGGTATATTTTCATTAACGTAGTGATGATAACTTATAAAAAAAGCAAATTTAATCATCATGAGATATGTTGATCTTCAAATGACTTGGAATAACAAAAATCACATTTAGGAAAGAATCTGTAATAAAATTTATTGTACGTTTCGATACAAAGATATACTTTTTAATAAAAGATACATTTTTAGATTTTTTAAAAAGTACATTTAGATTTTTTTTTGTAAAGTCGCAGAATTTTTGTTTATTTTCAAAATTGTTGAGACTAAGACTTTGATGTAAGCGCCTGTAAAATGTCTTTCTGTAAAACTGTGTTTTGTGTGAATGTTTGTAAATATACTTTAAATTTTAAATAAAAACATTCTATTGTATGTATGTATGTACATACATTGAAACTGCTGAGCTAAATTGAAAATCATAGAATTTTGTCATTTGAAAGTCAACATATCCTATGTGGTTAAATTTGTTTTTTATGAGTTACATCGCTGCGTTAACGCGTGAAATATACCATTTCATTTGAAAAATATCAATGAAATCTCGTAAAGATGTCATTAAGAAAAATTTTGCTCAGGATGGTCCCTTTGAATCAAACAATTTTCACCTTAACTTTTTTCGTATTATCAAAACAAACTATCGAAAGAAAAAGGATATTCTGCTCTAATTAGAGGAAACACCTTGTATATAAACAAAACTATACAATAATTTCATGCTTGCATTATCACATGTTAGATTTTATCATATTACAATCTAAGGACAATTGACAATTCACAGTGCGACTTTATATTTAAAATCACCTTAAGATCTCATTCAATCAATAAAATGATGCTATCCGATCATTTCATTGATTGAATGGGATCTTAAGACGAATCAAATATCAAGCTCGGATTATGAATACCATTCTAAGTACAACAAAAATTATATAGATGCAAAATTAATCTGACAGATTAAAAATGGAATATCAAAGTCGACATTGAGAATTTTATATGTATATAAAAATGACAAAAATAATCAAAATTAATTACTAGTAATAGAAAAGCAAAGAGATAAGTGCGACTAATCGTACAGCATAAACAATTTTAATAAGTAAAGTTTTACTTGAGCTTTGATTTTTATAAATCTGTTTATTATTTATAACTGCATTAAAAGCAGCCAATAATATAACAAAATCATTAATATACATCAAATTTTCTTAAGGAACAATTAAAACGCAACGAGAGAATTTTTAAATAACAATTCTTTAACCATTGTATTTGTTGATGAATCACGGAAGTGATAGACGAAAGACGAGACGCAGGTGTCACAAAAGACAACAGGGGGTAGCATTCGCATTCTGCGGCCGCAGCACGCGCAAAGCCTTCGTCGGTATTACGCCACGTGCACAATACTCCCGCGCGCGTGCATAAATTACCTGCGAAACCCCGAAGCCTATCTATTTACGACTGCCGTGCATTATACGATATTTCGTGCTTGGGACAAACGCCGTCTTACAACGGCGCGCGTCTGCGAATCGCCCCTTTAATTAATTAGCTGTCTATCTTTTGCCGAAATTTATTATAAAATTCATTTAATTTTGTTTGTTGCTTTGTTTTGGATTTTTTTTTTTTTTTTTTTTTTTTTTGTTTTTTGCTTTGAAGCTTTTTATGCGCTCTCTTGCCACGCTCGGAAAACGTCAAGAACATTTTTCATGCTTTTTATATTTTTCATATCTTCCCTCTAATATGCAAATGAATTTTTACTACACTTTATTCCCGCTGCTATTAACACCGCTCGCTCTCCTCTCGTTGTGCCTATCTTCGTAATTATATTTTTTTATCGCACATCGTAGTTTTTTGTCTCTTGATTTATTTGAAACTATTTTTTTTACGCTTATGTCGCATATTTTGCGTCTCTTTACTTTGTAGGGATATTAAAAATGACGTTCTTGCTGTCTCGTCTAAAAAAAAAAAAGAACTCGCAATCGATCGTGATGTTTAATTATCCGACTATGCGTTTTACGGTCTGAAGGACTTTTCGCGACGTATTTCGCATCGTGTTGATCACCGACTGGCGCGAGCACTTATCTGCTGTCGTGTACGTGGAAACGCCCACGCAATAGGAAACTGTCATCGTCGATGGTGTAACGTCGCGTGCAATAAAGCTCCGGCGGACGTGGTCGCTATGGGATGAGACGGCCGAAAGTTTTCATGTTAAGCGACGGGGCTGCCAAAGCAGGCTCGAATCATAAAAGATACAATGTGGAAATACAAGAGTGAGAGAGAGAGAGAGAGAGAGAGAGAAAGAATAGTGAAAATAAACGAACGAAGAAAGAGGAGAGAGCGAAACTGGAGAAAATTCACCTGTGATTTCCAATTAATATATATCGATTGTATAACTCTTGAATAAAATTACATAAAATTACACATTTATTATGAATAATTTTCTCTTCTCATGCTTTTTATACACATAATTGTGCATCATTTCATCATTCATCATCATTATACAATCATCATTATTCATCATTTGTTCATTCTCATTGTTATATCAACATAATTTAATCTATTGCCGATATTACATTAGTCATTTAGTACTCTTGCTATGCTATTATTGTAAAATATCTTTAGTATTTAATTCTGATTTAGTTTGAATCGAGATTTAATTCATATTCGTTTGTTGAATTTTTTGTTTAATCACATGATAAAAATTGTAATAATACAATATGTTTATTTAGCGAGAAAGAGAAAAAGAGAGAGAGAGAGAGAGAGAGAGAGAGAGAGAGAGAGAGAGAGAGAGAGAGAGAGAGAGAGAGAGAGAGAGAGAGAGTGAGTCTTGAATTATTCAGTAATATTTCTTAACGGTACGTTCACTGGTTCAGCTATTTATTCGAGCTCATTCACCTCGAGGGGGATTTGTTTCGTTGCCAGAGCGAACGTTTAACGCGCGGGGTCGCGGGAGTGTACGGAGAATTTAGTATAATAGTATCGGCGAAGCGAAGCCGTTCTCTCTCGTTCACTACGCTTCGGACGTTCACGAGAGCGAAACGACCTCAATGGATCAAGGAGGACAAGAGGATCGGCGGGGTCACGGGGAGAGGGAAGGGGAGGTAAGGGGTTTGCATGCAGCAGCGGTAACTCGGTGCAAATCGAGGTGGTGGGATACGACGACTGTGTCCGAGCACGTCGTTAAAACCCGACCCGGGGCTACGGATTGCGCGTTGTCGTCATCGTCGTCGTCTACCGAGAATACACCCTCCGTTTTCATCTCCCCAGCGCTCCTCGACTCGCCTTCTTCTCCGTCCGACAACACGCTGGTCTATCGTTCCAACTGGCTCGCTCGTTCGACTATTGTTTCGTCAAGTGCGACGTAAAAGACTCGAAGATCACCCTTTCTTCCCTCAACCCTCTGTCCGCCTGGTCTTCATTGTACCGGCTATTAAGACCGTCGTCTTGGTTCTCTCTTTCCCTCTCTTCCCCTTCCTCTCCCTCTTCGTCTGCTCACCGTCGAATTGCAAACACAGCTACTAACCCTGTCTGTCCTCTCTCTTTCTCGAGCCTCTCTTCGTCGCGAAGGGTAAGTGCAGTTTGCGCAAATTCAAATTTATCCCCGGGTCACGTTCCCTCGAGGAGCGAATTAAGGGCCCGAGTATGGAGCCGTCAGGAAGCACGCGTCGCTACTTAATCCTACCTCGAGTCTGCCTGCGAAAACGCGCGGCGGATATGCTGTGGCTTCGCAGCCGACGCGAACTGGTTTCCCTTGCGAGCGGCGCTTTGCTTTTTCATTTCCGTCGTAGGATTTTGCGGAAACTTACGGTCGCGATCTTAGACGCTGAGAGTAAAACTTCATAACCTTTTTCATTACTTTTAACTTTCAACGTATTCTTTTTAACCCGGCAAACGCGATGAAACTCACTTCAATGATTGAGAATTGAAAAACTAATTAAATAAAATTTTTAAAAAATTATATAATATATAATATATATTTTTAAGTTCTCTATAGTAGTTTTTTTTTAAATTTCCTTCATGATAATATATAATAATAAATTCTCTTTTTATTTCCTTTGTTTTGATTCAAAGTAGTTCGTAAAGATTGCTTGCAAATAAACTTTTTTCTTCTCATCATGATTCTTACCAGTTCATCGTTCCTCGACTTAATTCTCATCGCATTCTTCGACTTTAAGCACGAGATATAGCTGCATTCGTAGCATTTCCTCGTAGAGATTCACGGAAACTGACTCGAAGGGGGACAGAGAGACTGCGAGTCCCATCGCAAATTGGCTGGGTAATCGATGCCGGTCTTGGCATTCCATTCGGAGGTCAGACATGTACCGTTTAATTAGAATACCCCGTTCTACTATCGTGTTAAATACCAGGTCGTGCGGGAGGACTGATTTAGATTTTTATGCCTCTCATTCTTGCTACCTGAAGGATCTCGTTATAACATTAAATTTGGCACATTTATGGCACTAAAAAAGAATACTAACATTCTTAAATATTCCCTCTTAGTACTTATGATAAATAACAAATTATTTAAAAAAAATATCAAATATTTATAATTAATATAAAATATTTATAATTAATATTTATAATTAATACATGAAAGAATATATATTTAGAATGTTTAAAATTAAGAAAAAACTTATATCTATACACACACACACACACACACACATACACATATATATAATTATAAAATATCGTCCATAACTATATCAAATAATTATAATATTTAGTATGCAAGGTATACATACATATGTTCGCTAATAAGTGCTTTAAACAGACAACCGTTTTATTTTTTCAATTATTAAATTCAGCTTCGTATGAAATTAATTCGCTCACGAGTTTAATAAGGCGTACGGTGTACGCGCGCGGAAAATATATTAGGCGAACAAAATACGAGAAAGGAAATTATGTAAACATTACGCGAGAGAAAATGTAATCTCCGTCGCTCGAGAGCGGCCGCGTCGCATTAAAATTAGCAACTACCCAAACTCGCGCTTATACATAACGCAATATCACAAACGGCAGTGCGAGGCGAGCTCGAATGGTACAGAAACCATTAATTAACGGTCGTCGGTACGTTTAATTGGTATTAGTTTAATTATCGTGGAAACTACGAGGTCTCGAGGGGAATCGGTGCCGAAGCAAGATGGCTGGACGAATAAATAAAAAAAAGAAAAAATAGAGAGAGAGAGAGAGAGAGAGAGAGAGAGAAGAGATAAAGAACAGTTTCGCGGAGCAATGGAAAAAGAGAATTCTAAGTATGTATGCGCGCATTCAGCAAAGAAAAACAAGGGCTGGAACAAAGAGATTCGCGATGAATGAATGAAGACTGCGAAGTAGGTACAGTTCTTCATTACAAATATTGAATGCGCCATTAAAAGGAGCCCTACGCTTTGGCAAGGATGGAAAGAATGATTGGTCGTGTTGTAATTTTTAAAGGAAATTCTCAAAACTCGCGAAAACATTGAGCGTACTTTCTCAAAATATCCAGCACACTTTTAAATTTTAATGATATCTTGCAACAATGATTCTCTGAAATATATTTGAAAAAAATTCTTGCGCTATATACTTGATACTTTATCTCCTTTTTGGCACAAAATACGTGAAAGTATATATTAATCTACCGGAATTACATTTGTAAAAATACATTTTAATAACGAGAAAATGTTTTTATAATGTGAAAAATGTATTTGCAATTTTAATTATACTCACTCGAGATTTATATTATAGTTATATGTATATATAAGTACATACAATTTTTTTTTGTCTCAAGCTGCTTATGAGCTTTGATCGGAAAAGACGCAAAATTAATAAGTACGGCGGCATATTTGATGAGACACGGATTGAAAGATCGAGAACTAATGGGATTTATTAAATGCCTTTTAAGATTTAAAATACTTCGCGCGATCCTGTTCCGATTGAGAAAGGAGAAAGGGAACAAAATGGAGAGAGCTCGCACGACTTTACGTCCGACGATGCGAGAGGAAGATAGGCCACGGACAGTGGTGTGGGTGCTAAAATGGCTACGTGAAGGGTCATAATTAAATTCAGATTTCGCTGCGGGGACTCGGCGAGGGTGGTGTAGATGGGGCGAAGAGAGTCCCGAGAGAAAAAGAAATAAAACGGACTGGCGAAGACGTAAGAAAAGGTGCAGCTTCGCCGTTCTCGTAATTGAATTAAAATTTGAATCGTCGGGAGACGAGTGCCTAAGTGCGCGAAACTATGAGTGAGGAGAGGACGAAACGGCGGAGGTCCTCCTCGATTGTGTCGAAAGCGACACTATATCTCGCCGCTGGCAATTTTACGTCGATTTCTTTTTCCGGCGAATTGTAAAAATGCAAAGTGAATTTTTTACGCGCGAACGTGAAGGGCTTTCTCTAGATATCGAAGAATTTTTCGCGCTGTATACATTTGTTGCCAAGAGAAAGCTACATTGCCGAAGGAACGAAATTTATTTATTTTAACTTTGTTCTAGTCGTCCCTTTTTCTTTCCCTGCGATCTGTATATGTTAAATCTGAATAAATTTATTTATTTTAACTTTGTTCCATTGTCCTTTTCTCGATCTGTATTAAATCTAAATAAATCCATATCAAACTACCGTGTTACGTTATTTACATTTGACTGTGCGAATGTTTTATTATAGACCGAAATTTACATATGTCCATAATTTCGCAATTATATTTTCAATTTATTAAAAAAAGTATATCAAAATATATGGTTATATTTCTTTTCATAATATTTACCATAGAATTTAATAGAAATTTGTTCAACCTTTATTTTCACTCGTCGAAAATCAAACTTTTCACACGCAACGCAGTGCGTATTTTTGAATATTAAAGATATATATTCACTAAAAGTTTCTGTATGATATATTTTTTCTGATTCTGTAAATCCTCGAAATAAATGTCGCGAAAATTACACGTTCCATTAAATGATACAAGCGTTGTACTATCGAAGAGTCGAGTTTATTATGTTAGATCCGCTTCTATGGTTCTTGACACACTTAGGTTAAAGAGTCCATTACGATCGACTGCACGTTAGAAGAGAGTATCACGTAACTATAGGAAGAGCGTAGCCGAGTACTATCGATGTGAGATTTACGTTCTCCCGTCATTCGAGAGCATGTCGGCCTCGGACGAATATCTCTATCATAATGCGAATGGAAGCTGAGAGTCACTGATTCTTGTCGGCGTTTAAAGTGTGGTATTCGCTGAAGGATGGAAGCGTCAGCCTTTCAAGTCCAACTTGGTATCGTCTTAAGGGTTCTCTTTTTTTCTCTTCTCTTTTCTCCTCGTATTCCACTTTCTGTTAACTTTGTTTTCTTTCTCCTTCGATCAATCCCGCGATAATAAATGACCAAAATTTTATCTATTTCAACACGTTTTGATTGATCGTTGAAGCAGTTATCAGGTTTCAAATTCTTCTGGTTCTTATAGGTTCGTATTTTTAGACTGATTTTATACTATGCCAATAATACACAAATAATATTGAATGCTTTTGCATTCAAGTATAGGTATTTGATTTTTTTTTTATTATTATATCTGATTTTAAGAGAGATTAAAATCTGATATTATTCTATAACATTATTTAAATAAATCACACCCACAATTACACAAATTACACAAAAATATTTGTAAAAGGTATCTACTTCTCCTGGAAAAACATGGAAAACCGGGAATATTCAGGGATTTCTTTTGTATCTGGACAATCAGGGAAGTCTTATGGAATTTTATTGGGACTCGGAGAATTTTTTCGAAAAATTTTTTTTTTTATAATTTTGCTTTTCATCCTGTAAGCAGTCAGTCCTGTACGTGAAACTGTCTCATTTTGTAGAAACTCATTAATTGTTAAGTTTTAACTTTATTTTTGATAGTTTTAGAATTCTTGATAAGATTAAACAAATACTTCTAACTATTAAACAAAAAAAATGGTTCGAGACAAACTGATTGTGAGATGTCAAGTTCACTGCATCTTGCTTTGTTCGTTGACAATTTTTTTAGCATTTCTTATCAGATTTTAAGCACTTGAAAATTCTATGATAGTTTTAGAAAAAGTTCTACGTGAAAAAATTATTAGAATATTAATTAAACAATTAAATTGTTCAAGATACCGGATATATAAGTATTGAGACGCTCGTATCTTTGCTCGTCTGTTATAAATTAATTGGACATATATACAAAAGGCGTCATTAATGCCTTTACAAATGAATTAATGCATATCAATACATTTATATATTTTGTATATACACATATGGAAAATATATGTGTCCCAATATGTGCATAATAAATTTATGTGTAAAGGCCTTAAGTTAATGACCTTTTCTGTACAAACTATAAAAATGATAAATTTTATATTCGTTCTATTGTTTGTTAACAATTATTTGTTTGTATCAAAATATTTAAATAATTGTACTATTCCTTTGTAAAACGATACTCGTACATAATATTCGTCTATATATTATTGAATAAAAATATCACGCGTGATCTCTTGTATATATGTTAATATATTCCACGATTACAAATATTATTGTATATATTCTAATTTTTATTATTATATTTTCTCCGTGTAGAGAAAAATTACTATTACATTATTTCGTCGCAGAGCAAAGAATACAGAGAATAAACACGGTGCGGCGCGAAGCGTATTACAGGGAAAAAACATCGCGGACGATTCCCGGTCGACGGTTGTTACAGTTTGTTTCGAGACTCTGTAGCCTGTATTTAAACCTTGATCCACTTTCGATGTACGCAATATTTCGACGCTTGATTGACGAACGTCGCGAGTTCTATAATATTTCAAAGAGTATCGGATTGTCGACGGATGATACCCATGAGTATCAAAGGAGAGATCTAACAATCGCAATTTCGTCGGAAACGGTTTATTCAAGTGATTGTGAGGGGAGGAAGGGGAAGTGAACATCGCACGCGAACGAGTGTCGAATTAAAGACCGACGTTTATTTCATTATACATATCTAAATCCGCGAAAAGTCTTAACACATCGAATTTTTTCTATATATATCGATTTCGTATCAATAAATGTATAGAAATCTGGAGTGTGCAAAATGTCGCCAGAGTAGTTTGTGAGTGCTAATATCAATAAAGGATTAGCAGAAAATAAGCAGATTTGGGATCGGACTTTGTGGGAACAATCAGATAATTTATTACGTATGAGGTAATTTATTATTTATTATTCGCGGAATTAATTTTTTTTTCGCATAGTATATTTCGTGCAATTCTATTTGAATGTGTGTGAAACTAGCGTTTCACTTCGTGAAAACTCATTAATTGAGTTGAGAGTTTTTACTTTATTTTTAATAATTCTAAAATTCTTGATATACATTAAACAAATAGCGCTGGCCATTAAAAGAATAAGTCGGGAAAAAATTAGGACAAAATGAGACGCCAGGTTATATTGCATCTCACGTTTGCCCTTCGACAATTTTCTTTACCGTTCTTGTCAGAGTTTAGGCACTTGAAAATGCTGCGATAGTTCTACAAAAAGTTTTATGTTTAAAAATTATTAGAATATCATATTAGATAAATATATAAATTAAATCGCCCGAGAAACTAAATGTAAATGAGATTTATGTTATACCGTCGTTTCGATATTTAATTTGTTTAATAAATATTCTAATAATTTTTATGCATATCTAGAACTTTGTTCAGAAAGTATAAGTGATTGCCGAACGATACAAAAAATAATATGATATCTCATTGAAAGTCGATAGAATAGGGTGTGTGAAGCTGGCGTATCATTTCGTGGAAACTCACAAATAATTAAGAGTTCTGACTTTATTTTCAATAGTTCTAGAGTTCTTGATGGTTTAAACAAATAGTTCTGGCGATTAAAGCAAAAAAATGCCTTCGAACAAACTGAGATGCCAACTTCACGCAGCATCTCACTTTGTCCCACGACATTTTCGCTATCAGTAATTGTAGAAAATTGAAAGATCTATAGTTCTAGATGAGTTCTAAAAAGAGTTCTGCCACCCAAAAGCAGAAAAATATTAATTAAGATAAAATAAAAAACAACGAATCCCATAGATACAGATCGAGGTGAGATGCCGGTCGATTATCGATAGTTCTGCTCAATAGAAAACAGTTCTCATATAGTTCTGGGCTTGTGCAATGCCTATCCAAAGAGTTCTGCCATTTAAAATGTTTAGATAATTTTTTAATTAATTATTATACCCGAAAATCTCACCTTTATGTATAAAATTACACGATTTTCGGGTATAATAATTAATTAAAAAATTATCTAAACATTTTAAATGGCAGAACTCTTTGCAAAAACCGTAAGTAATGTGCAATCAGACAACGAATGTCATAATCGTAAGGTCAAACCACTCAACAATAATAAGCAAGCCGTCAGATTACAATAAGAACTGATGATAAAAATTATACCGGTCGCTAAATTATTGGAATAACAGTGAACGCTTTTTCAACCGTATAAATAATGTCACCAATTTAAATATTTGATCACATTCTTAATGTTGTTAATAAACAAATGCTTTTTTTTTTTTAAAAAGAATGACTTTTTCCAATTTTTCCAATTCGACCGGTCTAATTGTTATCATTACTTGCGGTTTTTTTATGTGTTGCGCTAAAGAGGATCCGAATAAGGATCGAAACGTTCGCGTATCTTATAATTCGCGTGTCTTCATAATTTTATGTATCGGTCAATTAATTCATTAGTGTATCAATTATAAATATATTTTTCTGACATATTAATGTTTTTGAGAGTTTAATCTATATCGCTAATCAAAGCTACTCGCTCCTATTGCCTTTTATTTATCTCGTTGTTTAATAAATATATTGTAATAATTTTTACGCATAGAATCCTTTCTGGAAATTAAAAGTGATTATATAATAAACTGACATGAAATCTTATTAAAGTCGATAAAATTATTGAAATAAGACCAATGTCTCATCTTGATATTTATACGTTTAGCATTTCGCGATCTATTGTGTAATTTATTTAATAAATATTCTAATAATTTGGATGTGTGGAACTCTCTCTCTCTCTCTCTCTCTCTCTCTCTCTTTCTCTCACTCTTTAGAAATTAAAAGTAATTACAGAATAACGAAGAATAACACATCTCATCAATCGATAGAATTATCGAAATGATCAACGTTTGTCTTGGCAATTTAATATATTTAATTAACATTCTAATAATTGTTTATGCATAGAACTTTTTATATAAGTATTGTGAAACTCTTAAGCACTTAAAGTCTGATAAGAAATGCTTAAAAAATCGTCAGCACATAAAGAGACAACGTAAACTTGGCGTCTCAGTTTGTCCCGTATAAATATATATTTTTGTTTGTTTATATACTTAATGTTTTAACATAATATTGAATATGAAGTAGATACTCTTTGTAACTTTTAAAGAAAAAAAAATGAAAATTTTATATAAATGAAAAATTATCTTCTGAAAATTATTCAGTTTTTTTAGTACATTTATAAATCTAACATTGAAACTTAAGAGGCTCCGTGGTTTTCTTTTGTATTAATAAAAAAGATTAGAAAACGCAATAAAACATTTATTTTAGAGAAAGTTGTATTAAAAAGTTTTGAAAATATTCTTTTTACTTGGAATTTTGAACAAAAATACCTGGAAAATCAGGGAATTTTCAGAGAATTTTTTTACAAGATTTGAGTAGACATCCTGCGTAATTATTTTGTAATGATAGTTTTGATTACTGTGAACTTGATATAAGTGAGAAATTAAAATTAAATATTATATTTTCTTTAATGAAATTGTTTTCTTTCTATGCAAATGTATATGATGCTCGTGAATGTATAGCTAACTGCAGAGGTCACAAACTTTACTTTTAAAAAATTAGACCAGTATTTGGGTTTATTATAACACACTATTATTTTGCTTGTTGTTAATTTTTGTGTTATGATAAATTGTGTCACTCTATTGGCAAAATACTTAATTAACATCCCAATTAATAATATTTAATAATATATAATATCATTGTTTGTTAGTTTTCCGAAGTATTAGTGATAAACTACTAAATAAGAAACTTTCGTGTTTTATTTACGTAGCAGTCTGATGTAAATATTTTATGGCGTTTTGTTTAATGGCGTTGAAATCCGTAACGTTCTTTTAAGTAAAGAGTTTTCAAGTGTCTCGAATTTCACCCTGCGTACGTGATTCTCGCCAGATTCAACGGGACTCTATCCACAATTTCAATCTCCCTCGTGCCGAAAGAAAAAAGCGTACTCGAGGTTTAGGCGAATGAGAGGCAAGCATGAAGGACGGAGGACCATGTTCGAGAGAAAAGAGGGACCATTGGGAGACGTGAGCCGTGAATAAACGTACGTATTCAGAGAGGGATTCATTTCACCTTTTATTCCTGAGACTTGTGGATTGATGATATCGTTCGAAGATGGAAGTGCTTGTAATTTTTACAACGCGTCGGTTTGTGCCTCCGGTTCGTCGTCCACCGGCAACTCCTATTTCACCGAGTCTCCTTACAACGCGTTTCTGTAACTTCGTGGAATACTCGTCAAAATCCTTGAGGCGATTTCGCGTGAAATAACCCGCGTCGGAACTTTCCCGGAGCATTACCCTGCCGGGAGAAATTACGTCATTTTACTTGGCAATTATAAATTTCTGGCTTAAGTGTGGCAACTTGGGGCACAACTCTGATAAATTGAGAAGACGGTTTGTCGGTCCTGATGTAAATATATATTAAAATCTACGAAATAGCACTTTCGAAATAGAATGTATGACATTTCTGAGATTATTCCGGAATATTTTACTGCAACATTAATCGCATGTTTGTAAAAGTTACTGCAAATTCTATCTGCTTGAAAATTATACACAAAGCATATCCCATTCAACTGATTTTATCGACCGATGGTAGACGAGTGTCATTCTTGCCCCTCCCGTTTTCGATTTTCCTTCTCCTCACCCTCTCGCGAGTGTCGGTCAATACGACAAATCCGCCGGCAATAAAACACCGACACGGCCGCGCTGCCGTTCCTCTTTTTTGGCATTTTCCCCCGTCCTTTGTCCCTGTTCCTCTTTTTCATTTCGCGCTCCGTTCGTCTCGCTCAGTCTCGTCCCTTTCGCCCCATTTTCCTCTCTCCCGCGCTGTCTTTTTTTTTTTTTTTTTTTTTTTTTTTTTTTAACAAAACTACCGCTAGTATGCACGTACGCGAGCAGCCTGTATAGATCGCAACTGCGTTGGTCCAACATCGAATAATAAATTATAGCTGGACTGTGGTGCGCGTGCACTCGAATTTTCGACCATGGGAAAACAGCACGGGCACCGACTCGCTTATCTCCGACAAAATATTGAAAAGCGGTTAGAGATATCGATATAGCGTGAAAATAGGAAATATTCATACCATCCCTGCAATTTGAAAACAAAGAGAGAAAGACAAATCAATCTTTTATAGGAAGAACAAAACTTTGATTAATAGTATAATGTAGATTTTAATAAATTATAACAAACTAATGAATGTATTACATAACAAGATTCTATTATTTATTAAATTATAATTTTCTAAAACATATAATTATATTACTTTTTACAATATTATTACTCTTAAATACTGCTTTTTAATTTATTAAAACTAAGTAGTTTATTTAAACTAAGCAAGTTATTAAATTTACTAAATTTAATTTACTAAAACCAAGTAGTTTATTTAATTTTGTATCTTATTATAAACGACAAAGAGGAATAGACACACAATGTAGAAGAAATGTAATTGAAAATTGTTTGAGAGGCAAGGGTGTGACTTAACGAACCCGAAAATTGCGCCGGTGTAAGGAGAGGGATACTGGGTGAACGTTAATTAGCCACGTTTCCCGATCAAAGTCGAGGTCTCGCAGACGCCACATTTAATATTAATTCCCGAGCGGTAAGAGGGAGTGGCGAACATGACGCGATGCTGCACGGATGGAGGTCGTTGGGACAGGATGTAGCGATCTTCGAAGAGAGAGTGAGAGAGAGAGAGAGAGAGCGAGAGCGCTTAGGCGCCAACATTGGCGCCCGTGGAACGTTCGCCAATTCTGATCCGGCAAGCGCAGCGTGCGCCTAATTGGTCAGATTTGTAATCGGCTACAGAGAGCGTCAGGTCGATTCGGGTTTGGCACGGAGAGTGCTCGCCAGTTGGGGGTAAACGTGTGTGCGAAAGGGGTAAAATGGATAGATAGAGATAGACAGAGAGAAAAAGAGAGAGAAACAGATAGATAATGATAGAAAAGGAGCGACAGTGGATCAAGAGAGAGAGAGAGAGAGAGAGTGTAGAGAATAGGGGAAATAGGAGAGAAGTGGGGAGATACAGAGAGAGAGAAATTGCGTGGAATAGAGACAATGGGAAACAACGACAGAGAAAGAGAGACAAGAGATGATCGCACACATGGCACAGATGTGTTTGAAACATCGTGCCGTTCTAGCCATGCCTACCCTAAATTTATATCCACATCCTCTCTATCCTCCCCAAACCTCTCCTCTCTCTCTCTCTCTCTCTCTCTCTCTCTCCCTCTCTCTCTCTCTCTCTCTCTCTCTCTCTCTCATACATTTCGCGCACACTACCGAACGTTTCGTAATCCGCGCTAATTTAATTGCTCGTCGTCATCGATGGCCATTAACCGGGATAGAATTGTCGGCAGTATCACTGCTGGTACAAGGACCGCCGGTTGCTGTTCGCACACTGTATGGAGGAGGTAACGGTGACATTATAGAGTTCTAAACTGTCATCAAAGTATGTGAAAAGATCGAGTTTTCAGTTTTCTTTCGATGCTCTCTACAGTTTTCTTTTATTTTTCTACTTTGTAATATGAATATGCACTTCTTTCACTTTAAGTGCAGTAAATGTAAGAAAATATTTGTTTGGAAAGAGCATATCTAAAAAGACTGGATAAGATATTTATGAAAGTTTATCTCTGATATAAACATTATATCTACTGTTTATTACATCTTTTTTTATGATGTTTATAAAAATCAGATTCTGTGTCAAAACTACTTTAAAAAATTGTTTCAAAAAACTATATATCTCTCTCTTTGGCAAGATCTTTTTTTTTAGAGATTATCAAAATATTTTAGATAGTTTAACATTGAAATATTGTTGGAAAACGCGATATCGATGCACATTGTTTTTGGCATTATTGACGCCTGATTATTACCTGCCGTGTAATTTGACATCAGCCGATTGTTATGCGTGCAGCCATCAGCGTCCAATAAATTTATGGGCCCATAGATGTAGTCCGGTCAGCCGTCTACGTTGAAGACCCTTCACACGAAATGTAATTGGCCAACTGGCCGAATGAGCGAACATTCGAACATCTCGTTAATGTAACGACTGCTAAGCGTCGTCATGATCGACCGAATCGGAGGTCATTGGAAACATCATCATTACGAGAATCTTCCCTTTCACATATAACGTTGATCTCTTGCATGTTTCGGCCTTTATCTCTCTTAATACTGAACATGTCATAAAGGCTGTTAATTAAACACGATTACTCGCGCATATACATATAAGACCGTTGTTTATTAAAACTTTTAATTGATAAAGACAATAGTTAGATTTATTTTTTCAAATATAAACTTTATATTTTTTTTTAAATATGCAAAAATATAGTTTTTTTTTTATATAAAATATAGATGATTCTTGTGCAAGTGTAAAGTCGCAAAGATTCTTCGAGAATGAATCCGGATTTCAAGTTTCTAGATAAAATCCTCTCGACATTCATAAAAAATATGAAAAGTAAAGCACTGTGCGTGAAGCGGGATGGTTTTGAAATATTTAACCGAAGATTTTGGATATAGAAGAGGAATTCTGAATGAACGAAAAGAGAGACCGTTTCTTTATTCCGTCGTGAGAGCAATAAAATCGAGGGAAACGCGCATTGAACATGAATCGCGAAAAAAAATCGAAATCGCATGATGGACTACGAATAAAAAGTAATATTGACAAGTGCTGTTCGCGCCAGAGCAACTCTATCGCTATTCTATCGAAAGACGGGCTCGCACGCTTCGCCATAATTAATCAAAGTACGGTTCAGGAAGATCCAATTAACGCGCTCTATTCGGAGGCTGTCTCGAGAGGAAAACCGCGACTGATGGAAACAATAAAGGATAGAACGCATATTAAAGTTAAACCTGAAAGACACTAGTCGCGCGAATACAGGCTCATGGCCTTAAACGGGATTTACAGTCGTTAATTTACGTATCGTTATTACTTCGAGCTCGTTCATCAATAAAGACGATGTCTCTTTTTCCAACGTCACTCGAGCTGTCGTAATAATGATCGCTGAAAAGGATTGCACGATTTGATGTTCTTTGCAAAAAAAAAGTAAAAGGTATTCAAATTAAATTTATCACGTTGAGACGAATATGCTCGTTTGTTCAATCAGACATGATAATCGGAAAAATATATCTATCTCTCTTCTCGCATTTATAAATATATATATATATATATAAATTGACTTTATATACACACCATATATAATATATAACACATTGTCTTATAATAATGTCTTCTTGTAATAAAGATGAAGCAAATGTAATAATATAGAGAAATATTATATATTGTTCCTTTTCTCTCTGTTCAAAGAAGAATGTAATAATAAATGCAAAGCCATTTTATATGTATATATCCTTACTAAACGGATATCGACGTTGATGCTTCTTCTCCATTGGATTATTTTTGCAACTCGAAAGGACTTAAAAAGCTATTATGCATGTAAATCTTTCTACTGAAAGGCCAACACATAGTTTAATCTCAGTAGTAAGAATAGCCAAGTCATTAAGAAAAGTAACGAGATGCAATTTCATTAGCAAATATGGATAACAATCTCGTGATGAAAATTACTAGAAAATTAAAAGTAGATTTGATATTATGTGCAATATATTACGTCGGTAATCATCTGCTGTTGAGATCAACAAAAGGATGATGAAACTTGATATCAGCGTTAAACGACAAATCGAGTCGCACCTTATGCTTTTATGACACGCTAGTAGAATGTAATTACTATGATATTACTTGCACGGCTATTACGTTAAAGTCACGTAACTACATGGAAAATTTATTGTAAACTATATGTATATGTGTTTCTCAACGCTTATCCCGGCAAAAAATCCATTGCGCCACATGTTAAACTTGGCACTCATTACGTAGCTTCATAATTAGGCCAGTTCCATTTATTACATCCGCGTTTGAAGTAAAAGCGATTCTTTTTATATCCGATGTGAACGTAATAATATAAAATTAAATGCACGTGTAAGGGGAACGAATCATAAATTTACTGCGCGATAATAACAAAATTAAATTAACTATTTGAAAAAAATATTAAGGCAAATATGTCAAATACTTTTAGCACTGACTAAAGTTTAGAGATCAGTAAAATTTTATGCAGCGCATTTGTCATAATGCGAAAAATAGAAATGTCATACGGCGTCCATTTGTCACCATCCATAATATTTTGATATTAAATATGAAACGAAGATATAGATGTGACCGAGAATTATATAGCGAAAGCATTAAGGAAACCATCTAGAAAAATATTGCTACGCCAATAAACCACGGTCGTGAGGATTAATCAAAATTTTATGTATCGTCCTATGCGATCGCCAGCATTACGGGCAAGTCTATGCGTGGAAAAAGCATATCTAAATATGTGCGATATTTATGCGATCACGCAATATCGTAAGAGGGAACGCCGATAGTAAATCCATACGTTCGGATATTATATTTCTCTACTCTCGTTGGGTCTGCCGAGCGCTTACGGTTTTAATTTCGTCCCGGGTTACGCGGGATCAGCGCGGATACATAAATCGACAGAAAATCGCAAAATCCATTTTATTTTTCCTGCCGTTAGAGAGATATTTCTATCTCTCGTCGAGAAAAAGGACTCAATCGGGGCATATAATAATGAAATAAAAATCAATACACATCATTATTCTGTCGGTGTGATTTTTATTTATTTTTTTAATCGAACGAGATGTGTCTATTTCTAGACAATTGAAAGAAACGTGCATGAGTGATCACTGCATTTTTTTTTTTTTTTTTTCATCGAGAGTAATTTGGCAGTGTTTCGTTACTTTTGTTCGCTCGTGCTCGAAACACCCGGGGTAATTGTCAGGGATTTCACGGGATTACTCTATGCATTTATAATCATCTAAATGTCGGAGGGACGCCTCGCTCTAAAACGCTCTCGATCCTCGAAAGAGAGCGTGATGGAAGTAAATAGGAGAAGGGTGGAAAATCATTCGAGGAAACGGAATTGAAATATCAGGACGTACGATTCACTCGTAAACAGAACATCCGCTGATTTTCCGGGTTGCAAAAGAAGGATGGCAGGCAAAGAGAAAATGCGTCGTCGAGAAGGAAGTCGTTTCGCCTAGACGACTCGGCGGCAAGTTTGAATGGCCGGAAGCGGGGCGACGATATCGTTCACTGTTTCCAACAAATATTCCTGTACTGGAGATAGCGAAGGATAGCGCAAAGAGTATTTCGTACGTGTGTAAGTTGTCACGTTTCCTCTTGCGGATTGAATTGGAAAAATACGGAACTTTTCGATGATGTTCCGGTTATAACTTTTTTCCGTCTTCCGTTGGCGATCTGACGAAGATCGAAGAGCGAATAGGGTCGGCGCGAATTGATTTGACGACGATCGATGCTTACAGCCGAGATACACGCGGATGATCGGCAAACGAATTTCGCTCCAATTGTTCGTAGACGCCGTGAGTATTACCACCAGCCTGAAAATTAATTTATACGATAAATAAACTTGTAAAGTGTACGTTGATGCTTGCCGGACTATATGTAACGCGTTAATAATAAAAAAAAAAGAAGTTGTATGGATAAAAGTTGCAATAAATTTTCAAAAAAAACAAAAATTAAAATTTGTCGCGGCTTATCTCCTCTTAATAATTTTTCCCTGAGATAAGCATGATTTAACTGTATGAAGCAAATTGTAAAGATTATCGATATTAATGGGCTTTAATTAAATAATTCAAATTCTAAACATAGCTACACATAGATGGGATATTTAATAATTTAAAAATAATTTAATTCAAAAAATTAAATTCAAACACTTACACTTCTTTCAAAATTGATAATATTTATTCACTATTTTATTTTTATTCCCTTTTTTAATGCTATTAGATTGATCGATGAGCAAATTTCTCTTGTATTATTCTTGAATATTACCAGTAGCTTGAAAGTTAATTTATATGATAAATAAGATTGAAGTATGATGTTAATGCACGAATTATGCATAACGGTATGGTAAGAAATTTTTAAAAAAGAAAGTTAATTTACGCAGTTAATCCTTTTGATGTGCTTCTTCTTTTCAAGGTAAAAATGATTTATCTAAATTGATTCGCTTTTCAAATATAATCTCACCTAACTCTGTCATTATGATATAATAAAATTTACGATGCGAAAATACACGACAAAAATGTCTCACCCCCGCCTCCACCCCCGCCGCCGTATCCGCCGCCTCCCAATTTCCATCCACCGCCTCCGAATCCGCCGCCGCTTCCGCCGCCGAATTTCCATCCGCTGCTACCACCGCCGTATCCACCTAAAATTGCGCAAGATGTAAAATCTAGTCTTGATATTATCTTGTCTTTATCTTGAAATTTGAAATTTGATTATATATGTGTGTATTGAGAAATACATGAATAACATATAAATAGTAATAATTGTCTTAAATTATATTATAAGGATTATGTTAAAAATATTATTTTAAACAATTATTTAATATTAGACAAAAATTGTTGATAAAATTGAGACAAGACTTGAGATTTTTGCTACAAAGTCTTTTCACTCGAGACCAAGACGAGATTTAAGTTTGAAGATTTTGAATACCAATATAATACTTTTATGAATATTGTCTGATTTTGAATCTTGTGCAAGTCTTACCGCCTCCGCCCAGTTTCCATCCACCGCTACCCCCGCCGAGGTTCCATCCACCGCCGCCACCGCCGAGGTTCCATCCACTACCGCCTCCATATCCACCGCCGCCTCCATATCCACCGCCGCCGCTGCTAAGTGTGATCACCTTGATGCATAAATATGTTAAATATAGATAGTGTTTTACTGAATGCCAAGATAAGTGGAAATAAAAGAGACACATTTTCATCCCTCGCGCATGCGTAAAGGAGGAAAATTTGTCATCTATTTATCTACATGCTATTTATCTTAACACGCAGGAATCTAAGACAGATATGAGACACAAAGCTCTATCTATATTTAATATATATCTATGCCTTGATAATCTTTCCGCCACCGCCGCCCCCATAACCGCCGCCTCCATAACCACCGCCAGACTTCCATCCGCTACTTCCACCGCCATAACCACCGCCGAATCCACCGCCGAATCCACCGCTGCTTATGTAACCACCTGTAATTTAGAGATCGATTTTTCATCACGTTCAAAAATCTTGATCCGCGACGATTACATAATCCACTTGTAATTTATAGAGCGGGGCGGGGGGGGGGGGGAATGTGTGTGTATATGTCTGCTCGTACAATGTACAACTTATCGACTTTCTTTGTGCAGTTCCGAGAACGGTACCAGGTGGTCGCGCGCGCTCATGTCGGCCCGCAAATTGCCACGAGGTATTTTGCGATTGCTACAAGAAGGGAACTGGTTGCGCTCTGCCGATTGTGTAAGCCATCTCAAAGGGCAGGGGGCAAGTACAAATAGCTCCCGGATTAAATCTTATGAGGTCGTTTAATATCGCTGAATCAACTGGGTTAGTAATCGTGTAAAAAGAATCGTGCAAGGAATATAATTGTATGATTTGTCTTTTTATTATTTGTGTGCGTGCGTTCGTATATTTATGTCTCTCACGTTAATGTCAAATAATAATTCTCGTGTTATGACGTGACGGTAATTAATTTACTTGGAATCTGTGATAAGCTTTCCAAAGAATAATTTATGTAGCTATCCTTCTACTAAAATATATTATTTTATACAGAATAAGTTTTAATACCTTTTTTATATGAGTGACGTTTTATAGACATTGTCTTACAATTTTTAATGAGATAATTTTAACTTGTCCGTCATTTTTACTAAATTTTTAGTTAGAATAATATATTATAAAAACGTTATAAAATAGCAATTTAAAAAATATTTATACAACATTGACAGATTGATGCTTTTAAAATTAATCATTGCAAACCATTTTTCTTCGCAATTCCGGAGTACTAAAAGGGTTTAAAATACATCGCCAACACTTCACACGCGGGACGCCCTCGGCATAAACCTCGACCACTATATTCCCATAAGTCTTCATCGTACTCACCGTATGCGGTGGCGGCGAGTGCCAGCACGAGCGTGACTACGAACACCTGCAACGAGAGAGAATCAATCAGACTATAATAATCACAACATATACATATATGTGCGCGAAAGATTATATTCGATATAATATTACGCGTAACAGTGCGCTCGCGATCAGTTGATCTCGCTTCTACGTACCTTCATATCGGAGGTGTTTGATGCCCCGGTCGAGCCTGCCGGCTCTTTTATAGCTCCTGCCTTTCTTTGGCCGGGATCCCCGCCCTTCCGCCTCTCCTTCCTCCTGCGTGTTCTTCTTCTCGTTCACGAAACCCAACTTTCGTGCCCACCACCGTCACCATCACCACCGAGTTGCCATCACCGTCAAGTACGAAAATCCCCATCGCCGTTTCCAGACGATTGCCCCTCCACCCTCTCTTTGTCGCGAGACAAGGCAATCTTGACATCCGATTGACCATTCGATCGTTCCTCGAGATGGAGATCTCAGCATCTGCGAAATCCCCCGGGGAATAGCGGAATTCTTTCATATCATTCGCGACACTCGTTCGGACGATGGGGGATGGTGTGTGGAAACGCGACCTCATTAGTGAGAAACGCGATGATGATTCATCGGGCAAGATAATCGCGCGACGTCCGCGGAATAGCTATTCTTCCGTTTGAAAGAGAGCTTACAATTAGCCCGGGGCACAACGCCGATTGCGGTGTCTCCGTTCGTTTGCTCGGCGCGAAAGTAATTATCTCATGGCGAATCGTACTCGCTGGACCGGAAACGCCAGGCAGACGGTCTGCAACCGCTTCGTCAGTCCAGACACGCGCGCGCCGGTGACTCTTTCTTGATACCTAACCCATTTGGCTCTTCGCGGTACTTGGCTCTCACCAGGTGAGCAAATCACAATTATACCAGATGTTTCGAAAATGGAACTGTCGAGTCGAATTGTCGTAATCTGCAGTTGACTCTCCTCTTGTGTGAGCCGAATTTTTAACGCTACATTTACGCGTGCGAGATTCTTCGTTTTCCTGAACCAAACATTTAATTCCATGTTTGGAGAGTAAGTAAATCATAATTGAGGAATTTATAAAAAAAAATATGAGAAACGTGAAATATTAATAATTAATAATATACGTTATTTTTTAAATCTTTTTTGTCACCTCAATTGTATTCTTAAGTGCGAAATAAAAACGAAAAAGAAAAACTTGTTTTTGTTCCTGTAGAAGGGGGTTGATAAAAATTTACCCATTTTTTTCATTTTTAGATATTGATCGCAAAAAGCGAAGATTGTTTTTATAAGAAAATTTTGTTAATTCTCTATAAGGATTTTTAGAGGGTGAGTAAATCACAGTTGAGGAATTTGTTCGTAAAAAAGACGTATGAAAAATTAATTATATAATCTTATTTTGTCACCTTTTCTTCACATCAATCGTACTCTTAAATAATAAATATCTTTAAATGATAAAAAATCCTCAATAGTAAGTAATAAATGCCAAATAAAAATTTGTTTTATTAAGGGGGTCTGAAAAAATTTAGTCAGTATTTAGATGTTGATTGCAAAAAGCGAAGATTGTTTTTATAAGAGAAGAAAGTCTTATTCGAAGATGTTGGCCAATGCGTACGTACGCAGACACGTCGCGGTTGCTATGGCGCGTTGTACGAAATTGTGCAAGTTCCATGCAAAGAGATAAACATCTCCGAGTTATTTTTATCTCCGAACAATCTCTTGGCAATGTTATACACCATCGCTCGACACCATCGCTATTATTATTAGAGACCGCGTAAATGAATCGTTATTCCCGATAATTCTTCTTGGCGTAACAACCGAATGTCCGCTGATCGCATCTTGATTTCGTCAAGGATTAACGTTTCTCTATGACTCGTGTGTCAAATCGTAAAACAACGAGCTTAATCCTAGAAGAGAAAGAGTAGATTATGCAACAACATTATGCGTGACAAAAAATTACACTCTTCATTAAGCTAAAATTAAAATAATAATGTAAATAATATTGCATATACTTATACGTAGATAAAGCGATAATATTTATTAACTGTCTACGAGTATACATTCATAAAATAATATTTACAGCTACAGTCATTAAAAGTAATTGTTAATTACACTATAAATCAGATTACATTGATAACTCTGAGATATTCTGAAGCTGGATGTTAATATAATTCAATATAAAGAAATATTGCAGGTATAAGAAGAAAGATATTTTGCATCTTTATATTTTTTATTTTTTTAAATTTTTTAATTGTACTTTACTTATGAAAATTTAATCACATCTTGCAAAACAAAACATGTAAATGATAATGGATCCTCGTTCTACGGCGTTCTTCTTCGCGTGCCGACGAGGTAACGTCTCGCGTGCGAGATTATCGCTCGTGCTTTACTCTCGATCGCCATAAAAAAGCAGCCGAGATACTCTGTAGAAGGCGAAGGCCTTTCTGGCCTTTCACTGATGCCGATGTCCGCACAGATGAGCCTGACCTCTTCGCGCTTGATTAGCTCATCGAACCGCATGATGATCGATATGAAGCAATTTGAGTAGACAATGCTTGTCATTGATGCTATCATACATCAAGGTCGATCGTAATAAGTCGACAGAGTAATTAATTGTTATCGTGTCATGAAGGAATATAAAGAAATGAATCAACTTCGCACGTAGAATCACTTATTATTATTTTATCGATGCATAATATTAGTATGCATCGTTTGTGTAATCACATTTAGAAATGTAGATGCGTGGTCGCATGTTTAATGTAATTGATGCGTTTGCTGCGAAATCGTTTGTAAATTAAATGATTTCGAGCGCTTAGAAATTTTTACTTCGAAAACTATCTACGATTAATTTGGTAATCTATAACTATCGTAGTCTGTAACTAACTATAGTACGATAATTCGTGGTAGCAGTAACTTAGAAATGCGGAATCGCCAGTCGACCTATCGAACGTGCTCTCCGCTCTAGTGAAAGTTAGATAGTATTACAATGTTTAACAGGTTCAATATAAATTATGATAGAATGATTCAAGTATTTTTTTGTACATATATAGCTACGCTTCGTGCACACTATTTTTAAAGAGTACAAAATAGTATAGAGTACTTTTATTTCTGAATATATAAATCTGGCATTTTAAAAGATTAAAAAATGTTTTTCTACATTGATGAAAAATCTAAATTTTTTTTTGATACATATATATATATATATATATGTATGTGTATATATATATATGTATATACATAGATAAATGTTCTAAAAATATATACAGAATTTTGATCAAGGTAACAATAATTTGAAAATTTTTTTTAATATACATATATATTATTTAATATAACTATTTATTATATATGCAAAGACTTTTTATCTTTTTATATAAATTCTCAGTTCACATAATTGTGAGGATTTTATCTTCATCATCAGAACGAAGATTGATGTATCTACTGACATACTTCGCCACAAGACACCATTTTATTCGTTTCAAAACTATAATTAAATAAATCAACTCTGTATAGAGTTGTCTCGTGCCTGATTTTCTTCGTTCTTAACCGGGTTTTCTCCGCTATACGTGAGTAAGAAATAAATGGCGAACATTATTGATCGAGGGAGGTGTGTATATGTTTAAGGTGAATTGCAAAATACGCGTGCATCGCCGACATCGAGAAAGGACGATGGAATCTCTCTTGAACTGCGGGATGCCACAAGTACGTGACGTAATATTACGTGCCTCACGGTCAGAAGGTGAAAACCGGTCGACGCCTGAGACCGCGGGATTTTCTCGCCGGAAAAACCGAAGCACATCGTTGTGAGCGAGCTTGCCGAGCGGGTTCTTGATCGACCATTCCTGTGGTTTCTTTTGGTTGGCTTTTCAGTGTCACATACAATGTTATGCATAGAATTAAAATGTATGGCATTCTGAAGATTCACCGTCTTTTTCTTGAAAAACATTTTATTTACACGAAGTGCCTCTAAAGTTAAAAAGAATTTTTCATCTTAATGAAAATTAAGATTTTTAATAATAGTTGATTATAATTAAATTAAATAAATCAAGAGTTTTAATTTGGTCATTTAAATTACATAAAGTTATTTTTACTAGAAAAAATGTAAAATACAATATAAAATAAATTTAAAATTTAATATGTAATAAAATGTTTTTTCATAAAGTTAAAATCATTTTATACATATAGTTGCTAAGAGAAACACATAAACCCACACGCGCGCATTATAATACATTTATAAGTAAACATTTTCAAAAATTTAATTGGAACCATTATTTTGAAGTTTCAAAACTCTATTGTTTGTTATTGAAGATCGTTTATGATTAAAAATAGATATACATGTTGAACGTAAAGTATCGTGAGTATTGCAGATCGTGCGTGCCGATTCGAGCGTTCTTGTATCACATTTATCGATGATCGATGGCGATCTAACAAGTTGTTATCCTCGTTAAAAGTTGCTAAAATATATAACGAAGTGTTATGTACGTAGTTGGCGAGCAAAATGAACGCGGGAAACAGCCAGAAACAACGGTGTGACAGAGTGACCGAATAAAGCCGATATAAAACCGACAGTTCGAGCTCGCATTTATGGTTAGTACTGCGCAAACCAATCCCTGCTTACATTTTTTTAGCGCGGTCATAATTTCAGACACATAAACCCGTCTAAACATCACGCGTTTGGGAATATACATCTCTTTGTTATTTTCTCTCTTAAAAAGTATTCAGTGAGTCATAGCTTATACATATACATATAATATTACAATTGTATATATATTACATACATTTTATGTATTACAATTTTTTTTAACATTACAAGTTAAAAGTTCTGACACTTTTATTTTATGTTTAAGTAAAAATTTGACATTTTCTAAGGACTTTGTTTGTTTTTCTATTTTAGTTTTATTGTATGAAAGAGGTAGGTATTAGATCCATCCGCAAAATGAATATCACATATAAATTTCGTAGAGTGGATGGAGATCTGCATCCGATCTTTTGTTTTACGGGGCGGACAATCTTTTCGCAGGATTATTGGGTTATCGTTCTGAAAATCGCAATTTACTGCCATCATTATTTGCCATCTTATTGCGAGAACTCGCCGTTTCGATACGCGAGCGGTAATGAGCGCCATTGTCTGTCAGATGATACTTTATACGTAGCTTTTCACAGTCCCCTACTTTGCATACGGATTTGCTGCTAATTACATATTAAGTATTTATCTCCGGTCATTATACCGAATGTGCGTCTTTACATAAGATTGCCAACACTAGTCGGGGTTAATAATCTTTATAATCAGGAATTGTTTGAAAAATAATTTCCGGGCCGCGGAGTTTATTACTTGTATCTCTGTCATATAATATTATCATACAATTAAGTATTATCATATACTTATATTATCACATAAATACATAATATTAATATATTATTATATTATATAATTAGTCACATACAACAACTTTTAATATATATATGGCTGATACAATTTTAAATTTATACTATATATTTTTGCAACTATAGATTATTTTGCGTCGTGAAATCTGTCTCGTTTGCCTTTCAAATTCAAGTCTATAAATTCCGCAGTTATTTGTTGACCGGAGAAATACTTTAAGTTAATACAATTACTTAATAATACAATATCTGTCTTCAATTTGCTTGTTTCCATTCTGACACGTTAAATCTACGTCGTTCTACATTGAAAGCTTGTGTCATGCAAGTTTGAAGCCAGTACACAACTCCTTAAGGAATAAACTAATGTTGCACAGAACGTCGCATGCGTCACAACACGCTGAAACAGAATATAACAATCGAGGTATTTGTCACGGTTGACGCACGTGCGCACAATCGCATCAGGAGGCGGAAATGCATCTTGCTTGTTATGAGCGGTAACGAGATTAATGCGAAGTTCAATTAAAATCGAATCACGCCGAAATCCGAAAGTCAAAGCGTAATAATATGAGCAGTGTGAAAAGTTTGGATACGTATACTTATCAATGAATATTGCGATGTTTCACCTGATGGTTTTATTTTAAAAAGATTCATTAAATTAATATCTAATAATGTCGCCTAACTGTTTCAAACTATAGAATTATATACCAGCGAAACAAATGACAAATTTGCTGCCATATGGGAAAGGGATTAATGCCTTAATGTACGTGCTTGATGTATTATTATGTCGTAGTGTGCGATTGAAACAATAAGAGCCGCGAAAAGGGGGACTCGCGAAGATGAATACCCACGACAATTTCTTCGTAACTGACAGATAAATGCCGGAAGGAGCTTTAAAATCTACCGAGACACAAGGCTATAGATTGCAGACAAAGTATGCAAATTCGACTTGTAAAACGTACATGATAAATGCAAAGCAAAGATGAGCGATCGACAGAAGGGGAGATTTGCAACTATGAAAAGTCACGCGACGTTATGATTGATAGAGATGTAAATTATGCACGCGTCTTTCGTTGCGTGATTTGTGAATGCATTTATTATTAAATATATTTTCGAAAAATACTTTTCGATATTATCTATTTTCATGAGGTATATATATTAGTTTAAAAGATTTGAGAATTTCTCTGTGTTAAATATTACAACAATATTATCTCGCGATAATAAAGATTGATAATATTAAAATAATATTAAAGCTAAATATTGCTTTATGATTTGGAAATGATATTAACGATAATCATATTAGAATAATGTTTACTTATTATATGCACATTGCTTTGCATTGAATGTGATGAATTTGATGGTACTTTAATTGCGTTTGTAATTTCAAAATGGTCCCGATACAAAGAAAGATATTTCAATAACGAACGTATTATCGGCGGATTAAGTGCTTCAAAGCTAACAGTGCTTGGTAAAATCGGAAAACGGGGCCAACAGTGGCAGATGGCCGCGAACCACTTGTGCAAAATCGGTCCTTAGCTCGCAACCGCGAATTACGGTTCGTACGGAATTCAAAGGGATCCAGACATAAATGAAACCCGACTACGAACTATTACGAGACACGAGGGACGGAAGAGCGTGACCGGTTTGGACAAATTGCCTCTCGATTTATGGCGACAGCCACGAGAGCCGGTCGTGGTATGGGGCACGATTTGTGAACTTCGCATGCGGCAAACGCTTGGCGTAAATACACGCGGATGGTGAAAAAAAAAAAATCGGATTGTCGCGGCGTAACGATATTCGCCGGATGAAACTCCCACCGAAATTCTCTTTCTAATCCGATAAGCTCGGGGATCGTGCAATATCGACGAGTGCAATCATAACAGTTGGCAATGAAGATAAAAGATCTTTCGTAAATTTAAGCTTTAAAAGTGCAAACGCACAGAGTAGCTCTCTTATATTATAGTTACATTTTATATCTAATATTCTATGATAAGGAAGATATTATGTAGATAGAAAGTTGTAAAAAAAAAAACTACATAAAAGAAGCGATAATAGTTACGGGCTTATGACGCGTATAGGGAGGTAACGCAACTTATATAAGAGGACGACATACTTATTTCCCTCGAAATCACTATGAAAATAACATACTGATGAAATTGGAAATATTTTTATACAATCCTACCGGTAGTTACGTGTTCAAGATTTGTTGCAATTAATCCGTAATTAAGCGGCCAATTAAAATTATACAAACGCGTGACTAATTGAAGTGCTGATAATGAATCGGTGGAGTTTTTTCTCTTCTTGTCATCATCTCTCCAGTCTTTTTTTTTGACCGATGGAATTGCAGAGCCAAGTAAATCATGAATGCGTTACACGGACGTGGAAACGGAAGGCGCGAGATATATCTCGATCCTTGACGAATGCTGCGGTAGATTCGAGGATTGGATCTCATCGCGCGATATCATCATAAAGTATATCTGAGAAATTCTAGACGAATTTCATTAACGATGACGCGATTAAAGTGGTAAGGTTCTTGTCTTCAGCGACGTCTCCTCGTCATCGTAGTCGATAGTAGCGAATCACTGCGCACGTCTATCGAGAAATCGATTCCGCCTCGACGACTCTAAGCACTTTAGGGACGTTACTAGCAAGAGAACTTGAAGCCGCTCTTATCCGCAACTTAACTCACTGCTAACACGCGTCTTTACGCTCGCAAGCTTCGCCAAAGGATTCGCAATGATGTCCGAATTATATATCTCGAGGTCTCGTCAGCATTCACGTCTTCGATACGTATTTTTCTTCCTTACGTTCGATTTTTAACTTTGAGCGACAAAGAATCGATGTATTTTAATCTGTCGATATTAATAATTTTTAATTTGCACATAAAAGCATGTTATTATATTATAAAATAAGAAGAAGTAATCTAAATATAATTTAAAATATGTTTGTCATCTTTAATTTCCATTTAATAAATTACCCATCTAAATTGAAACGAGGCATCTTTTAATAATACATCTTAATTTAAAAACATAATTATTAATAGTTATTAATATTAAATCTTGCTTATAATAGTAACAGAATTTTAATTGAACAAAACTTTGGAAATTTTATTTGGTTGTACATAAAATTTTCTATATTCTAATAATCATTGTCGCATATATCGAGCAAAGTGAAATTCCAAAGACCAGCAAGACCTCAAGTTTTGTCTTCCTCAAAGCCAATGTTTCGATTAACGCTTGAGGCGAAGCTGGTTCGCATACAAAAGCCAAATTGTGCAAACGCGCGAAAATATGTTATGAAGTAGCTACTTGAATGGGACTTTGCGAAGAGTTTTTTCTTTAAAATAATAGCGCGCATCTTCCGCTATCGTCACGTGCTCTCTTCGAAAAAAACTCGAAGCCAAAGGGCTTAAGGGCCTCCTCTCACTTCGTCGACTTTGACGATTCGGCGCCTCCGACGAAGGGCCTCTCATGCCAAACGAGGTGTAAGCATCGAGGGTATTCGCATGGCACGAATTATCGAGCGACGACGCGGTCCAGATGCTTCAAAAATTGAGGCTTTTTTCACCTCTTTCGTTGTATTTATTTTCTCTTTATTTTTAGCCATCTTATTCTTTTTTTGACATTTTATTTCCCATTCTTTGTGATTATATTTCATAATTGTGTTCTTTTAATAATTCGTCTCGTTTTATACAATTCTCGTATATTTCCCATACCTACATTTACACGCGAACAATAATTTTGTTTATGCTTGAATTCTTTGCGAGGAAAAGTAATTATCACTTGTTATCTCTGTGTATTCATGATATATACGTAATTACTCAACGTAATTTTTCTCAACGGAACTGCCATCGCATGTGTAACAAGGTCTTTGAAAAAAACTTGAAGAGAAAAGCATCGTGGAGAGATATGAACGCTTAATGAGCGCCGTATTAAATAAACCTAAACAAAACTTTAGTTTTTCCTTTATCAGAACCTTATTTTTCTTTTGTCAGAGACTTATTTTATCAGACGTGTTGACGCGCGCGTCTCGCTCGTAAAGTGATCTTTTTACATGGCAGAAGCACATTTCACGTGCATTATGATGCGCGAGTTATAGCTGATGTAGCGCGCGAATCGATAATCTCATGTACATACGTACAATCGCGATTGGCAAAGGCGCCGATTGATCGGGCGGCGGACACGTGTAGCACCGAGAATCAGTGACGATCCATCGATGGATCGAACATTGGTTGGTCGCACCGGTGGACAGCTGCCAATCGCGAATGTAGCAATTCCAGCTCGGTCGACGCGACGGCATCGACACGGTCATGCCGTCATCGAATTCCACTCGAGGAATCACGTGAGAATTCTGTCGCGCGGGAATTCGAGAGCTCTTTTTTTTTTCTCCCTTCCCTGTCGGTTCCTCGACGTTGAATTTCTACCGAGCTTTTCCACCGGCATCCTCGGCACGCGAGGATCGATGGCGCGATCTTGGGTTTCTTTGCTCGCGCAATCGTTTATCGGCATTAGAAAATTCGACCCGGCCGCTTTTTTTCTTGCCACGTTCCGTTCTTCTACAAATTCCTGGCGCAAAGCCACACAGTCCCTTCGTGATCCTGAATTATTGGACGAAGCGAACACTTTAACACACTTACGTAATTGCCTGACGATATATCGATGCTTACTACGAATAATTCTGATATATTGCAAGCTTAGAGTGGCAAGATTTTAATGGTCTATTCGTGTATCTCAAAGAAAAATGATTTTAAAGTTTTTAAATTACACACACACATAATTTCTAACTTCTTTAATAATGTAATCGAAGATTTACAAATATTTGTTTCGATATTTAGAGTGTTTTTATTAATCGTCATGCATTTTTTCTTGGATGCAAATAACAGAGGGATTAATAAAAAATTAAATATTAATAGATGTAAAAAAATATTTAAAAACTAAATTTAATTTATAAATATTGAGGTACGTGCATCTATTAAAAAAAAAAAAAAAAAAAAAAGTTATATTTATATATTCAATATATCACGTACAACACACATACACATAGGCGCGCGTACACATTTGAATACTAAAATGACGAGTATTCAAGCATGGTTGGGATATTGAAAATAAATGAATATATCTCGGGCGAGCCGACATATTTTCTTCCAGTTTTCGTCGTGTCAAACTCCACTGCGAATTTAGTTCTCCGTCTGCGAAACTTATCGCGATCAATCGATCTTTCCTCACGTAGAAGGAACGCTACATCATCTCCCTTGTCGGTTACGCGGCTCCAGGCGATTCCTCGCCTTTGGCGAGACGAGTGACGTTCACGGCTAGACCGGGAAATAAATTCGTGTTTACTTTTCGGAGATCGATTTGCCTCACCCGAATATTTTCCACGGCTTTCTGAACATACCGCGGGCATCTATTCGTCGACTATTTGCCATTGCTCATGCGGCTGAAAAATGCGAACGACGTAATCGACAAACACGCACGGTACCTGTTTCGAAAAGTCGTACTGGTTTGTTGAAAATCAACATTTTCTATATCCATTCACATACATTTCCATCTTTGACTGCGATGTGCCGATACGCACTATCGACCAGAACAGCGATGTAAATTGATGAAAATAAAATTTTGATAAACATCAATTTTTATACACAACTATTTTAACATGGTTTGTTATACTTTTTTATCTTTCGAAAATTTGTACTTTTTTTATTTTACAAAAATTGATGACGAAATTGATGACAATAGCAATTAGGGTTTAAACGAGATAAAATTTGATATGATAAATGAGCATTTAACTACATAATTGCATATCGTAACGGGCCACCGGGTATGATAATTGCGCGTCGTCGATTCAATGGCTTTTATTTTTGAAACACAAAGTAATTCACTGTTTTATGCGGTTAAATAATAACATATTTGCGTCATTTGTTTTTACGAGAAAGTTGTTATTGAAAGAAAAGCATAAATTTGAGTTTTCACAATAAATTACAATGGAATATTTTACATATGTATGAAGCCTATGCTATGGTTTATTATTAAAAAAAAAAAATTTATAATATCTATTAATCAATTATAATTTATTAATAAATTATATTCTATATATTAATTTCTACAATATATTTTTATGTATACTTTAATGATTTTATTAACTGTCTTCGTTTCTCTATCGTTTTGTTTTTCTCGTTTCAATACGCCATCGTCATCAATCTTCCAACTGAAGAAGCTGTTCATTGTGAAGTTCATTCGTCGTTACGTCTAGATTTCGAAATTCGTGCATTGAATTGGATCTCGACATGGGAATTAGCATGAGAAAAGAAAACAGAGAGAATAGAGCCACAAAAAGAGACCGACACTCTATGGAGATTTCTTTTTCTTCTTGCAAAATACTTTCACGATAAAAAAAAATTAAACAATCCAGGAAAGTCCTTGACACAAAATATCACGATTACGTGAAATTTCCGCCATAACAATTCATAATCGGAACCTTTTGTAACCAAAATCCAGTAATTTGTCATATTTACAATTTTTACTCTGGCAAACAGTTGTCACATATTTTTTTCTCTTTTTAAATCTTTTTCATTAATAATATTAATTTTATTTTTAAAAATAGATGTGGAAAAATGAGGATATTTAAGATGACGATACGCAAACGTCTTTATTTCAAGAAAAGTTATTTATTTGAAATTCATATATATATATATATATATATATATTTAACATACATACTCTATAATAATTTATTTAAAATTGGAGAATAAAGTACTAGCTCTGCATATACGTATATGCACGAGGTATGCAAATATCGATCGCGTCGCATCATCGCCCGTTTTGCGTACGCTCCACTAATTAATTCTATCTCGGCGAGAGACGAAGTGGTTTCTCATGTTTCCCACGTCTGTTTCCTCTCGGCGCATTGCGCCGAGAAACGTCAGCTCTGTGCCACGTGGAAAACGGCGCCGGGCGAGTGTGTGCATGCCGCTGTGATATGACGCACCATCCGCTTTAACTCCTAATTATCGACGGTCGCGACGCAAACGCCCGTTAATTCGAACGCGAGTCTATTGTAGGCAAATCTATTGTATGATAAACCACTAATTGTCAGATTTCGACCCATCGAACACTCCTGACGGAGTAGCCGGTTGCTCTTCTATTTTTTTCGACTTTAATACTTATCTTATAATAGTATCTTTTCGATGGTCTTTCGTTCCAAAATACGCATTTCTTTAATTAAGTTATTTAGAATTAGATCAAAAGTATTCGGAAACCTGAGAATTTTTGAAAATTATATTTTATAAATGCAAATATAGAGAAATTTTTTTATTCTTTGTTTACTGTTTTATGTTGGATTTTATTTTAAAAATCTTTTAATTGAGATTTAATTATATAAAGTTGTAAAGAAATTGACATTTAATTGATAATTTTTATAAAGAGAAATTTTTAAAAAACTTTAAATATATTCAAAAAATTTGCAAATGGAGGAGAATATGGGAAAGCTACAATGTCATATATTGTTACTCGTTTTATTGTAATTATTTTATTAATTTTAATAAATTATATATTTGCATTTAATATGCATATATAAAAGTTTCACAACTATCGATTATTCATCTTTTATTCACTCAATCGATCATACTGGTTGAGTTATTTAATACAAAGTTGATTCGTCGAATACAATTATTCGAGACAAGACACCTGCTGCAGAAGAATTCTCAGCTAACAATCGGTGCAATCGCGTTGACTGAACGGGATGAACGAAGTAATTTGGCAAGTACCGGGGCAGTATCGGGAGAAAGTATCCGTAACTCTTGTGACGCGAGCAACTCGTAACCGTTAACTCTCTCGCGCGCTGGGTTTCTCGGTGATTGCGCAAGATCACTATAAAAGTGCAATGGCAGCTGCACGAGCGGCGATCGCCGGTCGGTTCTCCCCTACCTTTTTCTTTCTTCGTAGTCTCCTTCTCGAGTCATCGTCGCCAACCTCGAATACACCGTGTCAAGGCTATCGGAGGCCGACGACACCGCGCGTTCCGTCGCAGTCGTCACGTCCCGGTACTCTTGAATTCTGTGCTCGTTCTTCCTTATCAATGACCGAGAGAGGAGATGAAAGGGAAAGCAGAAGCACGTCACGGCTGTCTGTCAAGCTCTCACATCTCGTTGCGAGTACCTCGAATAAAATTTTTCAGGTTGATATCTCTTTTAAAACATATCAACGTGTTAAATCTACGTTTATTGTTAGATTGACCGCAATTTGTCTTTTTAAATTTTACAAAAAAGTCTGAGATTTGATATTTATATTTAAAATTATTTTTCATAGTATAATATAATAATATTATTGTCTAATATTTCTTTGTCAAATATTATATCTCGAAAGCGTACATATTTTCGAGATTGCATCTGTATGCAAGCGCAAGTTAATGCATGCAATTTTAGAGCGTGACGCGATTAAACTCCATCGTTAACTTAGATTACAAACTTCAAAAAAGTTTCGACGCATCTAACTTCCTGACTTTTCATTTACGCCGTAAACTCACGAGATACGAGTAGGATAGCGCTTATTTTGCTGGAAAATATTGTTGTTTGACTAAAAGATCCGAGAGAACACAATTTATTTAACTTTTTCAAACATAGTTTGATTTCAAACTGATGCAGTAGAGTAAAATATTAAATAAATACGCGTATTGCACTTTTTTGAATGTTAAAGAGATTTTATTCTGTTACACTAAAAAATGCAATCGATTGGCACAAATCCTGGTATAATTTTGTCACAGAGACAATTTAAGCGATTGTTAAACATCATGAACGAACAAATTTTCGAAATGCGCCATTCTCAGACAAAATATCTCACTTCCTTCCGGATTGAATGGGAAAGAGCATTACGAAATGCACTCACCCGAGATGCTCGCCACGTTCGTGATAGAAGAAAGAGAAAAAATGAGAGGCTGCGAGCAAAAATATTGCGAGTAAAAGTACGCGAGTTAACTTTTCGTCTTTTGCTTACGCATGCATAGGGACTTTCGCTGTCGTGTTGGCAAACACGAAAAACAGGATATGTCGCAAAAGAACCGTCGTATAATCGGTAATGACTGGGTAACGCGTTCTCCCACATAGACGGTAGTATTAGGAACTTTTGTGTTATCAAATGTTTCTCTTTTCACACGCATTAGGAAGGTATCAACCATTTTCATGCGAGCATTGTAATTTTACATCTTAAGACGAGCGTTATGTTGTAACGTGTAATTTGTAACTTTGCACTGCGAGATGCATCTCGGCTGACATTCCAGACGCGATAAGGGTATATCAGGCATAATTTATCTTCACATTTTTATGGATATTTCGAAAGATCGCTCACAACTGTACGGTGCTTGTGCGATAATTTCTTAATCCTCATTACGGTAATATGACATTTATTATTTGATACAGAACGACTTAAAGAGGAAGTGTCGTAAATACTGGAATTAGCAAAAGGTTTATTTAAAAGAGAATTTACATAAAAAAAGAGAAAACCTCAAAATCTGGTTGCAGCAATTAACTGTTTGCAACACGTTGTATCGTAAATATTTCTTCACGATATATCCGTTCGAGTTACTTCAAGAAAGCAATTCATTCATATCTCCATATGTGTGTGTAATAAAAATAATAATAATAAATCATAAAAATTTGTCGGCTAGGAAATCTCGGGAAGGAAGCGCGATGGGAAAGATACTCATTACTCGGCGCTAATGACGGTTAGATTGATTACAAGCCGCATCCGCGAAGGGCGGGCGAAGACGACCGCATTATTTAATGAAACGATGGTCCTTGTGGCTACATTTTCCATACAATATCGTAGTAGTGCCGTAACGTAACGAGATGTGTTCGTTTTAGAGAATACTTTCGCTTTATCGAGCGTCCAATTACTTTCGTAGTTTTAATTATTGCGAAACCCTCTCACTGCAGTTTTCCACTCGGATTCCCTCTTCTAAGAGAAGATATTCGTTTTTTGTATCATGAGAAGAGATAGATATTGGAAATTTAATCTGTTAAACGTGATATCTGCTTAACTGATTGACTTACTTATTTATTTCTGTTCTGATACATACACGAATATTAAATTTATATTTTATACGCGTTTTAATATTAAGAAACGTATGTTCTATGTCACACGTCGAGATGGAAAATGTTAAGATATGTCATTTGTCCTTATTTGCAATTTAAGCACAAATAATATACTTCCGAAAATCGACGTGAAAATTAAATTAGCATAAAACAGTAATCTTCTCGTGTAGAAAATGAACGGTTCTTGCACGCGAACTTCGATTTACGCGGCAATCTACGGGAATGCATTTCTTGCGCAAATAGAGAATCATCTCTCTATACGCGAAGTATGAAACGAAATAAACTGCCGAGCAATATAATCTAATGCCTAGCAACATTATTACATAGCATTTAATGCAGTGCCGCGAGTTCTTGAATTCTATACCTCACTTGGATAATTCTATACTTCTACATCTGATTAGATGTAGATTTAGCTCATGCGCGAGGTAAAGGAGAGGCCATTACTTCCCAGTGTGAAAGATCCAACTGGTGATAATTAGCCGTGTGAAATGCTAATGCTCTGTACCAATTAAAGCGCATTGCGATTACGAGATCGTCTCGAAATACTCGAAACTGAGAGATTTATTTTATAATATAAAATAATCTTTATTTTTTATATTTTTAGAATCTGTGCTCAATATTTTATTTTTATAATTTTATTTTTATTTTTAAATTGTATATTGTTTCAATTCATATATTTTTATTATGTGTACTTGTGTATAATATATTGCGTATTTATTTATTTAAAATTTGTATAAATTTGCATATCTATATAATTTATTTTTATAGGTTTTATGTTTTTTTTTTACGTTGTTTTTTTACAGAATGAAATTAATTAATTTTTTACATATAATTTTAATTTATTTTATATAATTCTCATTTTAACATAACATAATTATACATATTATATCATAATATTCGTACATGTATATTATATCATAATTTTGTAATTCGGATATAATATACATATTTTTATATATACATATACATATTTTTATAATACACTTATTTTTTTGCAAAATTTAACAACATGCATACAAACCGCGCGATATGTGGTGCAATTTGCTCGATATTGAAGGGGAGGAGAATCGTTTAATGGCCAAGACTTCCTTGTGGGATTTCTTTGCGGGATGATGCGGCAGACGCTTCTTTCGTTGCGCTGTAAAGAACCGTATGATCGATGGTGTTGCTTCTCGAGCGTCGTGGAACTCGCCTCCGGAGAGCAGCGTTCGTATGAAAAAGGCAGTTTTCGCGGATGCGGATAATCGATCCCGCGCGCCATTTTCCACGCGCAATTAACGATTTTCCGTGCGTTCGTAGCGACACACATACTTTCCCACTGACAACCAGAAATCACGATCCTAAGAGGCGATTATCATGAACGTTCTCCTATTTATATTGCTGCAAATACGTAATACTTCAGAGCTCACAAAGCACTTTAAAAGAAATATCAATTGATAAAAATGAATATTAATTTCACACTATATTATATTTAAATATATATAAATAGATAAATATAGATAAGGATGTAAGGTATCAGCAATTGTAAATTTATAGATTATAAACATTTTATTATGATTACTCATGCTAGCAATTAAATCAAACACTGCTATAACTTTTTATCCTTTCCACAATTTTTGCTTGAATACGTTCGTAATGCTCGTTTTACCGGATGTCGACCTTATAAATTGGGAAGGGTGTCGCCTTAATAGACGATTACGAAACGAGAGTCGCGAAATGGGAGAAAGTATAGTCGAAGGGTGCAACCGAAGAAGACGAGAAGAGACGTCTGAGTAGAGGATTCGCAATTAGCTTTATTAAGGATGAAACCGTCCCGACAGCGAGCGAAACCTTCAAGTAAAACGGATCGTTTACCTAAACGAAGTAGTTGAATAGTGGATGTCAGAAAAAGCGCTTGACCGGCTTCAATGCATGCAATGAATTTTAGTAGCTCTTATATTGCATGACATATGAGTGTTTGAAATAAAAAATTGGTTTTATACTATACATATTGGTTTTATACTATGTTCTTTTTAATCAAATCATTTAATTCTCGTGATTTGGAACATAAAAACAATGTTGTTATTTCATGTGTCAATACTGTTACTTTATGTTACTCTATAAAAAAATAAAAAAAAAAAATAAATGGTTGATTGAACGCTTTTTTTTTTTTTTTTTTTACTATGTGAAAATAACAAAAACTGAAAAATATATGTGGATATTAGCACAGAAAAATAATTGAAGTTTTTGTGTAAATACGTAAAAATATATGATGACGAAAAATATTATAATTTCGAAATCGGAAGATGGAAATCGCTGTCTGAGTCACGTTGCATGAGTAAGATTTATTGAAATATTTATCCGACGTTAAGGGCGCTCGGAAATTCATTCGTCCCGACACGTCCTTCTTTCGATCTATCATCTAACGTTAAGGAAATCTTTCCGCGGGCAGGATCACAGTATCTACACTATTTTTCACTGGTCAATGAAGTCTGAATCCCGAAGATAGATATAGAAGCGTCGCGCCGTAATCTCTCTCGGGATATCTCATACGTATAAAAATTCAAAAGAGAAGGTTCATTATCGATTCAGTCTAAAATAAAAAAGCGATAATATTTAATGCATAAGGAATAACCTTCGGTTTGCCAAACCACAGCTTGAATATATTTCTCGACTATGTAATGTGCAACTTAATATTACAATTTAAAAAAATCTTCATCTAACAGTAATGACTATTTCTAGTTTACACTAACAGTTAACATATTGTTTTCTCTTAAAAAATATCTTTTAAATTAATAATAATAATTAAAAATAATTTAAATTAATAAATAAATATCTCTTACGTAAAAAATATTTGAGACAATCTATGCATGCAGACAATTTTGGATAACATAAGTTTTCAGAGATTTTTTTATGTTACTACATTTCAATATAAAAAATAGTATTTATTTTAACACTAAATTTATATTATAGAAAATTTGAGATGGATAAAAGTATGATACATGTAAAAAAAACAGTATAGTACTCGAGGAAATTCATTAAACTCAACTTAACGAACAAAGAGCACGCTCTCAATATGCGAATCGGCTGATTTATGTTCAACTCGCCGTAAATATTTTCGCAACATCGCAAGGTGAGAAATGCAAAACGGTTGAAGAATTTTCTTTCATACGCTAAGATGCTATTGTTATTATTACACGACGGAGGATCCGGTGTGACGTCCCGTGAGAATAAATTATTCGTCGACGATAAATAATTGTCCGTACACGTAGGAACGTGTATAAATGATGTGATGTCTTCGGTATAACGGTGGCATACAAGAAGCGTCATTTTTATCAGGTTTTTCATTACCTCATTTTTTTTGCGAGAGCAAATCGTGCTTGTGTGACGTGGCTACGCGGGAATTAATGATATACATGTTCTAAATGCTTCTAAAGAGATATTTTATATGAATATTTTATTGAATAATATCATTTCTCAATCAAATAGATAGATATTTTATGAGTACTTCTTATATTATAAAAATAACTTTAGAAGAATGTTAACGAAAGGATTCTTAAAGAGATTCTTAGAATACAATTATGTAGAGTTAATGAAAAATCTTTAATATTATTCTTTAAATATAATAAATGAAAAAGAAACTCTGTTTCTTGTGTGTGAAAAATATATTTTGAGAAGTCGAGAAAATATTGCGAACGAGGAGACGTCAGAGGTATTTTGTAGCGATTTCTCTGCGTCGTGAGCATCAGGCTCGGCAGGCACTTTGTGGACATTTTCCGCAATGTGAAATTACGGCCCGGAGTCACGGAGCTGGCGAGCGCGCATGCACGCACGGTGGAGCTTTCGATCGTGCAGAATCCGGCGTGTTACGTGCGAGCCTCCGCAAACTCATCACGCTCAATTTACGGTATCGATCAATCGGGCGGACCGACCGACCGACCGACCGGGGGCGCGTCGTAAAGCGGAAGGGCGATATATTCGGAGACGCAGCGAGATATTGCTCTATACCCGCGCTTCGTTCCGATTCCGAATGGTATGCGCGTTTGTGCCTGCATTTACGACTCCGTAATCCCGTCAAATTTTGGCACGACGACTTGGCTGTCGCTCTTTGTGCACCATCGCGGAATCGGAAATCCGTGGCGTGGTGGAATCCAGCCTTCCGCTTCGGCGAGCTCGCCGAAACTTAAGGCTACTCGCCGACATGAATTTCTTCACCTCGAAACATTCGGTTTCGCGTCGTCGTGTTGGTAGAAAAATTACAGATGCCTTTTCTTTCTTTTTTCCTCTCTACTTCATACAAATTAGAAAATATTTTTACAGAATATCAAAAGAAATATTATTTTTCTAACCTTCTTCTAATTATAGATATAACTATTTTCTCACGTTATGTTCTCTTTATCTTGACATAAATTATAATATAATATTTTATTCTTTAAAATTATCGTAATAGTTATATTATTTATTATGACAACAATTAAACATTAAGCGCTCCTAGGTATATATGAAACACTATTTTTTTTAATAATTATTAAAACAATTTGTCAGATTTTTTACATTCTTTTTTCAGTCGAAACCGAAAACGAGCTAATAAAAATAAATGGATTCGATGTGGTGTTTTTCTCATGCAAATACTTACTTTTTTCACAGTGGGAAAGCTTTAATTTTACGTTGATGACGTCATCGGAAGGATTTAACTTTTGTTCGGGTCAAACGAAAGCGGGCCAACGAAAAATTGGCTGGCGGGATACTTCGCCGAAGTAAGCCGAATGCGCGAAACGCTGTGATTTACATGGCAAAACACGGGGGTTACAGATCGGATTTACTTTTTTCCGCGATGTTCGGATTTGAGTATCGCAGCTCGACGCGGTTGTTACCCTTTGCAAAAACTATCCCCGTCCGTCGATTCAGAAATTTCAATGTAGAATCCGATCTTCCGCCCCAATAAGCGCCGCGAAACGAGATAACTCGATCCGCGGAATATCACGGAAAAATTCTACTCTCTCGAAGAATATAGCGGGCATGCGGGCTGGACGTATTTTTTTTTTTTCTTTCTTTTTCTTTTTATCATGTGCCGATCGCGCGCACAAAGCGAATTGGAAAAATGACAAGTTTAATCGGGACTATCGCGCGAAGATACGATGTAGAATAGGTTCCTTCCAAACTCTGTTCTTCTTTCTTCTGTTTCCTCGTTAAGCAAGAGATTCCGCTTGATCAAGCGATATTTATTCTCATGAGAGAAATCCCTTCATCTAACGCAAAAAGCATGACAAGCGTCGCATTGATCCATGTATTTTTAGACTATTGTTTTATTTTTGCATCTTTAAGATTGTATTTTAGTTTGTACCTCTTAAACAAATTTTATTTTACGGGAGTAAATTTTTAATGTATTTCATTTTTTCTAACATTGAAATTAGTGCTCTTTTCTTTGTATGCATCTGCTTTTTCATTAATTTTAATTATACAAATTTATAATAATTTTGTGCTCTTTAATTAAAATTTCACGAATTACATTCTTTTTCTCAGATTTGTTAAAAAAAGTATAACTGTTTCTATTTACATCTCGAGAAAAAGTATCTAAGAGCAAGTGCTCCATTTTTAATATGAAACATCGAGAAAAAAGCGTCTAGTTTGTAACATATAAAAAGATGTATATTAACGCTCTTTTATAAAGATACGCGTGTTCAGCGCTGTAACACACGAATACAACCCTCCCAAGAATTACGAAGCGCGTTTCCGTTTCTCTACGTTTGTTTCGCCCTGCGATCTTTATTCCGCTTTCTTCTCAGCCCTCCATCTTCCATCATTTTGCCGGCATTCGTGCGATCGTAAGAGAGTGCATCCCCTCGTTAACACATGAAACGTGTTCCTCCCATATCCCTAATGGGAGCTGATTCAAAGGATGTAGCGGAAGGCAACAGAAACTTTTATTCCTCCTTTATATATGAGTGGCGACCATTAAGTGTGGAAAGGAGAAAAGAAAAGATAAAACTATTAGTAAAAAAGTAGAATATATATGTTATATTCTTTAATAATAGAGGGTTACTTGAATATTAAAAATACAAAAAGAGCAAACAATCCTTCCATAATAATAATAATAAAAGTCAAGCTACGCAAAGTTGAACAGCATTTTATTGTATTTTGTAATATTTTGTGTTTATAAATTATATAGTCAATATATAAAATTATATATAATATTATATTTTATAAAACCTAGAAACAGAGAGACAGAAAGAGATAGAGAGAAAATGTGAATTCCTTTTTTTTATTGGAGTGAAAAGGTTTCTTTTTTGTTTTGATATGATCAACAATGTATTTTCCTCTCGAATAGATATATTTCTAATCTGAAGGTAATTGCTTGTTTTGAAAACTATACACTTATCAACATTAAAAGACAAACAACAAAAGAATAATGGCAGTGTAATTCGTTCAGCAGGAAAGCAGCAGCTAGTATCGCGATTTTTCTTTGGTATTCGCATTGAATGCTCGCTGGTACATTTATAAGCGTAAATCTCGCTACCACATTTCGCATTTACCGGCATTGCAATAGTATACAGTCAACGATACGAAACAACTAATTATAATCCCAAAAGTTGCACGGCTACGTGCGCGGCTTTTCGAACAGCATTTGGCCGCTTGACGAGAACTTTTCCACTCTCACCCCTCTCTTATGCATTATATCCCCGCTTTCCCGGTCCACCCGCTCGATTTTCCCAGGGCATAATTAGAATCCGGGGCTGCAGCCGCCACCACTATGGTCGCTGAAACAGTCTTTGTATGGATAATTTAGATGTAACTGATATAATCTTTTTCTTCTTTCTCTCTGTTTCCCTTTTTTTTCTCAAAGTTTGTCCTATGGTCGAATAAAAGAATTTATCAGCGGAAATTTCGAACCGGTAACGGTGCAGCGCAACACTATGATCGTAATTAAAAGAAAAAAACCTTCAGAAAGCGAGGCCATACAGTTACGCAAGCCGACGCCGCGCCCGAGATTGTGCTCGGGAAGTGACTCGCTTTTGGCGATAATTAAGCTCTCGTGGCTGTAATGGTTGGCCGTTATTATTGCGACGATGATTGCCGTCGGCCGATAATCGTTTCTGTGAAAAATCCTGGAGAAACTATCACGTGCTTTTACAGCGATTGCCTGAGATTGCCGCGGATAACACGAGACAAGGATATCTAAGAAATTTTTGTTCGGTGTTTAATTCGATAGGCTGCAATATGGTTTATATTGTATACTTTGAGAGTTATATAAATTAACTAATGTATAAATATAAATTAATTAATGTATGATTTTAGATTACTATGTTGAAGACACCGTTTAAATTCTGGAAGATTAATACGCGATACGAGATTCGAGCTACTAAGATTTTCAAAAATGCATGGAATAAAAATTAGAATGTTAGTAACAATCGATTATCTAATCTAATCAATCTAATATCAAAAATTTTTCGATTAACAAAATCATCTATGTCTATTGATTTTTAAAGGAAAAAGAGATTGCATTTAAGCCAGATTTGTCCCATGTGTCTCGCATTGGTTAAGATATAAATAATCGATAATATGGGAAAGCAATTAATTATTGCCTTTTCGTGACGATGATGTATTCCCGGCGGTGCGGTCGATCAGTTGAAACAATCAACTAATATTATTTACGAAACTCCCGCCTACCATGTCTATCACGAGAGATATTTGCGTATATTCACGCCACAGCAGCTCGCGCAATTTTAATCGCGGCCAAAGTTACATACATATTCGTTTCGCGCTACGCGATCCAGAGAGTTCGTGGGCAAACTTTGAAATTTGCGAAAATTGGATCTACGTGGATCTCACATCTGTCGAGTTATGACAATTTCTCGATGCACAAGTTCTATTTCGAATTGAAGTAGAGACACTCGATGCAGATTCTCACAAATAATTAATAATCGTAATTTGTAATGAACCTGTGCTACTTTAGGTCATCGTAGTTTAGGCAAACGTAGAATATAAAACCGTTTCTTTCTTGAATCGCAAGAATTAAGCACACAATAAATGTAATAACAAAATAATTATATTAAGCATTGCATAAGAATATATTATTAAATTAAGGATGAATTATTGGAAATTGTTTATCGCAGATAATTGCATTTATTTCAATTCGAAATTTGAAAATGCTCTCATTCTTTTATTTATATATGGCATTTCCGATATATCAAACAATTTTAGAAATAACTACTAAATTTTTTTCCATAATTATTCTCAACCTCTTAGCTATTTTGTCTAATTTGCAATTCGAATCCGTCTGAAAAAAAAAACTTGCGCGCAAATCGAGATATAGTTTTGTCGAACGCTCGATGCGCGGGTAGCATCGAATTTTTTTCAACCTTCACAATGAGAGGACGTCGGAAAAAAGTGGAGAACGATGGCAGAGAGCGAAGTTAGCAGGCAAGCACGATAAGTGGGGAAGAAGCACGGTATTCAGTCGTTGTCGTCGTCGTCATCGTCGGTGCGAACGATGGCGAACGATGGCGAACGGAGAGATTGCCGGGCGAACCGGTCGCGGGATGGTGGGAGGGGGGAGGAAAGTGGATGAAAAGTTCGAAATAAAACGATAACGAGCACACCGCACGTCGCGGCGAGCTCGCCGTGAGCAGAAGCTGTCTGCTTATTACGTCACGCTGAACGTAGTTACTAATTAGTTACATTCAAAGCGCCGCGCGAGCGAGGACGACTGTTGGGAAAGGGGAAGGGGGTGGCGGACGGGTAGCTCACCAACCCCGGTGAATTTGTTTTCTCGCTGCGGAGGCAGAAAAAGAGAAGGAAACACGAGGCAGCGAGAGAATGAGCGAAAGGGATGTTTTGTACGTAAGAGCGAGAAAAACGAACGCGACGAGAGAAAGAGAGAGAGAGACACGGCGCGGGGAGAAGAAGTGGTGGTAGAAAGAACGCTGGAAAAAGAGAGGCTGTTGGCGGCCAGGGGGGTTGGTTCGCGGGGGTGGAAAAGGCCGGAGCAAACGAGCCGTCCTTCACCCTCCAAGGTAGGTAGGTAGGTAGGTAGGTAGGTAGGTAGGTAGGTAGGTAGTTGAACGTGGTCTCCCGCGTCTCCTCTCTGTCTCTCGTACTTCCGGTCTCTGCTGTCTCTTTTTCTTTCTCCTTTTCATTCCTCTCTCTCTCTCTCTCTCTCTCTCTCTCTCTCTCTCTCTTTCTCTCACACTTTCTCTCTCCGTCTCTTTCTCTCTTTATGTTTATCTCTCTTTATTTTTTTCTCATCCCTTTTCTCTTCATACCTCCTCTCTTGTTTCTGTCCTATTCCGCACTCGGCTCTCGCAATTCTTTTATTTCGCGATCTCGTTTCCGCAGCAGCACACCTTTTTTTCCCTTCCGACCTGTATGCTCGGCCCTCTCTCCGGCAACCTCGCCCCTGTTTTGTCCTTTACGCGCGCGCTTTTCCGGCTTCTCCTGCGCTCCGTTCCAACCGCCTGCGTATCCAGCGCGAAATCGATCGACCGAAACGTGTTCCGGAGCGGCCGGAACGAACGAGAAGGGAATGTGGTGGAGAAGGGTATATGAGACGTTTTAAAGGAACGCCACAAGAAAAAGATGTAACGGTTCCCTTCTGTCAGTTTTTCTGGATTTCTCTTCTGACACCATGTTGTTGCTGTTTTCCCCCCAATGCATCTTTCCAGCTCTAAATCCAAATTAACAGATCCAAAAATAACACCTTTTACACCGTTTCGATAAACGAAGGTTTATTTGTTTACTTATTATATTATTGATTGGGATTATTAGTTTAATTGATTTTTTTTTACCTCTTTGCCACACATTCGCAGCTTCATATACACATACTTTAATTTTATTTATCTCGTCTATTTTTTAGAATTTATTTATTACATTTTTATATTTTATATATTCTGTATAATATTTTTTTTTTGTATTTGATAAAATTTTTCCTAGAATATAAGAGTTTGTCTTTTCCTCGCGTTTCTTTTATGTTTATTATATTTATTATATTTGTTTACTTATTATATTTTATTATTAGATTATGTTTATTATATTTTACGCTTAAAGATGTTATGATTTATTTGATACACTTTTTTATTAACATGTTTATTTTTATTCTTCATTTTATTATCTATTCGCTAATATGTGCATGTAATTATTTTCTGTTTACCTCACCGAGAGAATTATCCCAAATAAAATTATCTATCTATATATTCAATTTGGCTTTTCGAAAGCAAAGCAACTTTGGATCGCTGTTGCATCGACAGTGTTATTAATGACAACGACCAATATCGAGCATCGTTAAGAGTCGTGGAAGCGCTTGTATCGTGGAAATGGTCGGTTTAGAAGTAACGACGAGTACACGCGGCCACCGTTGGTTTGGGACGCCCGTATTAACGCCCAGGAAATCGGATTATGTCGTGACCTACAGCACCGCCTGTCTACTAACTCCTGCATTAGCCTCCTTTCGAGCAAATTGCATTTATCCTGCAGCAGGAGCGAGACGCCGATCGCTTCTCTCGTCTGTCCCTTCCTTCTCCAGCTCCCTTTCCGAGAGTACTCTACGAAGGTAAATTGCTAATTCGTGAATCGCGCAAACAACGCTACAGTGAAAATCCGCACCTTTACTTCGACGTCGATAATAATTATTCCACGGAGATTTAACGCGCGGATTTTAAAATCCAACGTTGTTGCTAAATACCCAGTTTTCTGTGCTGTACGTTTGTTCAATAATTCCAGCGCGTTTATAATTTGTACAAATACTGCGCTTTTTTACGAAAATAACGGAGATACGAATTTCTTAAGTGCCGATAATATCGGCAAAATAGAAAGCGAGGAGAATGCATCTGAAGAAGATTGCATGGTTTCTGAAGTTAACGACACTATGGTGCTCTGTTCACGCGCGATCGATAATTTCCACAAGAAAAAAGTCGCCGTATGATTGAGAGACGAAGCGAAATAAAAGTCGGACAAAGAGAGGCGAAGAGAGGCAGGAGTAAATGGTTCCATAAACTATCGTCTGATTGAATGTACATACGTTATTTCAAGAAAAAGTTGAAAAACCAATGCTATATATATATTTAAATATATGTTTAAATAATAAGCTTTTATAAATTAATTTTTGTTCAAAATTAACGCGTGTCGAGATTGATTTCGAGATATTTGAAAATAAAATTGGAAATTCTTTGTAAAATTAATAGCTGGTCGTGATATACATTTATATTAATATTTTATGGCATAAATAAAATCGCAGTAATACAGGGATGTAAATTATGTTCGAGGCAAACACGATAATTGACAATATCATAATTTGATGATAGAAGATAAATAGAAAGTGCGAGAAATCGAAGGTTGCGGTTAATGAAAGATTCAAGGACCTATTTTGTCTAGATTTTTGTCTTGTTTTGTTGTGTGGATCGTGCTGTAATAACAGCAGCCGTGAATTCTTTCGCAATGGTACTAGCCACGTATCTTCGCAAAGTGACAGGTGCAATTACGTTTACTTCTACGTTCAAGGCTTTCGGTCGAGCCGCGGATATTATGCGCTGCCAAGCAAATATGAATTGAAGGATTGGCTTTCGAAATCGATTCCATTACATTGTTGAAGGACGTGCAACAAAAATGCCATAATCCTTTCGAAATGAATCTTACGTGCAATGAGATAATCACTTTTGCGTTACACACTGGTTAACTCATATCTAATAATAATGTCTAATTTAAACGTCGTGTCGTAAGCTATAATTATAATTTTATTATCAATAAATGTTACATCAAATAAATGTACATAAAATACTTTCGATTTTTTTTTTATCATATATATTTTATCATAGCTTAATATTTATATTCTTGATATTTACGACATCTTTTTTGCACAATGTAGCATTTACTATATGTGTGTATTTTGTTTATCAGTATTTTGCTTATATGAATGAAAACAACAGTTAATATTAATTTTTGTTACATTATTAGTTAACTAATCAAATAGTGAATATAATATATATCGATTCTTATATGCGATAAATTTCCACAGCAAATCATTTAATCTGTTTATTTAATTGAAACGTTTTATCGTCTGATTTTGTTAAATTTCTGAATTTAAATCCTAGATTTTAAAATTATGAAATACAAGTTAGAAACGAACGTTTTTTAATACATTTATTAATTTTTTATTTTCTTGCGTGTTTTCATAAAAAAATATATATGTATATATATAGATTAGGTTATATGTTGAAGAGATATATTTTATTTTCCATGAAAAATGATATTGCAGCAAATATGGATAAATTAGCCGATTATAATTAAAATTATCATCAACTGATATATATCAATTCAGTAAGTTCAATTATATATTTTATTCCTTTATTATTCTGATATTTCTTTCTCGTTTTACTGTTGTTTTTATATTGATGCGCTATTTCAAATGCAAATAAACCATTGCAAACAACATTCGCACACGATACAATGTATCTACAACAGACGATAATAGTAATATAATCCAGAATGAATATGTTTTGGATATTATCAGGATTGTTCTGTAAACTCTGTTTTTGCATGGATATTATTACACGATATATATTTTAACTTTACTAACTTTCTAAAATAAATAAATTTATACAAGATTGGAATTATTATTATGAATAAAAGAAACTTAATTAATTTAGTAAATTAAAAAAAATATTTTATCATATAGTCATAGAGAGTCATGGAAACGTGACAATTTTTAAAAGAATATAAATAAATAAAATATAACTTAAATATATCTGTTTGTTAGATAATAATAGGATATAGCATGTCATTTAAGTAGATATTACTTCAACTTATTTATTAAAAAAAAATTTTTTTAAATAAAAAAAGAACATACATTTGTCAAATATTCTCTTGTATATTAATAAATTCAAGGGCAATATACAGTAAAAAACTACAGTCATACAATGGTACAGACAACATAATACAAACAGCGATGTAAAACCTGCGTGATAGACTAGAACTAGTAATGTAGAATAAATGTGAAGGACATTTAATAAATGTGATAAATTTTTTTCAAATTGTTAAAGGAAGAATAATTTAAGTAATAAGTATGAAATAATTTAAGTAATCTAACAAACAGATATTTAAGTTATATTTTATTTATTTATATTCTTTTAAAAATTGTCAGGTTTCCATAACTCTCTATGACTATATAATAAAATATAATAAATATTTTTTACTTAAATTAATATTCAAATGGTATTTTATGTCCTATTATCTAACAAGAAATAAATATTTAAACTATATTTTATTTATTTATTTTATTTTGAAAATTGTCAAATTTCCGTGACTCACTCTATATAAAAGCACTTCGATGATTTGCGATATAATCTTATTAAAATATTGAAGTATTATCTAAATGATAAATTACATAGAAATTCGTCTAAGAAAATTTTATACATTACTAGTGCAGGTACTGCAAGTGATATATTTTATCTACTTTTTATAGCGACTCAACAGTGAACGTTTGTTTGTAGAAAATCATTTTCAAGTGAACAAGCTAGGTATTTGCAAAAAAAAAAAAAAAAATGTGAATTGTCTAAGAGAAACAAAGATACGAAGGGACAGAGAGGATATGAGAGAAAGGATATGAATGATGAGTCCGATTTTTTTAATGAAAGCCGCATCACGCGGAGAAAGAAAGAGTGCGTACACGGCTGTTTGTTTCTGGAGGACCCTTCAGACCACAGAATCATCCAGTTACGCCCCAGGGGGTGAAGGAGAAAAATCCTAATAATCGCTGGTCGAAAAATATCGCCGGCAAACTCCCTCGACCGTTTAATTGCGAGCCGAGGCACAAAGCATATTGGTTTCCCGGTCGCATTTTCCTACTTTTCTTTCCATCAATCGCCAGCCCCGTCTACTTTTTCTCCCTTTGTTGCAATTTTTATCGAAATTTATTGTATACAAGGATATTTATAATATATTTCAGCTAAAAATAAATCTTTCTTATTTTTATTAATACGTAATTTATTAGTTGCTTTTAATAGCACAATTAATAGTTTATATAACTTTATTCATATCTTTTGTTCTTTATGTACAATGGACTATTTATGTTTCTATGTTTACTTACTGATATAAAAAAATTTTTACAATTAGAATAGTTTGTGAAATTATATAAGATGTATAATTTCAATGCTAACGTGATCAATTATCTTTTTTTTTTTTTCATCTCATTTTATTTTTTTTTTAATCTGACTTTTTCTTTATTATTTGCGTAGATTAATTACAATACTTATCGCTCTTTCTTATTGTTAGTGTGTACCAAAGTAGACAAATTATAATATTGATATCGATATTGCAATCGTCTTCTTTCTTAATAAATATGTATATCTGTGATAGTCATGAGAAAATCCAATTTATAAGGTAAAAATATGATTACATCAATGAATATATTTATTATATCTCGTAATGATTACATATACACAAACACTTGCAAACACATGTATGTTGAAAGCAGAATTCTTAATAACCAAAAATTATGAAAATAGTGATGAGTAATGATAAATAGTGTTTGAAAATCGAATTTTTTAAGTAATACATATGTATCTCATAAAGATTTATTTAATAATCTCTTTCAGAGATTTGCATAGAATAATATTTTATGATAATTATATTGGAAAATAAAACTAAATATTATATATACGTATAATATATCATATAAAATTATATAAATTTATAACACATAGTGATTGTCACGGGTCATTTAATGAGCAATGAAGAAATAGATTTTCATTATTTATTGTTTGTTGAAATTACTTTAAGTATAATGGAAATAATTCTTGATTTATCGTCGTTTTAAATATGTTAGTAAAATGTACAAGAAATCTTTCTTGATTATAAACAGAATTGCAACATATTTTTTAAATAGAAAATAAACGAAATTGATAACATATTTTCTTCTATAATAAACATATTAAATTATTTAAATCACTTTTTAGTAAATGTTAATTTTTGAAATTAATTTTAACTTAAGAAGTTACGTACAAAATATCTTTTATATATTCAAAATTTAATTAAGCACAGATATTGTTGACATAATTTGCGTAAGTACTAAAGTTCAATAGAAATATGTTATAAGTAATAATTATATTATTACTATTAATTATTCAAAGTTGCAAATACACTGATTATTTTAAATATTTATAATCTCATATTTGTCATCTCATATAATTACAATATTTTTTTGAAACAATATTAACAGACGATAGAAATGTTTTGTAAAAAAACAAGAACTAATATAGTTGTATTTCTTACATTTGATATATTTGCTTTCTATATAATTAAAATATTTTATCTTTACAATAAAAATGTCTGATAATAATGACTAAATTTAATTAATCCTTTATCGTAACACGGAAATTTGATTTTTTATTTATAATAATTACATATTACGAATTACACGGAAATATCCATTTATTCATAAATGGTGCATGATATAGTAACATCGTGCGTCGAATAATTCAGCATTAAACATAAAATCAAATATTTGTCACGAAAATTTCATATCTGGCGACACCTGATCATCAGTAGCTACAATACAGATGTGTCATTTGCGGTATACCGGCTATTTCTATTTGTTGTAATGTTTACTGATATTGTCACATTTATGTATCATAGTATTTATTATTTTTTATGCGAGAGAAGATTAGATCGTTTTATATTACACCATGTTATGAGATCATTTTAATGTAATATAATAATTTTACATAATATATTGATAGACACACATGTACAAATTAAAGTGTTGCTCATTAAAGAAATCAAGCACATACTGAATTATCATATGCGATACTTAAAAAGGCTATTCATCAGAATCAAATTAGAAAAGATAATATTTATATATTGTTTGATATATATTAATTGATAAAATAATTTTTTTTGTATAACAAAATTTTTTTTTAATCCTAGAACTATATATATTTACTGTTTAATTTGTAGCATTATAAAATTTTGAAAAGTAGGATGATTATTTTAAGATTATATTAAGATTGATTTGAAAGGGAAAAGAACATAGGAATCTTAAGAGAGAATATATTATCTTTTATAAATTTATATTTAATACTAAAAATTGTGGGATAAAAAATGTTTAAATATGTTTAGCTTTAATTTTATCGAGAAATTTGGAAGTCGCCGAAAGTGACTATTACTTTTAGCATACAGTATGCATCTTTTGACCAATTAATCTTTTGCAGATTCTCTATTTGTATAATCTAATAATTCATACATTTTTTTGAAAAAAATATAATCGCTGAAATGTTTAATTTTTTAAAATATTAAGCATTCCTTTTATGCTTTTATATTTTAACATATAACATTGGAGTATACTTTTATTCAAAAGTTATCAACTTTTCTTTATTAACTTGCAACGTTCAGCGAAAAAAATAACAATTAATATATTACTTTTATTATTATTATTTGAGAATAACTGAAAACAATAGTCAAAATACTTTGAATTTGCTTCCAAGATTATATGTTAGAAATTTATCTTTGATCTTTTACATTGCGTCAAATATTTATTACAATATATATACCAGACTTTTAGTCATATTTGTTAACAATATATACCAGACTTTTAGTTATATTAGCTGTTGTTTGCACACATTTTAAATACCTAAATGCCGTCAGCTATAAATCACATTGCGTGCAGATGAAGAAAATATTTATGCGATCTATTAAAACAAACAAACCATGCATCGAACGCTGCCATGGCCAATGGCTATCGCTATAGTGAACAGAATAGCGAGCAAATAAATTCTCATATTGTCGAAAAACAAAACATCGTCTCTCGAATTTCAATCGATCGTGTTGCATGCATACTTAAATAACGATGCAAACGTGTTATCTTGAAACTGATTTGTATAATAATTGCTTTTTCGACTCCTTTTTCCTATGTTTATTTTCGATTAGAATAAGATAGATATTCATCGATAAAACTTAATTTTGTTACTTTGTAAAAACTATTGCATTATTCATTTTTTACTATTGCATATTAATTAATATTTATAATTAATATTACTCCAATCTTTCGAAACAGATTATCATACATTATGTCTACTGCATTACAGATTCTACATCAATGATTTCAATTATATGTTACAAATTAAAATTAAAGATGATTTTCAATTACAGATTTTCTCTCCTTCGCATTTATTATATGTAAAACAATATAATATAATAAAACTATTAAACATGTTGTTATATAATAATTATATAATTAAACAAACAATATATGAAAAAATTACTTCCTTAGATACTGCATTTTTGAGATTCCACGTTTTTTTATCTATTTAGACAAATTATACTTAATCTTATCTTTTTTTTTATTTCTGACTGTCAATAGTTACGTGACAAAAAAGTATGAGATTGTATAAATTCACTCAAATTTTGAAAATCTCAATTGAATAATTTAATATATAAATTAATAATTATATAATTTAACATAAATAAGATATAATGTAGACTAAACAGTCAAAGCTTCTTTGCGAATTCACTATTCGCGTTTTCGATATTCGCGGAGTAAAAAGACACTCTTTCATTCGCGACCAGAAAATTCGATATTGGCGGTCAAATTTTCAGTTCTATTTTATTATCTTTGTGAATTTTCATAAATTCATAAAGATAATTCATAAAAATTGATATCAATCGAGAAAGAGAAAAATTTGATTTTTTAAAGAAAGGAAGAAAAAGCAATAACCGAATATAACCTTGAGTTAGAAGCCTGCAAAGTGCCATAAAATAAGAAAAAAATTACCAAATTATTAAACCAATTTCTAATTAAGCGCTCAATAAATATTTAAGTAATTGTTGCAATAATTATTGCATATTTCATAACGTGAATATCAGAAAATATTATGCAATCATATTGAGTATTAGTTATGTCTAATTGTTAATTTGAAAAAAATATCTCTTTAGAACGCACATACTTCTATACATTTTACCATTCCATATAAGTGTTTTCTATATTCGAAGTATTTTAATGGAATCTATTTCCCGTAAATAAAGAACTTTAAAGGTATTATACATAATTTTTTTTAGAATAGCAAATTAAATTCAGGGCAATAGTTTTTTCAAATTATTAACAGAATAATAATTCTCTCTTAATTATAATAAATAATATGTGACTGATTTCTACTAAATATTTTATTTAAAATTCTTAAAATTGTTTAATTAAGTAATTGATAAAATTTGTATAACAAATATTATCAAATTAAGGACATCAAAATATATTATTTATATATTATGCAATATTTATAATCATATTTTATCACTAAAGTAATTTTTAAAATTATAAATCATAAATTTCTAAAATATTATGTAGTAAACGAAAGATATAAGATACAAAAAAGATATTGTTTTAAGATATTTAAAGCATATTTATTACACATGAATTACTATACATATACATTCGTCTACATATACAAACTAATGTTAATAAACTTTCAATGTTTGAATACGTCATATATATTCATTAAAATTCCATTCGGACCTTTTAAGAGAATGATTTTTATAGTTCGATTTAGTAGTCAGAGAAATATCTCCTGAAAATAATGAAAAAAAAACGTAATTTTATATATATATATATATATATATATATATATATATTTACATGTATATATTGATTAAAATAATATCACATTTTATATACACACTACACATTTCTTTCTTTTATTGAATCTCTTTTATTAACTCTACCATATGGCATACTAGTTTCCCCTTTATTATCAATGCAGTTTTCAATAAAAATTTAACACATTGTATGCAAGAAAAAAGAATTACTATTTTTTATTAGTTTGAACCTGCAAACAATATGTATAATATTAATCAAATTGTAATAATTTTATTATTAAAATATAATCGAAAATATAAGGTTGTAATTAGTTACGCGAATCATGACTTACATATATGTAACACACACAATAATTGTCCAAGCATTTTCCTGTAATACTTCCTTCAGTAATACAGTTAGTATGGCAAAAAGGATCAGAAACGAGAGGATCAGAAACGAGAAGCTCATCAATACAAAAGATTGATGGCTGATACTGTTGTTTGTTAGGTACCAATCGCAATTTTAGAGTTTCGCCTTTGTTCTGTCGCAAGTCCTCATCGTCGGATATCGATCTTTTTTTATTTAAAATACACATAACAGAAAAATGATGTTATAATATCAAAACAAAATCACAATACTTCTAAAGATATAGTTATTAATATTAAAAAAATTAAAGTAATTACAAAATATAAAGTAAAAATATAGACTTAAATATATTTGAATTATTTTTAATGTAATATAAAAAAAAATATGAAAAAAACAAGAAAACTGTCGCACATTATATTTAATTTAGACACGCATAACACATCATCATTTGCGTGTGAACATTCTCATTAGACTGTATATTTGCGTTGAGATTAAATTATGAAACTGTAAATATATTATAGCTTTTGATTATATACCTTTAAGGGGTTAGACTACCTTGACCTTTCAAAAAATCGAATTTTTTTTTTTTTGCTTAAAATATTCCTTATAGTCTTAAAAATGATATATATTAGACCCGACTTCGAAATCGCAAAGGAAAATGATGTTTCGAGTGAATATAGTGAAGCGCGTCACCGTGTTGCGCTACGTCGTGTAAGCGGCTTATTGAAAGAGCCTGTTACCTGCAAAGGGACACTTATTCTTATGAATTTTTTTTTGTACCTGTACATGGCTCTGCCAAAATTTTGACCGTTATTTTATACACGAGGTCAGTTACAGAACGAACAGACGCCAAACGACGCTGTGCGTCAAAAATTGTTACGAAAAACTTTAAACGCGTTTTTCTCGAAACAGCATTTTTCAAAACGGCAGGCAGCATAACTTCGCCAATTTTTATCCGATTGACTTGAATTTTTACCTAGATCTTTATTTCAACATTATCTAGGACTGTACGTAGGATTTTTGCGAAATCTTAAAAATTCTCGCCGCTATCGCTTTATTTCATTCAAATTTTTGAAACAAAAAATGACTTTTTTTTTCAAATCGTTGCCATTTTAACAAAAATGCATATTTCTCAAAACGGCTACGTACATCCCTAGTTTTGAATATGTAGAAAATAAATATTTCTGTTTTTTTTTGTTCTACGACTAACCAGTGCTGAATAATCGTGCCCGCCGTTTTGCATGTCGATCAAAACCGCGTAGAAAAAGATAGCCATCACGCGCTTAATTTTTATATTAAAAAAATATTTTTTATATTCTTCAATATACTCATAATAAACACCAAAAAAGAATTTTTCCTTGTATAGTTTTTCCAGTATAGTTTTCTTGTTTAAATTCTTAAAAATGCTTAAAAATTTGAAGCTCAAAGGTTGGTCTTACTCTTTAATAGGAATTGCGATGACGACCGCAGTCACGACCAAAAGAGCAAACATGTAGATCTTCATCTTGAGGCTGAATATTTCTCAAAACTTGTAGTATAGAATCAGCATTATCCGAAAGTGATACAGGATGACAGTTTCGCTGCGACTCTATGCAGACAATTGTCTATTTAACACTTTTCTCGTATTCCATATTCATTACGTTGGTAATTTAAGACTTCTCGACACTATTGAAAAGCATTCATTATAAAAAATAAACAAATCTCTTACTTTCTGTATGCACCAAGAGTTGAGAATCCCGGGTAATCTCGATCTAATCTAATTATGTATAAGAAATTACTGACAGGTAAATTCTTATTACTTAATTATCGCGAACAAGACTATAGCACACTATCTCTTTGCGTCCCAAAATCAAGTGCACGGGAGCGGTCGTCCGAAGGAGATTTTATACCGTAGATATTCGAGAACCTTCTAGAATGTTTTTGATTTGTTCGTTGAGTAATGTGTAAAAAGTCAGTCTCAAAATTGTTATTCTGCTTTAATGTTATTGTTTTTTCAGTTCCTTCGGACGACCGCTACATGACAAAGTCGACTTCGAATCCATTCGAAAGCGCGCCGGTGTTATAACGTGGCAATTACAATTTAGTGTGCTTGACAACTTTACTCTTTTTTTTTGACATTAATTATAATATTTTCTCAATCTCTAACACCTTCTATGCGCTAAATAACATCTACCATAAATTATTTCTAAGATATTAAAATTATAATAGTGAAGACATAGTTCAATGATAATAAACATGATGGTTTTCTCGAGCAGAAATATTTCATCGGAATTTCTTTGTTTAGAGATCACACAGAGTAAACATATTTTTATTATTTTAAAAATAGCACATCCATGAAATTACAGTTATAAAAATCGATTGTTAACATCGCAATTTTACTTCCTCAGATTATAATATTATATATAATTTATATTTATAAAGATTGCATTAACAAAACAATGTCTTTTTACGCCTTTTTTTCATTAATGTTATATAGTTAATAAAAAATATTAATGTTAATGAAAATATTTTTTGTCTAAAATGTAATAAAAAAAATTTATAAATATAATGTTTGAATAGTATACATAATTCTCATAAATATTGTTGATAATAATTTAAAACAGAAAATTGCTTTTAGGTCATAATTTTAACAAAAAATATTTACTATTTATATAAAATAATAGGGACTTATTTTGACAGTTTATTTATCAGTATAAACATCACGCATTTCGAAAGCGTCTACAACTCTTGTAAAGAAATTTCTTTTTAAAACAAAATTAATTAAAAATTCATATATCATTATATATTTATATAGAGAATATTTGTTCATAAGTTTAATTCTCTTATAATTCACCTAAAAGTACAAAATTAGATGAATAGAATTAACTATGCATGACAAATTGCGGATTTATGTTATTATATTAGAATTAATTTTGAAACAATTTTCGTAATTCAAGAGACTTTCTTTTTGAGATAAAAAATATAATACATATTGTACTCAACTTAATTTACACATAATTATATTTACTTAATTATATTTATACAATATTTTAAAGAATAATGGATTTTTTGTGACACATTGAGAATTTATTAAATAATTAATGATTAAATAAAATTCTTAGCCTTTAAATTGCTCACCTAAATAATTCATAGTTTATACAATAAATGTGATATTGAACAAACAAATTGCATTATCTACGTGGTCATCTATAAAATTTATTAGATCGTGGACATTTTCTTAAGTTATGACTTGACCACTGTAAATTTAAGTGTGCTTCTGAACGTGTACAATGTACAATGAAAAGTAAAGCTCTAATCTAAACACATATATAATTGATTTAATAAATTGATGTAATATCAAGAGATGTGATAAAAAGGATATTTTCTAAGTATATTTGTTATGTATTTCTAATATACACACATACACAAAATGTATACATTATGCATTTTTGATACATACATTTATATTTAATAATGCTAAATATAATAACTATAATTCAAATAAGAATTATATGCGATACACGTATATATCAATTAAATGTTAATTTTATCTGTCTAAAAGAACAATTGTCATAATCGGATTTAGCCAAACCATTTTCTGAAAAAATAGTGAAAGAAGACTATATTATAAAATTAAATATAATAACTAGCAGAATATGTTAATTATCTCTTATTAAATTATTAATTCTATGATGTTTTTCTAATTAATTATCTATGTAGTATTTCAAAGAATTTAATTAACAATAATAATATTAATTAAAAATTTTTCTGCAACTTATGAAGTATCTTATTAATAATGTAAATTATAAATAAATATTCGCTCTTCTCTATTATTATGATAAAATTTTTATTTCATTAACGAAATAGTCGAAGTCTAAAATATAAGACTGCATAATTATTATCGCGCTCGCGCGTAAAACTTACTTGCGACACTTGCATTCACCATCTTCGGTGCATCTTCCTCCTCTTCTTCCTTTGAGAAAACAACGTATAGCACAAACGGTATGGTTAATAGGTTTTGTTAGAACATCACAAGTAATTCCTCTACGTTCGCGATAGTATTCTTTGGCAGATGCTGGCAGCAATTCTAAAGATTTATCTTCATTTTCCATTTCCAATAAGTCTAAGGATATCCATTCATCTTCATCTAGTATACATAATATATACAGAGAAAAAAAAATATATATGTTATAAAGTAAAATTTTATATATTATTTACAAAGTTGAAATAATTATCTACAAAAAATACTTAAATTATTCAAAAGATTACTTTAAAGAATTCTCAAAAGTAATAATATTTTTTAATATAGTATTTAAGTAAAGGAATGTATGTATGTGTATATATATATATATACATATTTAATAAGAAAATTTTATAAAAAGACATATTCTAAGATTATTTGCGATGTACAATGCACTTGTATGTGCGTGTATATATTTCATTTAATTTGTTAGTTTTGGAACAGTTTCCGTTTTGGCATTGTATTCAAAATGAGTTGTAAAGTTATATCAAGTTTATCTTGCATAGCAATGAATTATAATAATATATATAATATATATAAATCTGTATGTATATACATACCTTCGATAGAAAGCGCAACAACAATTGTTGTCATGAATAAGAGAGCCAATATGTAGATCTTCATTTTGCAGATTACCCAGTGTCAGATATCGTAAGTAGAATAATATTACAGTGAGCAATACTTTATTGTGCTTTATATACTATTTAAGATCATTGCAATCTTATCATGTTTCATGGAAAGAAATTGTTAAATGATGATAAATACAATGATTTCAAATATAAGCAAACGTTTCATTGAACTTTCAAAGAGATAAAAGCGAATACTTTATTTACATCATTAACAAGAATATATCTGATTACAGTCATAAATATGGAATGACAAGTATAGTACATATAGTGATTATTTCTGCGTAAATATATATCAATTTATAATAATTGCTAATAGGCGTTTCTTACGATATTCTTTCTGTACTTAATTCTTTCTATAATGTAAATGTATTTTTACGTTATAACTATATCATAAAAAACTTATTTAATAAAAAGAATATTATTATTATTAAAATATTATTTTTTTGATCTGAAAAACTAAAATTTTTGAATATTTTCGTAACTGTAAATATGTATAAAATTATTGGAACCTTGCACATATCTAGCTTGCGCGAATATTGTTCTTGGTAATTGAAGACTAATGATTATACTTTTCAAATTGTAACTTGATAAAAAATGATTGTTACTATGTGTAGAAATGAGTAACATATAAAATAGATTATTTCTTTTAACATCAAATATTTGACCTATCAGTACAAACACATTATCATATGTTTTTAAATCTTCTTGCAAATACAAAACAAAAAAATTTGTTCAAAAATATTGAATATAAGAGAAAGAGTGAGAGAACGAAAAGGACATAATATATGTTACTGACAAATAATTATCATTAATTTTTATGTTGGGAGTTATTGTATAACTAAAAATATATATTACATATTTTAATTTCATAAAAATTCATTATTATAAACCTTATAAGCGAATAATATTATATATTTGACATATATTCTTGGAATATTATCCTGAATATGTGCTTTGAATATTATATAGTGTTGTGCGCTTATAGGGAAAAAGATACTATAAATCAATATCAGATCATAATGCGAAACTGTTTCGATAATTATAGATATATATAATCGATAACAGTTTATCCGTTCTTATATATTATTATTAATATTATTACTAATGTTGTGCTAATCGATAACTAAATTTTTAATGACGTTGAATATCATATATAATAGATATTTAATGAGAGCGATATACAGATATATAAATATTAGAGTTTAAGATAAAATATATGGATAATATGACTAATGAGACATCAATTGTTAATTTAATAATAGATAATTTTTCATTAAAGCAAACAAAAGGCATAAAGTAAATTTGTTAATATTCGATTTTTCTGGATTTTGTGTAAGTTAAATTTTTATCTTAAGTTTATAAATAACTTTCATATACGTTGTCAAATTTAAAAGAATAAAATTATAGTACATTTTTATTTAAAAAAAGTAATATACTTGCATATATCACATATTTTGTGTACAGTAAGTAAATAAAAACCGGTGTAATAAAAAGTTCAAATAAAAAATGGTACAATATGCACCATCTGTAGCACATAGCGCGCGTAACTATCTTCTTGTCTCTGATGATAAGTTACGTCATTACATAAGTGATATAACGCTGGTAATAAAAAAGCCAAATACAAGGGAGTTAAAAATGTTTTAGAATTAATTTTTGATTTTCGAGATTAAATTTTAATTTCAACAAGAAAATAAGAGCATCATTCATTTCTTTCATTAATTTGTACAACGCTATATTTACTATAATCGAGCAATATAAAGAATATATACTTTACGCATAAATTATATATATAATTATAAGGGAAAAATAAGGAAAAAATAAGTATATATATATATATATATATAAATTTTAATTTATATGATATAATATATTTATATTCTTCGTGTTATTATTTTATATCTAGCTGTCTACAGAGAAGTATATCTATTGATCTGTTTATCTGAAGTCAGTTGCGATCAGCCATTCAAACTGACTCAATCATCTCAATTGATTCCAGCGCGCTGTGTACGTATGTATGTCAACCATACGTGCGTATGTGACACACGTGCATGCGTACGTACATACATACATATGTGCCTCGCGGTGTGAAGGTGAAGGGGCTCTTTATTAAATTTACGTGTCTCGTGTCTCCGGCTACCAAGCTCCCCGCTGCCGCGTAAAGAGTCGTCTGTCAAAGCAACGACTCGGGCAAGGCAGGGCAAGGAAGAGAGAACCTCAGGTAATGGCGTGTCGCGTGGCGAACATCCTTCCGGCGAGCGTCCTTCCGGTTAAGAGTAAAAGCAGCAACGGCCAGCGGCTGATCGCCGTTCACGGCAGCAGCTGAGAAGAACGTCACCATATTGCGTAAGGTAAGGCCGGACGGACAACCGGCCCGGCGAAGATGTTCGCATGCGGTAAAGCCATTGGCCGACTGCCCACCAGACTTACGCACGCAAATCGACTCTATCAACCTGTAAAATACGTCGGTACGTATCGACGTTGATGGTATAAATATGCTCCTTTATCTTTGTTTGCTTTGCCTTTTTCTTGAGTCGCGTTTTCTTAGCATCAGCTTTGAAAGAGCGATCTTTCCCGCCTACGTTGCAATTTCGCTCCCTTAACAAGAGGATTATGCTGATTTTTTTTGCCGCATATTGTTTATTTTATATACTTGCAAGCTGTGTATATCTTTGCGACATCTAGATCGATGATGAGGCTATGTTTATTTATCATTCACGTGTCTAGTCTCAAACAACGAATGACATAACCTGTAAAGCATATATGCTCTTATCACATAGATGAATCTGTTTCGCATTTTATTAAATATACTTTATAAGTTTTTATAAAATAATAAAATAGTTATCGTTTATTATTTACTATACTACATTTATTATCATACTACATTTTATGAATTACATTTTTTTTTATTATCTTTAGTTAGTTTTTTGGTGCATAAAAATATTTTTTATAACATAGAAACTTTATTTCTTCTTGAAAATATATCCTTTATTATTATTTCCTTAATAGCTTATTAAAAATATTTGCAGGAGTTGTACATATTAGTAACTTACGCTATAGTAGCGATGCGAGCAATAAAAAATCTCAGAAGCCACGAGGCACCACTATCAAGCCAGAGGAATGTGTGCCTGAATCTAGATATTCCAAACCACAAAAACCTGTTCCTCCCTGTGAAGCAAAATTTAATGGATCGTGTCCACAAGAATGCAAGTTGAATGGAGAACAGAAACAATCAAGTGAAAAAGGAGGCTCAGATTATGGCAAAAATGGAAAATATCAATTTCGTTATTGGCATCTTCTTGCTGCCTTGCTTGTAACAGGAGTTGCAGCATATAAGGTAGCATATCAAAAAATTTCAAACTAATATTACTTAATTATAATTTTTTGTATTTTACTATATAATTTTTAAAAATATATTTTTATAGGTATCATCATCATCTTGGTGGAAAGGTAAAGAAATAAGTCAACAAAAAAACAAAAGTAAAAGTAAGTTAAATTAAGAATTTAAATATAATATCAATGTCAGAAATGTGTTATCTATATGTATGTTATTTATGCTTTTACACAGAAAAGAAAGAAGGAAAGAGATTTAGAGAGAAAACAAAAGTTCCGGCAGAATCCACATTGATACCTCAGGAAGTATCTTATCTGCTGATAGGTGGAGGAACAGCTGCATTTTCAGCATTTAGATCAATTAAATCTAGAGATCCCAAAGCTAAGGTATATTACGATATAATAGATTTGAATCTTTTTTTCTTTCTATTTAAATAAATAAAAATGTTTATTCAGGTTCTAGTTATAGCAGAAGAAGATGAATTTCCATACATGAGGCCACCATTATCTAAAGAACTTTGGTTTAACACAGATAAAGAAACAACTGCACAATTACGTTTTAATCAATGGAATGGAACTCAAAGAAGGTAAATTAAATTTTTTTAGATTTAACCATATAGTTTTTTAGCAAAATATTATTAATACAATGATTATATTTCTTTTCATATTTATACAGAATTTTTACGTTTATTTCATAGTATATTTTACGAACCACAAGAGTTCTATTCAAGTGTTACTCATCTCACGGAATCTGATAAGGGTGGAGTTGCTGTAGCCATGGGTTGGAAAGTAATGAAAATCGATGTTGTAAATAAAACTGTGAGTCTCGAAGATGGTCACGAAATTAAATACAACAAGTGTCTCATTGCAACTGGTAGGTTTTAATATCAATTGAAAAAAGTTAAAATCAATTTAAAAATGAATTTGTTTTTAATTAAATTTTTTTTATGTAACTATATTTATAGGTGCATCTCCAAAGAATCTGCCGATATTCGAATCTACTGAAGATGAAGTAACAGATAAGATTACAACATTTAGAACAAAAAATGATTTTCTTGATTTGGAAAAAAGTGTTTCTAATCCTAAATGCAAAAATATTGTGATCATTGGTGGCGGATTTCTCGGTTCGGAACTCGCTTGCGCACTGGCTAGAAGTTGTACGTTTCTTATTTAATAAATAGAATAATCAATATATTAAAAAAAAGTTTTATTAACAAAATGTTATGTTTTTCATTGTAGATAAAGCTAAAAATATTTTCCAAATTTATAAAGAGAAGTTTATAATGGCACAAGTATTACCAGAATATTTGAGTGAATGGACCACGAAAAAAGCCGAAGCAGAAGGTGTTCAGCCTATTCCTAGCACACAAGTTGAAGATTATAGATATAAAAATGGTCGATTGTCTCTCATTCTCACTGATGGTCAAACTGTATGTCAATAAGTTAAATTCTTATATATTTTACACAATTAATCAAGCGCCTTTATTTACTGCATTTTTAATTTTTTTTTTTTTTTCATAAAAAGATTGATGCTGATCAAGTGATAGTAACGATAGGTGTTCAACCAAATACAAATTTGGCAACAACTTCGCATTTAGAAATAGAGCCTAAGATAGGAGGATTCCTTGTTAATGCTGAATTAGAAGCAAGAAGGGATCTTTGGGTTGCTGGTGATGCAGCATGTTTCTATGATATTAAACTTGGTAGAAGAAGAGTTGAACATCATGACCATGCAGTCACTTCTGGAAGATTAGCTGGCGAAAATATGACTGGTGCAGGTAATTCTCTGTAAATCTAAAAATATTTCTAATATATTCTAACATATTAAAATGCAAAAACTGTAAGTATGAAAACGTAAATGGATTTTTTTAGGTAAACCTTATTTGCATCAATCGATGTTTTGGTCTGACTTGGGACCAGATGTCGGATATGAAGCGATAGGTATCGTAGACTCATCTTTGCCAACCGTTGGAGTCTTTGCAAAAGCAGCGGAAGTAAACGCGATTAACGATTCTAGTAAAGTAAGTAGTTTGCAATAGTGTTATTCTATTAATATATGTGTTTTTGTATAGCATAACTATTTTTTTTTACCTTTATTTCGTTTCTTTCTTCGGAACCAGGAACAAAAGACAAATTCTAAAGAATCGCAGTCTAGTGCACAATCAAAATCATCAGTGACCCAAATTGTGAAGAACGTTGATGCTATAAATCAAGAAAATGAAAAAGATATATCTGGAGATGTAACGTCAGTGCAGGAACCTATGAAGCAAGAAGATTTCGAGAAAGGTGTTGTTTTCTATCTACGAGATGATGTTGTAGTAGGGATAGTGTTGTGGAATATCTTTAACCGGATGTCAGTTGCCAGACGAGTAAGTCTGATATTTGTTATTATTATTCTTATTTTTGTGTGTCTCTGCTCTTATAATTTATTTTAAATATTTCTCTTTAGATTTATTGAATATACAAATATCTATAATTGAAGTTAATCAAAATTATAATAATTTGACTACTTGAGATAATTTTTGTATTTTAGGTTCTTGCAGGAGACACAAAGTATGACGACTTAAATGAAGTGGCGAAATTATTTACGATTCACGAAGATTGATTGTTTAATTAACAAAAATGAATGACAATATAGTAAAAGATTTTATCACATGCAAAAATATCCGAATTCTAATTTGAGATATTATCATTTTGAGACATTATTGGAAAACTCACAACCGACAACTTGCTGAATTTCACAGGTATGCGAATTATGAGTGCCAGTGCTATTTTATGTTGTATACGATTTCTAAATATAGTAAATGTATACACAAGATGTTTCCAAATATGTACACAAAGTACACATTTCATTAGCTAATGCTAACCAAAAGCATTTATACACATGGAAAAATAAAAGGATAATTCTATTAATTATATATAACATAATGTTATTTGTTATAAATACATCATTATATTAATATATACAATTTCCTCAACATAAAGAATCTATATGAAATATTTTCCTTTACAGGCTAAAGTTTGCTGTTTTATACATACTATTAATACATATGTATGTTTCTTCTCTTTGTTTTTTAAGATATTAAGATGATACATAAGATACTTTATGTACATTTATATCTCATCTTCTGAATTCAGATTTTTAGTCATTGCTGGTAAAATTCGATTTCTATATCGTTGTCCCAAATTATCCATGTATGAAATGTAATTATGACAACGATAGTCATCCAATATCTGTGTGTGAAGATGCATTTGGCACAAGTTATAATGATGTATTAAAGATAAATAACTATAATTTTATATATTTGATAACATACGTACCATATTTTCTGGCCACATCTTTCTGCTCGTAAAATCCTCCAGCAAAGTATCCTGACAGTATTGCAAAAGTGATACGCAATAATATACCATATAATCGGGAGGATACAAAATACAAATTGCAAAAAAGTGAACTATTTCGCTCCATGGAAGAATCCCCCAGAAACACTGCGAAATCATTCTATTGGATATCATCCACCAGTTCACACCACAAACATCCTTATTGTTTAAAAATCAGAATATTAAATCTTTTTAAATGAATAAGTTTTTTAAACGTGATAAAAAATTTAATCACCTTTAGTCCATATTTAAGATTTGGAAGTTCAATATTAACCATGGCTTCTAAAACTTGCATAAAAGTGAATTGCGAACTAGTATTTTCATTATTTCTTTCATCGATAACTTTGCCCAATTTTGGCCAGAGAAGCAGTGTTGACGGGAATTGAATTAATTGCATAATAAATGTCTTGCACCTGTAATTAATTAAAGTTAATGTACTTGTCAAGAAATATAGATAAAGGAAATAAGGTAATAGAATGAAATGACTCTGTGGCAGGGTGAATCCCTGATACACAGGGTAGCCTGGGTTCAAATCCCAGGTACACAGTCAGATGTTCTGTTATTTTTCCTTTACTCATAGAAACTTATATTATAATTCGTATTGTTTGATAATATTATATGATCGTATTATATGATAAGGTCGATGATGAAAAGGAACTGTCTCGAGACGGGTCAATGATAAAAAAGGGATCATTGATTCGGTGAAAACTAAGTTTTCAATCTGAGACCTGCCAATGATGAGACATGACTAGCTTGAGTTAATCATTATTGACAGTAGTTTAGAAAGCCTTGTTTGATCGATTGTAATTCTTTGTAATTAAAATGTTACAAAGAGATTTATTGATTGAATAAACAGATGCTACTAGACCATACCGGAAAGTAAAAACTGTCAAAAGATTAATTCGCGGTCAGCTGAGGCTTCAATTTTTATTAATTTTTTTTTTCTTTAATGAAAAAAGACCATTTGAAGAACATTAAATGATATATTACATACTTGTCTAAAGCTCCATCGCAAATAAGAAACACTGTCGCCAAGAACCAGTCGAAACCTTCGAATCTGTTCGGTTTGTTGTATTGTATAAATATATAGGCAGAATGAATGAATTGTTTCAAATTTTTCTGATTATCCTCGGTATTTTTTAAAATTTGCCGTTGTTCAGCGTAATTCAAAGCAACATTAATCGCATGTGTATCTTCCGGGTGCCAATAGTCTGCGTCATATGTTATATTCTCCTGCCATTGAAATTGTTCTACCCATTCCGCAGTTGGGATAGCTTTGTGCATTTGGTTTAATAAATTCGTCATTGCTGAATTCTAAGATAAAAATAATTTGTACTATCAAATCAAATTATGTGAAATTATAATTGCACTTTAAATTTTATTTGCATGGATTCACCTTCATTGGACATCGCGAGACTTTATGTGCCGCTCTAACTTGCGACACCCAACCAATATCTAATAATCCGGGTCTCTCCTCCTGCAGCATGTCGTTTAATTCTGAATCAGATTCCATAACTGGAAACTCTATCATATCTGCGTATATCCTGGGAGGTGGAAATTCCGAAAAAAATTCATATTCTTCCAATGGTATTACGTGTTGCTTTCTATTATATGTCGTGTAATATGATTTCAATAAAATATTATGTCGCAAAAAACTAGAATTATCAATTATATATTCTTTTGTCAGTTCTGGTTTATTATCATCATCATCATTCTCTACCATAGTTTGCTCGTAATCAGCTTCATCATCGGTTTGTTCATTCCGAACTTCAAGTACTATCGTGCTCTCCTTTTGAATATTTAACAATGCTGTCTAAAAAAATATTTTTTTATTATACATATATATTATATATAATTACATTTTTATCGCGTGTAAAATGTATTACCTGAAAGTTTAACGAATTTATTAAATAGACGCAAATGTCTATGTTCCAAATTACTACATTCAACGATAGAAGACTCAAATGATGGTAACGAGAATCCTCGTTTAACACAGCCTGCAATAACTCAGATAAGTTCGAAGGATAATCCTTTTCTTCGTTGTCTGATTCGCTGTCATTCGTCATAAATGCGGCAAAACCTATCCCATTAATCACATATTAAATAAATATATATACGAGAAATATTGCAACAGCTACTTTTGAATTATTTACAATTAAAATTGAGAGATAATAATGTAAGTATATGTAGAAACTCGTCGATGTTTTCTTTGTCCCATGGATCGTAAAAATACTTAGGATCTTCTGCGTTTGCGCAGGTTTGTGACAGCAAAGTCGACAGAACATGGGGTCCGAGATCCGCGAGCACGTTGTAACCCAGATCGAAATAACCAGCAGACGAGATGAAGCTGACTATGTCGGTGGAGCTCCAGGCCGCTCTTAGAGGAACGATTAATCCGCGAATCAGTTCCTCAAACACCAATTTCTCGTTGACGAGTGCTTGCAAGCCGAGCGGTATCGATACCATTTTTAATAAAACTTTTTTAACAGCGCTGTAATAGAAATTTTAAATCAATTTATTAATATAATTAATAATATATTAATATATTAAATTTACAAAGAGATAAATTTTTTGTTACCTATCGAGTTGCTGAATTTTATTCTCGTTCTCGACACTGCATTTGTTTAATTTTTTATAAAAATTAGAAATGGCTGGATAAAATTGCGTTTCTATCTGCTCTTGCGCGGCTTCGTAAGCGTCATAAATAATGTCAAATAATTTCTCTAACAAACTAAATGAGCTAAGAACACATTCTATATCCATTATGGAAAACGGTTGTTTCAATAAATTCGACGCATACTGCATCACGATTACAACTGGACATTTTGATGAAATGTTTTCAGAATCTGTTGGAGAATGCTCTTTACATTGCGTAGTCAAAAATACCGGTCCATCATCCGTATCCACCATATGAGAAATAATGTTTAATATGTGTGGCCAAATTTTTATATCGTTTTTAGGGAGAGACATCAAATGACACAACGCAACGTGATAAAATTCAGTGTTGTACAATACTTGGGATATATTGAGTATGTTTTGCAAAGCACTACAAGAAGTATTGTATACTCCGCTCGACGCTTCCGTTGCTAATTTATTTAAGGATTTTAATAAGTCTATTAGAAAATCAGCGATTTCAAATGGCGTTTTCAACAAATTCTCCGTAAATAATGTTCTGCTCGCCTCGTAGCTGCAAAGCTGCGAAACGAAAACCAAACAATGGAGATAAGTTGTAGTTTCTATAGTATTTCCAGAAATACACAGCTCGTTGCCCTCGTCCACGATAGATGCGGACAAAGAACAAGGGGTTTCTTTTAGACCGTTTTTGACGCATTCAACAACATTTTGCAGAAACGTTGGAGACTTGCCCAAAGCGACGACGAAAATTTTTCTGGTAGAAAAACTATGAAGCCATCTCTTGCTCCATTTGGCCTGCGGCTCCAATACCGCGATAATATTTAGCATGTTTAAGGTTTTAGGTTGCAATTTATTGCCAAAGCTATGCGTACTGAGAAATATTATAAATTGTTCGATGATTTCTTCCATAGTCTTGTCGCTGTGCCTAGTATTCTTTAACATTTGTTTTTGATATTGAATTATTAGATACATTATATAGAACAGTTTCTCGTGCAGGAAGAATTTGAAATTAATTCCGGAGATTAGAGTAGGCAGAGTCTCGCGCATTTTCTGTGAATGATATTGCGCATTAAACGCGCCTAATAAATTGCCATATATGCTATGCAATTGCGGGCAATTCAACAACTTCGCGTGTACTTGCATGCTAGCTTCGAATATGGCTCTACTATCGTCTGTGAGACCGTCCAGTAATGTCTTTTGGAGAACATCCCATTGCGAACTATTATTTATGTTAGACAATTCAATCTTTAATAAAATTTCGTAGCCAGACAGTCTCACGTGAACTGGTTTATCGCGACTAATCCTGTCGATAATACAGCTGTATTCTTCACCATTTCCTTGCGGGGAAGCCCACTCGTCCGCTGCAAGATCACTGGTAAAGGAAAGTGACGATTGTGATCGTGATGCCGCGGATGAAGGTTTTACTGCTACATATTGCTCGGCAATTGCCTTCTTCATAGAACTCAATAAAGCAGTCATGTCTTTGGAACGCGTGAGTTTGTAAGCGATATCGCTGGGCTCCTGCTCCTTATCTATGGCGTTTTGTATGGTTTTTCCAAACTCCTTTTTCAAACATTTCCTTAGCCATTTATGAAGATTTGGTGGCACATCCTTTTCCATATTTTATTTATCTAAACACTAATATTACGCAAGTAAAATCAAGCAAGTGTACGGAAACGTGCACGTGTCTAAGTTTCCATAGTTTTGACATTTGTTGCCATAGCAACCAGATATACTTTACAGTACATGAAAGATATATCATACTACACAATATATAATGAATCATTTTTTTATAACAAAAGTATACAGCTCTTGTACATACATGTTTTACAGAGCAAGTAATATCAATTATATTTTATCAAGGAATAAGTCTGAGTATTTTATATACAATAATGTAATTACGTAATTCAATTAGCGTGCAGGTACTATGATGTTCGGAGATTTCGATCGTAATGCGTTAATTCCGCCTTGCAGAGAGCAAACTCCTACGACATTGCACTTTACTAGAAAATCTGCAAACTATTGCAGAAAATAGTTAATTTCTTTTCACAATTCTCTTTAAATATGATTACTTACTAATTCCCTTTAACATATGATTACTTACTAATGCATTATTTTGATCGTGCGGTCCAATAATTACAACGACACTATTTTTATTATCCATCAATGGTTTTGCATGCGGTCCGAGTGTCTCAATGTGAGTTTGAGACAACTGCACACTTGTGAATGGAATATTAATGCTGCCCAGAATAGCGCCTCTTTCGAATCTGTTAAAAATTATCAATTTAAAGAATAAGAATTTTAGTTAATAAAATTGTTATTAGCTCATATAAATACTCACTGTATATTGCTACGCACGTCGACCGCTATAATTTTGCTCGGTGAGTTGTTGTAAAGATTTAAAAAATCGTCTACATTTATTCTCGGCATTCTTTCAGTTCCCGCTTCAAGTTCAATCCAGTTTGCATCCTGCAAATCAATCAGTCTTATAATACGTACAAAATTAAAATATATTAATGAGATTGTTATTGTATATACCTTTGTTGTATTATATTGGTGTTTTCTATATGTGATGCTTGCGGGTGTATTTTGGTACATAGTCATGGAATCTTTAACGCACAGTTCTATGTCAATCTCGGGCAAATCGGAGAACAGGAGAATGCACTCATTAAAACCTGACATTAATAAAGAGTCTCTCAATTGCTTCAATATCGCTAATCCAACCAAGAGAGGAAATGACGAGTCTCCCAGCAATAGTTTATCCCACAGATGTAATATCTTATGTAGTGGAAATACATCTAAAATATTAATAATTTTTAGATGTCAACGATTAATAATATGAAAGGATTATATAAACAGTGAAACTTACGTGAAAACATTGTTAGGAACCATGGTATCGCAAACAGTTCTGGTACAAAGTTTATGGATTTTAAATGATTCGCTAACTGGGGATCGTGGAATGCAATAATTTGAGAAAACTTCCCTAGGTATTCTTGTATCACTGCCGAGTTGTCTTTTAAGAAGAATTTGTGGAGATATTTTGGTATAAAGGCAGAGAGACATGCGAATGCTCGAGCTAAAATATAAATTGCGCGATAACTTTTATCATAATTAAATCATCATAATTATGCATAACGGATAATCGTACCTTCATTATTAAAATTCAAATAAAGAAAAGGCGCTGTCAGTGAATCGAGCCCTTGCCAATAAACATAATGCGAATTATTCCTAACCCACGCCTTTAGTAATCTCTGCAATCGTTCATGTCCAGCGCCAGACGATAGTAATTCACTATACTGATGACATCTCGGTATATCTACCTCTATCTGACAAATTATCAGTGAGATATATTTATATACATATCGAGTAGAATTTTTTTTACATATAGCGGTCGTACCTGCCGATCAGTATGAGTGGGTGTTTCCTTGTCGATCATATCGTAACGTTTCTTTATATCGCCGGTGATACCGAGCAAAGCCGCCCATACTGCACCCCTTACTGGAGGTGGTATATCCTTGTGTGCTTCCTCGATAATTGCCTCTTGAGTGAGCGGATATACCTGCAAGAGTCTGTCAAACAGGACTAGCCTGTAAAACTGATATTCTGTGTCACGTTCTCTTATAATTAACGGCAATTGGGACGCGGCATTTGTCAAGTCTTCCTGTGCCTGAACCCGCATCCTACAATATATAATACATTTATAATAATTATATAATATTGAAATAAGTGGAATTGAACGAAAGTGAATATACTGACTGATTTGTTAACCAAGGATAATTTGCTATATATGGAATATGAGCTAAACGCTGGCGAAGAGTTTCCATAGGAACTTTTACGATCCTTATATCAAGTAAGCTAGCAGTATCCCTTTGACCAAACATTTGGCCCAGTAATATGACTAAGCTAAAAAAGAAAGTTTAATATTAGATAAAATCATATTAAATTTTTATTTCAATAATTATTATCTAAACATATATATATATATATATATATATATATATATATAAAATAATTACTTTGGGATAGATAATATAGGCGGCCTTGATCTAATGAGACCCTGTTTTTTTAACTCCACAGTAATATCTCCACCAGCCAACTGCCACAAATAGTACAACTCGTCCATTTTTCTAACGATAACATTTTTATAGATATTTTCTTCTGTCTCTCGTGCATTTTTCATTAAATACTCTGCGAATATAGGTAATTCCAGTAATTCTTCTGGAGTTTTACGTTTAACAGGATGAATTTGTAGACATGAATCTACAAATTCCTTTAACTCTTTTGACAGCTTCTGCATGATACAAAAAAATATATAACATTAGACTGTATCATATTATATATAATTGTACTATCAAAAAATGGATTCATACTTCATAAGTGTGGAAATAATTATTTTCTCTGGCAAGACGTTCAAATATACTTGTATCACATAATATTAAGCTCAGAACTTTCCTTAGACACTGGGACAATTTCACACCTGACCAAATAGGTTGTCCCAATAACTGTTCCGCTATAATCATTCCTAGCGACCATGAATCTACCTTAGCTCCACTTAGACTAGGATTTAAGAATACTTCTGGTGCTGTATACTTTGGAGAACTGATAAAAAGAATATTGTTTGAAATTCTATCCAGCATTTAAATTTATTAAATTATTGATAAAAAAGAATATTTTAAATTACCCAATTGGAAAAGATACATTCTTTCCACCATCTGTCATATAATATAATCCATAATTGTATAGCTGTACATCACTGTTTCTCTTAATCAGAATATTATCTGGACTTAAATGCCTATGTATCAGATCTAGTTCATTCATGTGTTTTAATGCCAAAAGACATTGAAAGGATATCTTGATAATCTCTTCTGTACTTAGATCATGTTTGGTACTTAATGGATCTCCACTGTATTCTGCGACAACCACTATTCTTTCTATAAATGTATATAGAAAATAAGAAAGATATATACAATATGCAAATAAATTTATAAAATTGTATTATATTAAGACTAACCATGCTTGCTTCTAATTATATCAAGATAAGGGGAAAGATGAGGATGGTAAATGGTCTTTAAGAACTGTGACTTTCCATAAATAGTTATAGAGTTTGGCGTGAGTGGCAGACCATTGCTTCCGCATACTTCCACTGGATGACTTTGTGCGAAGAAAGTCATGCCTCCTAAGCATCGCTTTTCGTTTTCCAAAAGTGCAGGACACATGTTTGTATGTATAATTATTTATAAAATTCTCAAATTATTTGTGCCAATTCCACTGTTTTGGCTCAGATTTTCTATCACTCATATTTATTGCACAAAGAGTTTTATGCATAACATTCTCTTTATGACACTTCTAAGGTAGAAGGTAAAAGATCCGCCTCCTCTGCTCATCGTTTACAGTTGTCACTCAACAAAATAATGCATATATGCATAAAAGCATAATTGATGAAATACACTTACAATAACGGCACCAATCGATACATCAGAGAATTGTTCTTATCAGCGAATGATAACAATGACAAATCTCACATGATATATCATATGCTAATAAAAATCATGTACCATAAGATGGTAAGAACTCTATTCAAGAAAGACTCGCGTTCGGTTTGGGCGCTTATGCACTGTAAACGTCATTCTATCTTTCTTTGACATATGTTGAGCAACAAAGAGAGAATGACACTTACAGCGTTCAACGTTCAATGAATGCAGCCATAGTGATTGATATATAAAAGCGTCAGTCGAAGATTTATGATTAATTTACGTCAAATACATCAAAGTTCGAAGAAAGCAGAGAGGAAAGTATTACAAGAATAAGTTTCTCCAATTCTTTTTCTCGTTGAATCTCGAGTATTTATTGTCCCATCTTCGATGAATCCGAAGTAACGTAAGTACTCTCGTCACGATATTTGTGATGTATAAATATAGTTTCTACTCTATCTTGAAAGCAACTCTCACAATCCTTATGAATATTAATCATTATTTTCTAATTATTCTTGTTTTCACTTTTAAATTTATTATAATATTTTGTCGTACATTAAAGTTAATATTTTTGAGTCAACAATCAACTCAAGTCAAATTAAACAATATATTTGTATATATCAAAATAATGCAAAGAGATATCATGATTAAAGATATTGTGCATTGTTTTGCTACAAAAAAATTACACACTGAGAAAAAATGTGCAAAAATAAAAGTTCAAGTTATATCTACTTATCGTACTTTGTTGATGTATTGCGAAATACATATTTATTTACACTTTGTTTTACAGAATTTCATCCTCAGAGTATTTTACCGGGACATTTATAATGTCTTCGGTCCAGCGTGCATTTGCTCATAAATTAAACAAACAACATGCCGCCGATGTAAGGCGACAGATTGCTACTTCTACTTCTTATTCGCGTGATTTATCAAAAAGTGGGAGCAGTGTATCAGGATTTTCTTCCACGGTGTGTAGGCTCTCTTTAAATAGGACATCTTAAGATATTATATCTTTTACGTCAGAGTAAATTAATATTTTATCCCTATATAGATGTCTTTATGTGAAGTATTAGAACCACTTGATTATGAGGAATTCTTAGCACAACACCAATCAGTGCTGGACCGTGATCCCTTAAAACCGATATTAGATTTTCCACCAGGGGATGTCGAACTGAGAGTCATAAACAGGAAGATTCGAACAGAAGAGCCTGTAGTTCCACATGAATCACTGTAAGTAAAATATAGTGTTATTAGTGTTATTAGTACATTCAACTATTTAAAATCATTGATAATAAAGCAATAAAAAATAAAAAATTTATTTTAATTGACTTTTAGAGATACTGTGTCACCTTATGTGAAGAGATGCATTGAGAGCTTTACTTCAGATTGGATGGTAATACATCGCAAATATAAAGGGAGAATCTCACCTATTGCTAGAGACAGATTGCTTCAGGATACACCTAGACAAGATTTCGAGGTATGCTGGAAGTTAAATTAATTTGTTTGTAAATAGTATTTAAGAATGAGAAAGGATTTATTTTAATCAGGTGGATCAAGAAGATACAAATGGCTGTGGATCACCGAATGAGGAAGATGATTTATCGAACTCTGGAGATACTCCAAGAGGATCTTGGGCAAGTCTGGATTTGCGTCATTCGCAGCATGATCCACTTTTACCAAGTTTATTAGATCGTGTCTGCCTCGAAACTATTGATCAGATGAATGAGCAAAAAAGATTGGAGGATCGACAGGTAGATAATTGCTACAAGGCGAGCTTGTAAACGTTATTATAATCGTCGTTAATGATACGATCAAATATTTATTTTAGGAAGCTTTATTTCCACTTTATGCTCCTCCAACATCTTCTGACGATGAGTGGCAAGAAATTGGCGTTGCCCCCGAACCTACAGAGCCTTTCGCTCATAAAATTCTCGTTAAATGTCTGCAATTAAAGTTAGAACTGGAAGTAGAGCCGATATTTGCGAGCCTTGCATTGTATGATGCTAGAGAAAAGAAAAAGGTACAATATTTTGTTTATAATTTAAGCCTATAGCTTTAAGAATGCTTGATATTAATTATAAATTATTATATTTTAGGTGTCTGAGAATTTTTATGTTGATATGAATTCCGAAGGATTAAAAAGAATGCTTGGAGGACACATCGCTTATAGTGATGCGAGTACTTTAGCCAGAAGTTGTGTTTTGAGTATCAGTAAACCTAGTCCCGATTTGTTTCTTGTTGTACGGTTGGAGAAAGTATTGCAGGGCGACATTTCGGAGTGTGCTGAACCTTATTTACGCGAAGATAAAAATAAAGATAAAGTAATAAGACAAGAAATAAAATGTCACGTTTAAATCAACATTTCTTAATATAGTTTTATCTGTTTTTATATTTTTATAGGTCAGAGCTGCTGCTGCAGCTGCGTGCGAACGTTTGGGTCGCTACAGAATGCCTCTCGCGTGGACTGCGATTCATTTGTCCGGTGTAATTGGAGGCGGTGGTGACGCAGATAGCACTGGCAGTGCTGGTTCCTTAGACAGAAAATCAGGTAGTTTGGAACAGTGGCGAAAGAAAGTGGAACCGCCAACAAGGCGAGGTTCATTGGAAAGACGGAGTTCAGACAAAAGACGCAGTTGGTCGCCGGACGATTTCGCCAATTGTCTCGATAGCTTTAGGTTCGTATATATAATATTTCTACGAGTGAGATATCGAACAATCTGAATAAAATCTTGATATTCTTGCAGACCCATCACTTTAACTGTCTCAAGCTTTTTCAAACAAGAAAGTGAACGACTCCGCGATGAAGATCTCTATAAACTTTTAGTTGAACTGCGGAAACCTGGTTCTAATTTAAAACGATTAAAATGCTTACCAGGGATATTGAAATTGGATCTCAGTCCTAGACCAGAGGAGTTACCCAGGTGTCTAGATCCTGATCTCAGGAGATTAGTTCCGTATCCAGACGAGAAGAGTCGACCTGTTAAAGAAATACTCGAGTTTCCAAGCGAAGTTGTTTCACCAGATTTAACCTATCGTAATCTTCTATATCTTTTTCCCAAGGTGTCAAATGAGATTTGTGACTAAATATTTTCTGTTAATCATACAATATTAGAATTATGTTATATCATTTAATAATTATGTTTTATCATTTGTAGGAAGCGAATTTCAGTTCTAGAACTGGTTCAGCCCGTAATATCGCCGTAAGAATTCAACTTATGGGAGGTGAACAAGAAGCTGATGCGCTTACAGCTATTTTCGGCAGATCGTCGTGTCCCGAAATGACGCACGAGTACTTCACATCTGTATCATATCACAATAAGAACCCGAACTTTTATGACGAAGTCAAGATAAGACTACCCGCGGATTTAAGCGCTAAACATCATTTGCTGTTCACTTTTTATCACATTAGTTGCCAAAAGAAAGCAGAACAACCGAACGTTGAAACGGCAGTTGCTTACACAGTAAATTTTAATTAATAATTAATAATGAAATTAATAATGAAGTTATTAATACAATCAATATACGTATAAAAACCTTTATTTGTAGTGGCTACCACTTTTAAGAGATGGTCATCTTCAATCAGGCGAATTTAGCTTGCCTGCTATGTTAGATCCGCCGCCTGCAAATTATTCCTACATCGCACCTGATGTTCTTCTACCAGGCACCCGATGGGTGGACGCTCATCGAGGAGTTTTTACTGTTATATTGGAACCTGTTTCCAGCGTTCATCCGCAAGATAAATATATCGATAGGTATAATAATATATTATTTTGTTTCGTTTAAAGAGTGAATTAAAAGATGTCTAATATACATAATTTTCATATTACAGATTTCTATCGTTATGTGGCTTTCTGGAAACTGGTCAAGTTCCGCCTCGCATCGGCGAAGCGGGTATGGAATCGGAATTGAAATCAGCTCTCCTTGAATTAGCGCGCGCCTCGCATTCCGCTTTGGTGCGATCTCTTCCTCAATTGCTGGATCAATTGCTGTGTCTTCTCGTACGACCACCAACCTTACCATCTCAACCATTGAACGTTGCCGCTACCATTTTCGAGGCTCTAGGCTTGCTCGTGCGAAATATTACCAATCTGCCGGATGGCCAATTGGATGCACATGGAAGACATGCGCTTTTGGCCACATACATCGCGTACCAATGTTCTCTGCCAAGTATGTCTCCTGGCGGAGGCGTCGCGCGAGCACAGAGCAATCCTGATCTGCCTCTGGAAGATTTGGAGATGGAAATCCATTCGCGTGGATTAGATAGAACTGCATCCATGCGACAGGAATCCCCCTCGATCAACAGTCATCCTACCAGAAGACTTTTGCACGAGGAACTCGCTTTGCACTGGGTCGTGTCTACTGGTCAGGCACGCGAACTGGCGATAACTCATTCCTGGTTTTTCCTGGAGTTGATAGTGCGTTCGATGGTCGTTACAATGTCTGAGACGGGCTCCCTGGAAGCTCCACGGAAACTGAGATTCTCACCACAGTTTTGTGATGATGTCGCAACACTGACCGCCGCATTGACATCTGAGGTGATATCACGTTGTGGTAAAGAAATACGCGTGGCGTCCAACTTGATATCGAGCCTCGGCAATTTTCTCGCCGATCTATTGTCCGTGATGGACAGAGGATTTGTCCTATCGCTTGTTCGTGCCGCTTGTTGCTCATTGTCAGACGCATCGATGCATATACCCGATTCGGCGGCATTGTTTGCCCTGAAACTTGATCTTGTGAGAACGGTGTGCTCACACGAACACTACGTGGCGTTGAATCTTCCTTTCGGCACAGGCTACACTTCGGGTTCTGCCCCGGCATCGCCAAGTCCGTCAACCGGCAGCTCTGGCAGTCTGATCTCTACGCTCGTGCCCGGGGATAGAGTTAGATTCTCGGAACTTAGCCAAGAATTTAGACAGCAACACTTCTTGGTCGGTATAATTTTATCTGATTTGGCGAATACCCTGGAGATACCAAATCCGATGCTGCAGAATAAAGCTATCGGGAGCATACGGTATCTTATGAGTTGTCACGATGCTGATTCGCGATATTCCGATCCTGCAGCGAAAGCTAGAGTCGCTGCGCTTTATCTTCCGTTACTCAGTATTTTAATGGATGCCTTACCTCAACTCTATCATTGGGATTCCAAGGACAAAAGTGTTTATACGGATGAATCCGGATCGATTACGCAATCAGTAGCTTTGGCCATTGCTGGTGGGGCATCGGCGGACACCGCAGGAAATCAATGCCGCGTATCTTTAAGCTCGGAGGCTACTCGACATCTATTAATGTGTGCCTTATGGGTACTCAAAGGATTGGAGCGAACCGGATTAGCGCAATGGTGTTCCGAACTCAGTGCAAGACGTATTCTGAGTTTATTGCAAGTACTGAATATTGCTACCGCAGCTTTCGAGTATAAAGGTAAAAAAGCGCTTAAAAGATTGCCACCTCAAGCTGCGGCCACTAGTGATATTAGATCGCGATTGGAAGACGTGATTCTCGGTCAGGGAAGTGCCAGAAGTGAAATGATGCTGCGAAGAAAGGAAAGAGTAACCGGCGACAAGTTGAGATGGCGCAAGGACCAAATGCCTTACAGGTAAATAATGTTATTTAAATTATAGTTAAGATTGCACAAATTAAAATATATAAATATATAAATAAAATGTCACTAATGTTGATTCTTCAAGATCTTGTGAACAACCAGAAGGTAGAGCTGTAGAACAAGATGCTCACATAGAAGGAGCCTTAGCAGCTGAAGCTTCTCTTGTTGTATTAGATACTTTAGAATCTGTAGTTCAAGCTGATGGTGGTGGAGGTATTCAATAATCTTATTTAAATATCTCTATTTAAATATATATATAAGTTAGATGAATTTTCACATGTCTCAAATTATTTAGGAGCGGTCGTTGGAGCAGTATTAAAAGTACTGTTAAGAGCGTTGGCTAGAAACCAAAGTACATCAGTGCTTCAGCATATGTTCAATACACAGCGAGCTCTAGTCTTCAAGTATCATAGTGCATTATTTGACGAGGAAAGCGAACGCTGTGGGGATTTATGTTTAACATTGCTCACTCGATGCAGCTCACCACTAAGCGCTGTCAGAAGTCACGCAGCTGCAAGTCTATACTTGCTGATGCGACAAAATTTTGAAATTGGGAATGTAAGTTGTCACAGTGACCTCGACATCAGTAATTTATAAAAAAAAATTACTTTACAATTACTTATATTTTTAGAATTTTGCACGCGTCAAGATGCAAGTCACAACGTCCTTGTCCGCTCTTGTTGGAAGAGGAAGAGCTCCTAGCGAAGGAGCACTACGTAGAGCATTAAAAACAGTGCTGGTATATGCTGAAAGAGATACAGAGCTTGCAGATACGAGTTTCCCCGAACAAGTCAAGGATCTGCTATTCAATCTTCATATGATCCTTTCTGATACTGTTAAAATGAAGGAGTTTCAAGAAGACCCTGAAATGCTGTTAGACTTAATGTATAGGTGAGATTTCGATAATAATAATTTGACTTCTTAAAAATATTAATAAACTATAAATTATAAAAATAATAAAAATATTGATAAACTATAAATTATAATAAATATTAATAAGGTTTATATATCTTATAAATTTTAGAATCGCCAAGGGTTATCAAGGATCACCCGATCTTCGACTGACTTGGCTCGCAAACATGGCGCAACAGCATATGGAAAGAAAAAATCACACGGAAGCAGCGATGTGTTTGGTACACAGTGCCGCACTGGTAGCGGAATATCTTCATCTATTGGAACCTGGTGGCGGCGGCCGGCCCGTAGGAGCCGTTGCTTTAAACGCCGTGTCACCAAACGCTTTAGAGGAAAGCGCCGTGGGCGATGATGTGCTGGCCAGAAGGGAAGAAGGACTTTGTTTAGGTCCTGATTTTTCAGAAAGCGGATTGGCAGGATTATTGGAACATGCGGCTAGCTCTTTTCACACAGCTGGAATGTACGAAGCTATTCCAGATGTTTATAGAGTGTTGCTTCCTATAGCCGAAGCTGCACATGACTACAAAAAGTTAGCCAATATTCACGGGTAAGAAGATTCAAATTATTCTATAATTTATGGAGATGTTTTCAAATTGATATGAAATTTTTGTGTACTTGTGTAGTAAACTTCATGAAGCGTATACGCGCGTGGAACAGTTGGCCGGCAAACGCGTCTTCGGCACATATTTCAGAGTTGGTTTCTACGGCGTTAGATTCGGTGATCTTGCCGGTGAAGAGTTCGTCTATAAAGAACCGACTTTGACGAAACTACCGGAAATATTTTCGCGACTCGAGAACTTTTACGCTGAAAGATTTGGCGCGGAAAATATAGTTATAATAAAGGATTCGAATCCTGTGGATCCTAGCAAATTGGAACCAGACAAAGCTTACGTGCAAATCACTTACGTGGAGCCGTATTTCGAAGCGCACGAACTCAGACATAGACCTACAGTTTTCCATCGGAATTTTAATATAAGTAAGTGATAATTTAGATAAACTGTTTTTATCATTGCAAGTAATTTTTTATTTCTTCTTCACGATGTTATTTTTAGAACGATTTGTTTATGCGACACCTTTCACTCCTGGCGGCAAGGCACACGGTGAGCTGCGGGAACAGTGCAAACGAAAAACCATATTAACGGTGGCAACACATTTCCCGTATCTGAAAACTAGAATTCGAGTCGTAGCTCGGAAACAGATAGTTCTGAGTCCTATTGAAGTGGCAATCGAAGATATACAGAAAAAAACTGCCGAAGTACAGATTAATCATTCATGTTATAAAATAACATAAAATATAAATAATATAAACCTTGATTTTATTATATGTAATATAATGCACATGTTGTATTTTTAGGTAGCTGCTGCGACTGCCCAGGAACCACCCGATGCAAAGATGTTGCAGATGGTTCTTCAAGGTTGTATCGGTACGACTGTCAATCAAGGACCTGCCGAGGTAGCGGTCGTATTTCTGTCCGGTTTACGCGAACAGAATGCGCAGCCAACTAGATTGCAGCACAAACTTCGTCTGTGCTTTAAAGATTTCCAGAAAAAGTGTCTTGATGCTTTACGACGTAATAAGAATCTAATTGGTCCTGATCAACGAGATTATCAGCGAGAACTCGAAAGAAATTACCAAAGATTGACTGAACGATTGGCACCTCTCATCGCTTGGAGGTAAGAGATTTTTATTAGAGAAATAAATATCTTTTTTTTTGTTTTAATATTTCATATTAAACTTTTTTTACATTGTCATTGTAGTGGACCGTCTTTAATTAATCAGCAAACTGTACCGGCAACCTCGCCGCGTTGGTAATGAAACACTGCCATAAATTACCAAAGACAACTGTATTCAACTATTAATCATGTAAGATTGTCATTTATATACGGCTGATTCTACTTATCCTATTGTGAGAAATATCCGTTAAATCCTTGTTTTATATAACAAAGTTATAAAACTATCTTAAATTATTTTTAAAGTAAACGTAACTTACAATTAGTTAAAAGATTTATATCTATATGATTTATATATTAGGTTTAACTGAAACATGAATCAAGGTCGTTATTCTGTAGAAGTCTTAATCGATGTTTTATTTGAACCTAAACATATATTATGTTTTACAATATTTAATAAATTAATATTTTTTTGTTATAAAAAAAATGGTATGAAAAATTTGTGTGAGAGATTTGCAAATATGTTAGTATTGAAGTCTTAGCAATTAAATGTTTGTAAAACAAGGATATAACATTATTTTATATATAATAAAATTTTATATATATATTCTTGTGAGCACTTAAGTATTACAAAATGCTGTGACCATTACATGAAATGGATTTAAATATGAGCATTCATATTTAGAGAATTTATACTTTTTTTTTAATGACTGATAAATGTGTATATATATATATGTGTATAATCGTTTTAGCTTGATAAATTTCTCATCGATTTATTTACTTATTTATTATTCAATATCAAAATATAATATAAAATAATTTTATTGTTGTAAGTACTTAAATCTATGAATATTAAAACTTAATGTGTTTATTATTGAATAAATATTTGATTAATTAATTAATTAAAGTAAAATTAATTTTAAAAAATTAATTAATTAATCAATTAAGTTATTATTGTGCATCTTATAAAACAATTTCATTCTGTTTTGTTGCTCGTCAACATGTGTATTATATCTTGATCACACATATTCGTCCGTAAATATAAACCTTGACATTATGTTATGCTTATCTTCATATTTTATGAAACCGAGCGTTGAGTATTTCTTATGAACAAAAATAATTTTCAAATTAGACTAGATTAGATAAAATCTGAATTAGAAGTGTGCCTGTTCAAAAAAGTTCTTCAATTACTTCGATTTTACGATTGTAAACTTGTGTATGACGCACTCGGTTCATAAGATGTAAACTTATAAAATAAATATTTTGTGTAATATTATATAATATAACAAACAAGAAAAACATTTTTCTACAATTTTTAGATTTGTAAGATTAAAATTATTATATGTTCACAGCACTTGAGCCTTGCGTAAGGTCGCACTTTTGTATTTCTTGAAATATTGGAAATATATACAAATTTTGTACACAGATTTTTTACTACTTATGCTTTTTGAAAGATAAGGAAAAAGTAGAGCAGGTAATATCTTGATTTAATTAATAGATTTTTTTATCGTTTATTATATTCTTTTAAACATTCTCTGCTGTTTTATTTTACATAATTCAATTTACTTTTTTTTTTTTTTTTTTTTTTTTTTGACAAAAGAAAATCTCAATTAATCTTTTTATCTTTTTTTCAGGAATTTTAATTAACATATCTAAAATTCATTTTATTGTCCCAAATAAATATCAAAGTTATTTTATATCATCGAAATCTAAATTGGTCTTAATGTTTGGCTTCTCTTCTCTTGTGTTTCTTGGAAAAATCTACCATAATACTTAAGAACTGATATTATCAGCTTGAAAACGCGATATCGTTCGGAAGCATTTAAATTTACATGGATGGAGCGGAAATAATAATGATACAGACATAAACGTAGATACGTGAATACCTCTACTCAACGAGAAGAAAGAAGTGAAATGTCGTAACGGAGGCGAGAGGCTTCCATATTGGAGGTCTCAGATAAAAGGTTTACCTTTGAACTCAGGATGAGACTTCTCGAAGGATTTTCTCGAGGAAAACTTTGATCGCGTTAAGAGATTTCCTTCAGGGTACCAGCGAGACCGCGTTGCGGAAAATTCTTCGGAAGTATTCTCTCACGATGCGGAATAGAGGAAGAGGAGGAGAGAAAAGGGGAGAGGGAGGTCGATGGCGTAAGGCAGGACAAAAAGTATTATTCGAAATTCTGTCTCTCGTTTTTCCGCGGCGCTCGCGTGGCTTCACGTGTGCGATGGCTGGAAATTTCTTTCGTTCTTGTTTATTTTGTCTACGGTCCATTTAACTCTCAAACGCACCAACGATTCTTCCCCTCCCTGCTTCTCTGATTCCCGGTCCATTTCGCACTCACACTCCTGTTGCGTGTCGTCTCGTTTCTTTGCTTATTCGATAATCTATTTTTTTCCACATTAAGAGTCGCTGCATTTTTTCGTGTACGATAATCATCATTATACTTTCCATTGCTCTTCTCCTCTCTTTATTATGTACGTAATATGCAGCAGAGTTGTCTCTCTAAATTGTCTTGTTACGTTTGTGCAAAAAATTACTGTTTTATATATATGAAAAGAATAGCAAATATTACAAGGAGAAATTAAGAAAAATTTTAACATGTACATTTTATTTTATTTTAATGTGTATATTTATATTTCAAAAAATTAATTTTTTTCCAAAAAAATATGAAATAGAAATAGAAAATTTTTTACATAAAAATTTTGTGGAAATTACAAATTATATATTTATTCGTAGCACAGTCTTATATATATATATATTTCATTTAATTTTTCTTTTCTCTAGTTGTAATCTATTTTATGGCGTCCCCAAAAGATTATACTGAAAAAATTAATATTTATACTTTATCATATATTTAAAATTTATTATATATCTTTTTATATTATAATTGTAAGATTATTTCTTTTATTTCGCAGTGTTGCGGGTTAAATCTCTTGAAGCATTCAAATCGACCAATAGCGTGCGCGCTTATGTTGCGTCATATTAGTTTCGCGCCGGTCAGATCGGATAGACGTGCTGTGAAGCCGTTCCGCGTTTTTCGCATTTTTTATCCGGCAAAAGTACATCGCATGTGCAAAAATGTATCGGAAGTGCTGTGAAAACTGCCAGGCGATCGTTGTAGCAGATTAATCGTTAGGCGCGATCGAAATTCGCTGCGTTTTTCCGACATTCGTATTCACGCAAGTGAGAGAGCTCTCGATTGAAGTTGTGCGGTACAGTCCCGATGGGAAGTTTTGTGGGAGCGACACTTGCGGCATCGTCCGGTGAGTAAATTTATTACGCGGCATCTCATGATTAATCACCTATTTATTTCCAATCATCCGGTTATTATTCTCGCAACATAATAATCGCGCTTTCTTAAATGTTTGATGATGATTAATGAATCTGGAATTATAGAAGATAAAACACACACATATAGATAAAGGCTGTATGTGTTTTATAACTTAATTTGCAGGAAAATTTATAGCTCTTATTTGAAATTATTATGAAAGCCGACTATTGTAATATATTTAAATTTTTGCACATTTATCTTGTAAAATGTTAATATTAAATTTCTTCAACATATTTTTAACATATTTACGAGAAAATATTAATTTTATATTTTTATTACAATGTTTAAAATCAGGATAATTATTAATAAGTAATAATTATAAATTTACAAAATTACATGATAAATGAAAATATGTAAGTTGAAAACTACATAATAAATAAAAAAAAATATATATTTATTTATTTTAAAAAATAGTGTCAACTCAACGTCGCAAATTTTACAAAAATTAATTTATATTTGCATACTATTGGAGTTTTCATTATGTTGAAGCATCGGTCTTGTACTACTTTCAAAATGAATGATTTGCATAATTCTAGAATGATATTACACAGATATAGCAATATAACATTATCGTCTCTCGAGACACGTACTTTATTCCTATATTATCTTTCATCCTATACTATAATTAATAGTGTAAAGAAGAACTCGATTAGAGAACGGCGTTATAATTAACTTAGCTATTTCACTTAGCTGGTCGCATTGAAATCTCGTTGCCGATGTAATTCTGGCTCGCAATATTCTATAGTTCCTGGTGGCTCTACATCTCTCGTTGCCTCCGGCTCTAGAGTCTTGTTCCGGTTCGTTCGCGCAGAACATTCGTTCGCCCGAACGTTATCGAATCGTCGGAAGGGCCCAGTCCGCGTCGGGGATTTCGCTGTCTCGCGAAATGATCGTACCTTCGTGATAAATTATTTAGCATTTCGCGCATTGCCTCTAGGGATACGGAGTACACATACGGATATACCGCGATCGATACCGGTTCCGTTTGATTACGCACTGCAAAGTACGCGAAATTAGCAAACTTCCCGGTAGGATACCTGCATGCTCGATTCTCTCTCTCTCCCTCTCTCTCTCTCTCTCTCATCCTCCACTTCTCTCTCCCTCTCACTCTTCTTCTCTCTTTCTCGATGAATGCGTTAATTACTTTTCCAACAACGCAACCAACGAAGTAATTTTCTCCATGTTGTCTTCCGCGACGACAGAGAATTTCTGAAATGACGTCTACTCGTTTGCTCGGCTCGTCGGCTAACAGGAGCTTTTTCGGTCGCGATTTTCTTTGTGACTACGATAGCTCGCAATCTGGTTTGTGAATCGCGCGATGGAGAACCGCGAAAAGCTTTTTCGCAACAACTTCGGCGAATTTCATCCTTTTCCGTCGTAATCGATGCAACGCGCGCGCAACATGTTCACTGACAAAGTCTAAGTACGTAATCCAAGCTTATAATATTAAATGTGCAACCAAAACTGCAATTTCGTGTCGACATTATGGATTCTCAAAAGTTGCGACGATGTTTCGTAATCTCGACACCTCGTGCTTTCATTGACGCAATAATTTTAACGCACTGAGTTAGAATTTTCAAAGAAGCTTATGTAGAAACGAAAAGCTTCATTATACTTTATAATAAATTTTCTATATAAAAGAATTATTTTTATTATAATATTACTAATATTTTATATATAAAAATATTAATTTTTATTATAATATATGATATATATAATTATTTAATTACAATCTAGATTGTACAAAAGGCCGATGCCTCAATATAATTAAAACTCCAATAATATGTAAATATAAATTAATTTTTGTAAAATTTGCGACATTGAACTGATACTATTTTTTTTAAATAAATAAATATATTTTCATTTATCATGTAGCTTTTTATTGTAATATTACTAATATTTTATATATAAAAATATCAATTTTTATTATAATTTAATAATAAAATTATGTATTTTATTATAATATATGATATATAATATATAATTATTTTATTACAATCTAGACACTGTACAAAAGGCCAAAGAACATCTTAAAATCATCTGAGAATATTATAATATATTATTATTTTAATTAGAGTATTATGCTGATTTTGATTAGAATATTATTTTATAAAAATATATAGAAATCTTGTAGAATTTACAATATTTGTTTTATGAAATTTGTTTTTTTAATTAAAATAGCATAAAAATGACATGTGCATATATGCATCACAATGCGCGGTAAACAATAAAAAAGTCTGTCTTTATTTCATGCCTTTTCGATAATTTTTCGTTAACATTTGAAAAATTGTATGTACATGTGTATGTACATATCACGACGTATTGATTAAGAAACGCGTAGCAGTGGAAATGCGCGCGACACGTGAGTAAGTAAAGGTAGGTTAAGATATATCCGAAGATCAGCTGATTGCCTGCCACAGTAGCGATAGCACCTTAAATATCACAATATATGATCGATACAATCGCCAATATCGCCGTTTAGAAATATCGTATCGATTTTAAAAAAAAAAAAAGTTTGTACTAGAAAGCTGAAATTGTTCCACGCATCTTATAAAATATATTATTGTTTTCCAAGAGATAATTCGCGAAGAGACGTTTAGCTATAATTGTGAGTTAATTAAAGTTTCTTATAATAAATCGTTACATACATCGTTATATATTTTTACACTTTTTAAATATTTAATTTATTACAATACATGTTCAAATTAATTTATTAATTTAATTAATTGAATAATTTATTTATATTAATTTATATTAATCTTCAACAAAATTACTATTAGGAATATAACACATGAATTAATTTTATATAGCTGTAATTTATTTAAAAAATATAATTGCAAGAATTGGTTGATGTATGCAATAGTTTTTGAGTTATCATTGCTTGTAATGTGATTTAAAAGTTTTGTTATCTCTATTTTGTTTACGTATGTCAGTAGAAAAATTCCTAGACGTGACAAATGTTCATCCGAAGTGTAGGTATGTACATTCGAAGTTTGTTTTGGAAGTTGTGCTAGCGAAGTGTTTCCGTTAGATCGCATAGAACACTTAAACCACCTGTATTAATATTGCACGGTCTTTTTTGACATTTTCTGCGTGGACGAAGAAAGTGACAAAGGAGAAAGAAAATCACGAAAGATTACGCGCGGAATCACGGTAAACTGACAATGCTCGTTTCTCTCTCTGCGAAAACGTACCGACACGGGGAATAACAATAAATAACAAACGCTGCGAGCACAAATCATGTTTTTAGTGAGGATCGGATACGAGGACCATACATTTTGTGTGCGGACGAGAATTTTTTGGTAAACGATTCCCACGAACTAACGACGTCAGCTTTACGAAGCTATTTGAATGTATGTACATAAAAGAAAAAGCGAACGTAAAATGTACTTAGCATTTATCACGACGAGTTTTGATCAATCTATTCAGTGACAATTGTGGCAATTCTTCTTTCTTATTTATACTAAATTTTAAATCGAAGAAATTATAATGCAAACAACATAAACCAACCATCGGTTGATAATGTCAAAAGAATTTGAATAATCATCTTTGAAATTTCGCTGCGCGATCCTTGCCAAGGATAATGAATGCGATTTTTTAAACGACGCAGAAGAGAATGCTAGAGTCGATAATTGATTTTCGATGGACTATTATTCTTGGTATTTCAGGAGTGCGGTCGCTTGAACGATACCTAAATGGTTTCCGATGAAACGCTTGTTACTTCATTTGCAACGCATGAGTACCATTCATAATTTTCGCAACTGTGAAATAAAAAGCGTAGAAGCGTGAAAAATAAAGCGATTATCACATGTTCGTCTAATTAAGTCGGAAAAAAAGATTTACACTCTCATGTCTGTAATGGATATATGTATATAAATTATATTCCGTGCGTCTCAATTATAATTTTTTTGTTAGATATATTATTTTTGCTATTTCGAATTTATTGTAAACAAATATAAATTTCTCTCTCTCTCTCTCTCTCTCTCTCTCTCTCTCTCTTTTATTCAAATAATATTATACCATTATTCTTTTTGTATAACAATTAGTAAATATTTCTTTGAAGACAATTTATTTATATATAATTTTAAATATAATGACATATTATATTTCTTACTTTTTAAAAGTATAATTAATTCATTATTTGTATTATTATTTAATATTGAATTTCTACTTTATAATTCTTTTAAAGGACTACAAAATATTTTTCAATTATCATCTGTTTGCCTAAATATTGACTTCGAACTATTGCAATTAGACAAGAGGAGACTATACCCATTGTCATCGTGCAATCATTGCTTCTGTGTTTAAATATTTGCCGTCGAGCGTTTCTCTCCTATGCTTTACACGTATCCATGGCTGTTACGTGTAAGGAGTACATGCATTGTGACGATACACAGTGCGGTTAGTACCGGTTCTACATTTTCAATCATCTATTTAGTTCGTACGAAGTAGACTGCTTTAATTATACGTTTGAGTTTTTACGTTTTTCTTCTGTTAAGAGTTCTGAGTTTCTGAGTTAATTGTTTCTTGCGACTTGATATATACAGCAGCAATCAGTACAGTGATCTAATCAATGAATTAATAGTAGAAATTACCTTTTTAATCACTGCAGCGTTCCCGTTAATTCCAGTTTCGTAATGACAAAGTTAGTTTTCACATATGTATCAACTATAATTATTTGATCAACCAATGATTCGACATGCTGAAAATTAGCTTGATTAGATAACGAAATGGCGTACCGCGACCTCCTAATGATGAAATTGAGAAATTATACGGGAGCGATAGGTAACTCGATTTAGAAGCATCCATTGTATGGGGCGCTTCGTTAACCCTGGCGACGCATCGACTTCTCGAGAATTAGGGTAGTTACGTTCGGTTGCATCTTCGAGGCTGCTTTTGCACCTACGTGTGTGTAGCCTATCCACTATAGAAGTCCTCTTCTACATTCTATACTGTGTCTGCACTTCGAATAGATGTCGAATTGTCCCGCCGGCGTCACATTGAAGGCACACCCGCTGCTTTTGAGAATTTAATCATACAGTTCGAGTAATGCGCGCACGTCATCCCGAGTAACGTCTTGAAATTCTCAATTCGCATTCAGGAAATTGCGGACGAAGGCAAATAATGGAATTGCAGTACAAAAATTCCTATGGATTAAAAGAAAAATCTGATATTGTGAATCTGAGATTGTGTGAGTATTCAAATGTCTCGATTTGCCATAGGGCCGAGAGGGAAATATTGACTTATTGATGTTCGTAAAATCGTTTTACTAGATTTACATCTAAACTTATGCGTCTAGACTTATGTCGACACGAGATTGTAGAGCCTCAGGGGAGTTCTTGGAGTTCTCGCTAATATATTTGAACCGCAACTCGTGATAGCTAATATTTATCAGCGGATTCCCTTCTCGCGCGACGAAATTCTCTTTCCCGAGGAGTCAGCCGCGCGGTGCGGCCGCGACGTGTCGGTTGGGAGCTCAGCTGTGAATAAATGAAGGTGACCTTAAAGGTCGCACTTCCGCGAGATGTTTGCACGTACTTTTTCGCAAGCGAGAGCGAATGCGCTTAGCCTCGTTTTCTTCGTTAATCCTTGCGCGAGGGTCCGCGGCGAAGGAGCGAACGTCTTCCTTTGCGTGTTTGCCCAGTCTTATTAATTTACAAGGGCGTCGGAAGCTGCGAGTGAGGTGAAGATGCTGGCGAGAACCGGGGCAGGATGTTGAATAAATATCTACAGAGACGAAGACGAAATTCGGATATCCAGGTAGCGACCAAAGCCGAGCAGAACTAAGCAGAAACACGGTGTAAGATTGTGTTTAATTTATTTCGACTGCCAAGGACCCGAGCATTAAACTTCCACCATTCTCTCCTTCCATCTACCTTATTTGCCTTGCATTCGTTACTACGAAAAGGTCCGTGAAGCCACGTCATCCACTATTACTCGAGTTTCTTTTTTCTTTCCGTATCACCCTCAGTGAACAAGATGTTAACTGTCATAGTTAATTTGATCCTATTAGAGAATTCAGCGCACGGTTATTAATTCTGGAATGTCGTGATTTGTCACCCGTCGAAATGATTCCCGCGCTGAAAGTATTTGTTTAGTTTGAATTGATGAAGCTGCTTAATGCCAATTCGCAGAAATTATACAAAGGATCTATTAACAGCGTTGGGAAGGGATCGATGTTAAACAGAAATCGCTAATGCGATCGGAGACGATTCGGGTCTCGCAATTTCTCAGATGCTAAGTAGTAGTCCCATAGATTCGCTCCGCTCGTCTCACTTTCCTTTGCGATGGAGTATTTGCATACTATTGATTGCTTCAATATTCAGGAAATCAGTAGACTGAATGATATCAGTTTAGACTGGTTGTTTCATTTGGAATTAGTATTCCGCTCGTGCTGCCCGAGTCAGGTTGCCATGGACGACGTTTGATTTCTTTCGAAAATTCACACGGCTACAGATTGACGGCCGCGATTTTTCAATGTTCGACTACGAGAATATATGTTTTACCGCACGTGCAAACAGGATCGGATTAAAGTAAGTACGAATCAACCGAAAAATCACGAAGAGGAACAATTGAGATAAGAAATTTTAGAACAGAAAGATATCCATTTTGCTGGTCAATCAAAATACTTTGGTTATTTAATTTCAAAGATATATTTTTATTACTTTACATAAAATACACATATATTTTTATTACTTTACATAAAATACACATATCGTGCTTTTGAATAATTTCGATTTAATTATATCAAAAATTTCATATAATATTAAAGGAATTAAACAGTCATTTTAAACTTTAATATTTCTGATAATATAACAGATAAAATAGACAAAATCGAGTAATTTAATCTAGAAAAGTTTCACATAGAAATATTTCACATGCGCTCCTGTGTGTAAGATTAGATGACCGTAAGATTAACGTGAAATAGCCGCGAACGAATCGTGATACGAAATCAAGCCGAAAAGTCCCCTCCCCCAGGCTAAAACGCATACGCGACGAGACTGGAACTTATTGATATCACGAAAAGGCGAATTTTCTTCAATTTTTTTCTCGATATCGGCGAATTAGGACACAAAATTAAGGCATCATTTTTTTTCTCCCTTAGTTGCCAACATTCTAGTAGAAATACACGAACTTGAGTACAGCAGGGAAAATATTCACGAAACTTCGTAATTAACTGCATTTTTAATAAGATTTACATTTTTACTACCCAAAGTGCAAGTCGTTTTACGCTGAAAATTTTCTCGGGTGACTAAAAACAGCGGCTATCACGAACCTATTCCATTTTTCACAGGCTGCTATATAGATATAGAGTTGGAATTTCTTATCCTTCTCCCCCTTCCTTCCTTCAATCGCTGTCGATCTTTCTTACACCCTACCTTTTTTATTCCTTCACATCGCGTTCGCACTTCGAATCCATTCGTTCTTCACCGTCTCCGTCACTCTTGCTGTTTCTGCGACTTCTTATCGCGTAGTGTCGCTTCTTGCACCTACCTATGTGTCGTCCTACGACGCTGCTTCTATCGCATTACGCTATGCCCTTCCGCGCTCTTTGTCCATTTATGCACCCTACTGATTCGCTCTGCTAACCGGATTCGTATACGTCTGAATTTATCTCCTTTATAGCAGGTGTTTCCCTACGCTATACATATGCATACTCAACATCGTAAAGGTTTTCCTTTAAATATTTTAGATGCATTTTTCAAGAGATAGAATCGTAACGTGTTAGCAAAGGGATTTCTTGTCGTTTTATTAAAATTTAAAAAAAATTTATTTATTAAAGACATGAAATCATTAGAAAAAAATGCGTTAGTAAAAAATTAAAGAACACTAATAATTAAAGTTATTTTAAAATATTCTTAAAAATGATATATATTAGCGGTTTGTGAGTTTTGAAAAATTAGGCAATTCGATGTTGTTGCAAAGATACATAACTGAAGACTTAAATTCATAAAGAACGATATGTATTACGCTAATTGGAATTTTGTATTTTGATACAATCCATTTTTATGGTTCTGAGATTATGTTCTCGACAATACTGAAGTGGTGTTTGTATCGTCCGTGTATTTGCGCAACGGACAACAGGAAATCCCCATTCGCTCGGCGCCGTGAAGAGCCTGACAAGCCAACGGCGGATATTCGTGCCGAGTTTACGAGCCATTTTATTGCGACAGTTTGCACGGACGCAGGAAAAAAAGTGATGAGTAGACAGAGGTCACCACTTTAGCCTGATAAATTGGCAGGTGATAACACAGGCATGGCTGATATGTCCGCGGGGGGAAAAAAACTTTGCTCGCTGCAGCTTTAGCAAAGTCTCGACATATCGCGGAAATTTCAGAAGCAGTTAGAAGTTTTCTTTACTCGCGAGATTTTATTTCATCGTGAAACGTGTAAATGCGATCTTTTGTTAGCCAAGGACATATTCATATTTTCTGATTTTCAAATTCGCGACAGTCATTTCATTAGACGTACATACATAATTTTGATTATTATGCGAGCGAGGAGTAACGCGAGTAATTTCTCGCTTGCGGAGAAGTGCAGATGCTTTAGATAGTTTCGCGAAAGAGCGAGAATATATATATGCGCTGCGGAGAACCGTATAAATTGAATTTTGTCGCCGACGGCAATCAACCTGCCGCGACAATTCGCGACGCATAACATTCAACAAATTCCCGATACAACGTATGCAATGCGCATAATCTTTTTTCTCCGCGATGAACGCGCGATACGATGGTGTCCATTGTTTCATGGACCGACGCGACGAGGCGCGGCAAAAAAAAGCGCACTCAGCGGATAGAACGGGTTCTTCCGTATAATTACTCGCACACGCGTAACTCACCGGGGCTTTGTGTACGCTGGGCTTTGTTTAGTTATTCGCTCTAGGTTTTCGCGAATTACAGGCGTGCGCGTTCGCGCCATTTACTGACGAGCCGCACGGAAGCGCCGTAAAGAATGGACCTTGTTACGTCTCGTTAAGGAGTTTCGCGGAAGTTTCGACCCGCCGCAGACGCCGATCGTCCCTTAATAACCACGAGATGAGTTTACGGTATACAAGCAACCGGATGAGAAACAAGAAGCAACAGCAACATCTCGGCTCTCCATGTTATCGGAGCTAATTTATAATAAACGTTAACCCCCAACGCGTGCGCGCTGGCTCATCTTTCATCACGGACATGCTCATCGTTCTCTTATAATGAAATCGAGATTGATCATTATGCATTTGTAATTTGAGTAATTTCATAATATACATTATTAAATAAATGCATGCGTTATTAAATATATGCCTGGTTTTTAAGAGATTACACTGCAATTTATTTTCAAAGAGAAATCTCGCAAAGCTTGAAATTATACATTTTGTATAATTTTATACATAATTGTATACATGTATATAATATGAGCGAAAATATGATTTAAACGATTGGTCAAGAATAAAATTTTAATAATGTTGTGGTTATTGTCAATGCAGAGAACTTTTTATCGGGCTAAAAAATACAGTCTGTCCATATTTCCGTACAAGCGTGAGTTTATACAGCCAATGCATGTTTTTTTACGCGACGGACATCTCGCGGGAATATGCGTTGTTGAAATCAATTGGAGCGATTCGTATTCCGACTCGAAAAATTTTCAACATGACGGGATATATATATATATCGACAAGGGATGACAGGACAAAGGTTACTCTATCACAATTATTCGTATGACTTGTACGTGTATATGATTCATATTATGCGCACGGCTAATAAATCCAGAATATGCGAAGTACATACGGTTTGCCTGAAGAACACGAGTTCCCTTAACGCGCGTATAGCGTGCTTGTATATCTTTTGAATCAATCGGGACCAGTGAACTGCGTGCATCGAGCACCGATAGTCAAATCAGTCGGCGATTCTGTACGAATCGCACTTGTGGAAATCGACCAGGCATTTCACGGTTTTGCGCGTGCGATACGTCTCTGCATGTCCGTGTACCCGTTTGTGCAAGCGCGCGTTTCACGATGATGGAAAATGGGCTTGTTTCGCACGAGTGCATCCATGAGACGTATGATACATTGCGTACAGTCTGTGTTTTATTCTTAGGAAAGATTTAGAAAAAAAAAAACTATATTTAGATATTTAGAATTTTGAATAAAAGAATCTTGAAAGAGATAGAGAGCAAATATTGATATTGAAACTTTCGCTGTTTTATTTATATTCGTTAAAAGTTTATACTATTTTATATCTGACATACTTTCATTTCTGACATTTTAATAGGTATGAGTGAATAGGAAATAATAGCGTTGAATTAACGTCGCGTTTGGGAATAATGCACGGTGTTACAAATGTGAAGGGCGAGTTTGACAAACTATGGGGCACTACAAATGTTATTACATCGATAATATATGAGATTAATATATTATTGTCGTATAACATATTATGTTCATAATGCACTATGTGGGCATTAACATTTATTATTTACCCGTTACATTTTATTCCGTGTCATGCGCAGACCACGCGACGTTAAATTTTATCACGTACATATTATATGAGGGATTGAGTTAGGTCCTATTATATTTTCCAATATCGCATATTATAGCGTCGCTTAATTAAACGCGCGCGCGCGCGCGCGCGCTTTGGACAGGGTCCCCGAAAGCGTCACTATGCATTAAATTCTATTGGCCGGGCCGGTCGCTCAGTATTTGACGATTAACTTTAGTGATACAGAGGATGCAATTACTCATTACCTAATTTACGCCGCCTGTAATTTCATCTGCGATTAACGATCCTCCGATCATCGTAGATGATGGAGAATTTATAAGTCTGCTTAATTCGCAGTATAATATGGTTGAGATTTATAATTACGTTTATCAGCCTCGTTTTCTACAACTGTTTTATCTTTGTCTCTCTCTCTCTCTCTCTTTCTCTCTCTCTCTCTCTCTCTCTCTCTCTCTCTCTCTTCGTTTTTCTCTTATTATTTTTATTTGTTTCTCTTTCTTCATTCTTATTTATTCGCACTTTCCCATCCGACGGGCCTCACTCGTTTCCCATCCAGATACACTTTCGACAAAGTTATCACCGTCCATTACCCAGGACGATCCTTTATGGCTGTTATTTACGATTATTATTATTGCGTGGTGATGGCTACCGCTATTGCATGGTTGCCGCACATAGAGAAACCATTCTTACAGCAAAGAAAGTGGGTGGAACATTACGTTACGAAAGTTACAACCCCGCTTCTTTTCTCAAAGTAATTTACAATTCGATCAAATTACATCGTTATAGGTAGCACTGCGACCTTTTAATCATCTTTTGATAGTTTACTTATTAGTACTTGATTGTACTAGGAATTACTAGTTGGTTTTCCAATAAGTCGTGTATACACAGAGCTATTGATAACGTTAATAGATACCTCTTCAATCTCATATTAATAAATTAAATATTCGATGTGTCAACTAAGTTAACATCATAGCTTGTACGAATATTGACAAAAGCTGATGTTACGAGGTGTGAAAATTAACAGACCTTCCATGTGGCATTTATCGTCCGATAAAATTGGCTTTTTGTTTACGCAACAAGGCTGGCTTCACTCATGGCACTATCATGGCTTTTAAAATTGGTGACGTGTAAAACTAGTCGTTGAAATGGTCCAATTTTATGTAAAAATAGTTGTATCTTTTATATTTTTATATATTTTCATATATTTCATATATTTCATATGTTTATTTTTCTATGTTTTATTTTTTTTTTATTTCGTTATTTGTCTATATTTTTTACCATATATCGCATGTAGATGGCATAGATTTTTATGATATAGATTCACGACCATCATGTTTTTCTCTCTCGAGAATAGTTTCACACATATCATATTTCTCGTATTTCAACGTATATAAAAATTTAAACAATCTGTTTTGTGTATAAAATAGATGTTTAAGTGTCCTTTGTTTTTGGAAAATTATACGGTATGAGTTTACTTACAAGAGTCTCGCGCGATCGTTATCGTTGAACATGCGTGCGTGCGTGCAGCCCCCTTGTAATCTGTCTAATAGCAACGGGGCCTATCAGTAATCATTATTTTAGGCAGGTAGACATCACGCACGATTTAAGGTTAGCGATGTGGTTTCACGATGGGTTCGTTGCAGCTCGCGTGCGTTACGAATAAGACAACGGGTAGCCGGGACGATTAATGGGGGCGAGCGAAAAAGGGTGATTAAAGGAGATTCAAGACAGACAGAAAGGGAAAGGCTATAGTGTATGAATAATAAATAAATGAAAATGTAATGGTTGTCTTTTTTTTTTTCCTTTAGTTGCGCTGGCCGAACACCCACGCGTTTGTACATCTACGCATGCATGCACGCGCTTAGTCACGCGACTGCCTCTCTCGCGTTTCCGCGTCATTGTTGTGCCGCGTTATTATTCCATTGTTGTTGCACCTGTCCCGTTGTTATGTTACCTGCGATCGAGAGTCGACACGGTTCTCATCACGTTGCGTTCCGATTGTTTTTTTTCTGTTGCACATGTGCACACGTCGCCTGTCAATCGGCGACGAGACGTTTCGGCGTTTTCGCGACCGAATGCCGGTCGTGCGCGTGTACGCACGCAAGCACGCACTCGGTAGATTTTCACACGATATCGTCATTTTTTTCACTCGTCCGTCCGGTCGCGATTTCGTCGGGCCACCGCATATTCTCGATTCAGCAGTTTTGATAAGTGAGTTATGAACGCGCCGCGGCAATTCTCACTCGAAAAATGGCTTCTTCCGGCCATCCGGCACGGTAATGGAAAAGTAACCGCGGTGGGAGATAACGATAGAAAGAATCATAATAGCGGTAACAGTTACGTGTCGTACAGAGATGAGGGAAATGTGAGCATTTGCATGATAAACCTATAGTCAAATTAATTTTCTCGTCGCGAAATATTAATACATTCAGTATAACCGATGCACATATCTTATAGACATATCATAATTTTAACAAGAAAGGAATACTTTAATATCTTTATTAATATTTTTTTGATAAATAAAAATATGATGCTAAATAGCACAATATGAATACAGATATATATATATATATATTTAGTATATATTTATATAAAGAAATACTTTAATATTTTTCGATTATTTTTTTCAATAAATATGATGTTAAATGTAGCACAATATAAATACAGATACATATATATAGTTAGTATATATGTATATTTGACATTATACATAATAACTCGCATATTTGTGTTGGAGTTTACTTCTTACGTCGCAGAAACGTAAATGGCATTTTCTATTGAAATAACTACTTTATTGAAAAAAATGTTCCTTTATTCTTGCTTTGTATATCCTCGTAATATCGCTATCGCGGTTTCGGAGAATCCTACCAGTAGTGCACTCTACAAAAATATTGTTCTTTTTCAAGAAACCGGGAGACGATAGAGACGTGATCTCGAGAGCGGCATAAAAGTAGCATAGCAACGTAACATGCTCGGACATAAATAGTAACGTCAGGAATGACGACGACGACGATGACGGTTACAAGGGTAGTCAGAATAGAAAAGGGACAGCTTTAGGGGATGTGGCGAGATCGGTGGTAGGGAAGAGGAGTTAGATGCTAAAGGTGGTTCGTTGCAAAGGACGACGATGGGAAGTCCTGGAGAACAACGCCCCGGGGAATCGTTTTCTAGGGAAAGCTTCGAGAGAGCTCACTGAAGCCTGCCTCTCTCCGCTCCTGGATTTCAAGCGCGTATATCGCTTGGCACAGCTTTGATTCGATCGAATGTCAGCGTGCTTGAAACACGCACGTAAAAAATTAGGGATTTTTAAGAAAATTTTATTTTCCTGGAATTAAATTAAAACAAGCTTGCTTCATAATTTTATTTAATTATTTAATATTTTTTATTTTATTCATTGTTTCTAATTGTGAGAATATATGTACGTAGAAAAAAATCTTTGTATTAAGATATTTAAACTTAAATTATTATATTTAAATTAAATAATTTTTATGCCTTTTTTTGTGACATTATTAAATTAATAAAATTTTATCATTTTTTTTTCCTTCTTAACATAAAATGTCGAGAAAAATAAAATATACATTTTTTTTCGTGAAAGAGCTCATAAAATTGCTACGCAATGGTCCTACTAGAATTAACGCATTTTGTTACATTGTTCCCAATATATTCAGCGCAAACGTTACAAAAGCATCCGCGTGTATGAAACTTTGGTATAAAAGTTTTCTTTTTTTCGTCGTGAACGTATTGTTTCACATCGAGACGCTTACAATAGAGAGCACGAATGGGTCGGGAGTGACGGTCGACGTTTCTTTGAAAGGAAACCGCGAACGAAATAGCCATTTTGTAACAAAAAACCTTCGCATCCATCGTCTATCTACACAGAAGAGACGAAAGTCTATTCATGGTAGCTGCTTCGTGGCACATAATTAATATTTTGACAAACTCGGAGCATGCGCTTGTACCTTGAGTACTCGTCGCTGTTTCCGAGATGTCCTCAGGTCATTGTGATTCCGTTAGCTGCAGCTCAAACAGCTTAACCGAGGATACATTTCGTATGCAAATGGGAAATGTGTTCCAGAATAAGCTTATGTCTCTGTAGCTGTTACGGATCAGCACTTACTACATAAATCGTTTTCCAAGCGTAGATGCACCGCCCCTGTCTGTCCTCGGTCTCGATCGACTATACGACCTCGATTCAGAAGTTTGCTATCGAAATCGATACAACTGCACAATTCACTCTTCAGCAAAATCAGTACTCTGATCTAATAATGTTTCGATAATTTGACGCCGCGTCAATTCGACTGCATTTAATTATACATATTATATCTAGATATTTTAGGGATATATTTTTGTATCTTTCAGTTTGTCAAATTATGCATTAATAGATATAAAAGAATATTTAAACTTACTTTTGATTTTTCAAATTGCTAATAATATTAGGTAGGTATAGTACGTTCACACAATTTGCCATTTTTTTTTTTTTTGGAAATCTCAAAATCTTTAATTTCCGGATAATGGAGTGTTCAATTGAGCGGATTTTTACATTTTTAAACGAACCGTTTCGAATCTTCAAATATTTAACTTATATCGTTTTCTTAGATCCTCGAATTGTCGGAAGCTCTGACTCTCGAAATGGGGAAGAATGTAGTACTTCTCTCTCGCATTTTCGGATGCTCTGGCTGCACGGCTTGAATCCCCGAATCACCGCTTTTCCGGCATCTGCTGTTCTTGCTTCCTGCCATTTTCCGGAGTCACCGCCGAAATACACACAATTTCGAGGCGAAAGCCTTTCAACCTTCTCCGTTTTATGCGAAGCAAACGTGGAAACGACGAGCTCGGTCGGTTCAGAAATGAGATCCGCCGATGACTATCAGTCGAACAAGACTTTTGCCGCGAGTTTTCCGTGCGCGCGGGCATTTTTACGGTTCTCTCACCGCGGATTCGCGTCGTCGCGAATTCCCAGGGCGCATTTTGGCTGTGGATCAGAATAAGGAAACTCGAGGCTACCGCTATACGCCGCCGCCGGGGGTCCCCCGTGTGCAAGAAGGAACTAAGTTCTAATCGAATCAACGACCCTCTCGCTTCGATTTACCGTACACGGCGAGGACGAGGGCGCTGCGCGGGGAGGAGAACACGCCGCCGGGACGTGCAAGGACGAACTCGTCGAACTGTCTTCCAGAGAGGACGAAGCGGCAGCTGTTTCTCCACGTTGTCGTCCTTTTGCCGCGCGCTGCCCCCCGTGCGCGGAAAATATTATTTGCTTTCTTGCGGCGCTGGGAAGTTTATGCCGTCGCCGGAAGTTTAACCGCGCGCGCACTCCTCCTCCGGACGCGTCTGTAAATCCTGTTTTCGGTTACATCCTTTCGCTCGAATGCGGGACGTCGGTCCAGCGTGGTTGTCAGAAAAAGAAGGTATCTTATAATCTACTTCCCATCAGAGAAAGAAATCCGTAGATTTCTACCTAACCATTTTGCAATTTAAAAATTCCTCCTGTTAGATAGTCTCTGAATAATACTCGAAGATTCAACATTTAAACTGCATTCTACAAAAGCTTTCTCGTGTTTGTTAAATATGATTGCTGTATACTCTCGGATAGCAAGAATATTTATTATAAAAGAAAAGGCTTAGAACACGAACTTTTAGGGGCTATTTTTTCAATAAACACGTTACAGTTTTACTTTTTTTTTATTTCACTTCTGTGGTAGTCGTTAAATTACTCAATATTAATGCTTCAGAAATTTATCGTTTCTCAAAGATCTTTCCTATCATTCCAGTTTGATAGACTCCAGGAAATCGCATTTATTTTTCCTCTTTCAGTTTTTCTCTTATACCACGAAGCCGGAAAGATCAGCCGACGGAATGTCGACACGAAATGTCGCTGAATTATAAACCGCGATTCTTTTGCTCGTTCAATCGACGTTCTTCCATTTGGATCGTTCGATAAGCGAAGCTAACAGCAAGATGTCGATATCGATGGCGACGCGTGACCCACTCTTCTTCGTAAAATATGTCTTTCCCGCCATTTTAGTCTTTCTCTTTCCTCACATCTTTTCTCCTTTTCTCACTTTCTTCTTCACTCTCTCCTTTCCATCTCCACTTTTATTCTCTATGTTGCCTCTTTCTTTTCCTTTCTTCTCGGCGTAATCCGACATGAAAAATTGCGTTTCTCCGGCACGCCGTGCGCGATTCTTCCCTTTAAAGAGCGAAAATCTCGGTGACTGATATTTTATTCTCCCTTTTTTTGTGGGGTTAAAAGCGCCGGTGGTGGGTTGACGTACGTAAGATAAATACACGTACGTTCTAATTGCGTCCAGTGCGATAAAGCACAACGCGTGGAGAGTTAAAAATTTCCCTGGTAAGTGGAAATTTTTGCCGAGCCGCTGTGCGCAAATTTTCATTATCTTTTTTTTTTCCGTTTGCTTCTTAATCGTGCATTTGTTAATTTTACCACACTTGTAATTAAAATTAAGCTTTTTTAGAAAATGTGTAAGATACTTTAAATATTTCAACACTCAAAATTATTCATTTATCTAAGTTATTTTTAATGTTGTCAGTTATTCCAAAAATTCGCTCTCTTTAACGAAGACATTTTGATCGGGAATATGTTTTATTCATATGACGCGAGAATCTTATCTTTTTAACTGGGTGGACAGCATGTCAATCGAAGGTACTCGTAAAGATGAAGTTTGTGCTGTTCGTCCAGCTGTAGTTTCTATTTCCATCGTGTCTCGTCTCAGAATCTATATGCACTCGGCCCTATCTATCGATATCGATGGCCATCCGGCACTCTGCAAAGGGGCTACATAATCTGACGTGAAATATTGCACAAACGGGTTACAGCCTTATTGAGCGCGTTCGTGTGTATCGTATGTATGTGTGAGGGCATGCTAATACAGCAGTACAAGCCACTGTATGCGTACATAAACTCGCGCACATAGCCGGAATGTATGTACATACATACGTGGCTACAGGTTATCTCAAAGCTGGCCTAGAGCTATCGCATGTAGGATTATTGCGCCCGAAGAAATCAAACGAGATTTCTCTCTCTCTCTCTCTCTCTCTCTCTCTCTCTATATATATATATATATATATATATATATATATATATATATATATATATATATATCTTACATTTCAGAGAGAAGCTTCATAGAACAATATTTTTGCGAAAGAGTAATAAAGGGCTTACTGTTGAACGCGATTTATAGTTTGTGTCATATTTACTCACAAGTGATGATGTTGTCATCAGAAAGCTGAGGAAAGCTGACCGAAATAATACATTTTACGGTATACGTGTATGTATTTTTATTTCGAGATAAAGTTATACATTAGAAATGCACAATTCAAATATTACGGAGTGAAACATTCGGTTTAAATTAAAATTAACTGAGCCACAATATCAACTTTGTTGTTGCATAATAGCGTCAGTCAAGGGATTTATTACAGAATATATTATACCAAGCAGAATTACTGAAATTTACTGGCTTAAATACATACGTCGCTAATTTCGCATAACTAATGTTAATGTAATGTTGAACATAAAATTGCATATAAACTTATATGTATTGTATTATATATTTAATCCGATAATGCACGTATTTATTCACAACAGAGCGTTAAAAATACTTCAATGATTCAATTTAAAATAAATCGCACAAGGCAGATTCTGTTCTTATTTATTAAATATATCATAGAAAGTCAAATGAAGAGTCTTATTTTTGAATAGTAAAAAAATTAGAAAAATATGACGTCCGCAAGTTATATTTTTTGAAACTCTGCTGCGTGTAAACACAAAATGTGGAAACATCTTTTTCGCGTTTACTGTGACCAGTGCGACGTAAGAAACTACGTACATAGATTGGACATAGATGACTTTCTTCGTGCACCCTTTGCTCTCGTTCTGTTTACAGTCCTCTTGTCCTCCATATTTGAGCCCATGTAAGCTGCCGGGTTATTTGTTTTCTCTCAATTTTTCATAATGCCAACTCGATGTACGTATGCATCTCTCTCAGCGTGAGCATACCTACTTCCTCTTCCCCTTCCTCGCTACCTTTCCCAACTACCGCTATGTCTGCGTTCTCGCGGAGAAACGTGATTACGTTGCGTCACGAGTTAAGAGTCGAGTTTCTAGTTTAACGGGGTTGCTCCATTATTAACCCTTAACCAGCGTAGCTTTTTACGCTCGCGTCGTTGCCGCGCAAACTAGGTCAAAAAGATTCGGCTCCGGTAATTTTTCCTTCCGCACTCAGCGACAAGTAATTTCAATAGCTGGTATATGATATTCACTGTAGTGAAAGAGTGTCGCCTTGCACTTTCGACTTTTTTCGCTCGAAGGAACGACACGCTCGATGTGTCGTATGCAATTCTAAACTCAAGTTTTATATTGGCACATGGTTTCCATTTTGTCACTCCTGTCCACCCGTAGAATTGTGTCGTGATATCTTTTCGCTCTATCTTGTGTGCTTTGTAATTAATTCTTTTTAACATTCTCTTTTCACGAATACAAATGGAAATTATTCTTGATTAAGTGAAATGATAATTTGTATGCAAACGAATAAATCAGAGAGACTTGAAGTATTAAAATGAAATATACGATATATGAGATAATGCACGCGATTAAATCGAAGATTTATATTTTCATTTTTCTTTATTTTTTTTTATAAGTTTTCTTTTATAAAACTTTTATAAACTTTAACTCGAATTTATAGGATCTCTAAAGAAATTTAATGAGCTGTTTAGCAATGTAACTTTCTGCATGGATAGATGATCTTGCAAAATTAATATCGCGTTATATCAACATTGATCATGGTACTGTGCCGCTAATGTCCCTGCGTCTAGGCGCCGACACAAAGATGAATTTCGATAAAAAGAAGGCGTTCTCAAACGGATGCTTTTACGGGCGCATGATAAATTGGGTAGATACGTTATTTAATTGGCGTCCGTGGTCAGTCAGTTCTTGATTATTATTGATGGTCCGACGGCGGAGCGGTTCTAATAGCATAGTGTGTCATAAATTTCACGTTACGTCGATCGAAATGAATAAGTGCATCTAAGAAATATCCGAGCGTCATTATTATCGATCAAACCTGATAGTGATGTCGTGAGTATCGTGGTGTCATTTACCGTGGTGTGCGTATATGGATAGGCTTATTGATCGTTTAGTAATCACTGTGTGAGAGAGAAGATAGAGTATATGCACCCTCTATATGTGTATTATTTTTCTTCCAGACTTACCTCCTTTAATTTAGCACCGCCTAATACGAGATTTCACATTTGAATGTGTAGCATAATTAAGTGTTATATTTATTTCTAATTTCTTGCTCGAAATTTTCAAATTTATCACTGCTACTAATTAGCAGAAGTAAAATTAAAAAATTAAAAATTTATATTAAAGATGAGGATGCTGACTTAATATACGCTAATGTTTTCACTTTCCAACAACACTTATAATGAATCAAACAAAATACAAATATTATGGAATTATTTGGTAATTAATTGCTCAAAGATGTTACAAACAAATTTTAAAAATATGAAATTTTTTAAATTTACATCAACACAGTATACTATATAATTATATGTATATAATAGAGTAAAATAGTCAAAAAAATAAGAAACTAGCAATATAAAATTTCTCAAATTATTTGCTACAGCTACACTTTAATTTTGATTAATTTATTATTTGCAAAATAAGTTTAAAAAGAATTTAAAGTATTCTACGTTTATGTCACTTACAAAAGCAAATATTATTGTACTATGTTATTGCAATTGTTTCGAATTGATGAAGGATTCGCTCGTATTATAGAGTGGATACGAACGATAACCGTTGTGTCCGCAGGGGATAAATTTTCGGAAGACTGAAAATGGACATCTGTATTTACTCTCGAAACCTTCCAATACCCTAACGCTTAAAGCTCGATCGTGACGTATTATTGTGTTATCACATGAAAAGCGGATAAAAAATTTTTCAATAGATTATGATAACATTTTATATAAAGTGTTTTAGAGTGTTCCATTTTTACTTCTTTTATCTATATGTATAACAATACAACTTAAGAAATATAACTTTTATTCATGTATATAATTAAAAAAAATATATATATTTTTTTTCTTAATTATATACATATATTATATATGTACATGAACAAAGTTATATTTTTCAAGCTGCAATGTATGGCTATATATATAGATTTAAAAAAGTAAAAATATATAAATTAATAGAAATATTTAATAAAAATATAAATATAAAAACATAAAAAGATATATATTCTTAAAAATATATATTTTTTTAATTCTATTAAAACCGCGATTTCTGAAAATCTCAATAAATCTGTGATATTAAAAATCTTAACAGAATTCGTGAATAAATTATACATACATTATACGTACATTTCCATCTTTAAACGTTCAACGTTAAGCGTTATATCTACTTGTCGTTTCCACAAATAGAGATTTGATTGACTCGAGAAAGAGGGTGCGAAATCGAGTCCATTTACTTTTAGTGCAACCAGCGGGAGCGCGCGCGAGATTTGCGTTTTTGCTGCAGACTACTTTTCGCTTTCTTTGCCGACCTAACCCCCGACTAGTTTCCCCGTTGAACCGTGCATAAAACGTCATTCCGCGTCTCCCAGGGTGGTCCCCGCGCGCATTAGGGCGGCCGAAATTTGTCGAGAACGATCAGAAGGTGCTTCGAAAGAAACAGTAGGAAGAAGTAGGATCGACGAGTTCCTTCAGCATTAGGGCGGCAGAAGAGGGTAAGTCTTTCGGTCAGTGACAGATGGTGGTTTCATACTACGGGGGGTGAACAACACCACTCGACGACGAAACCACTCCCGATCAGCCGCGTGAACAAGGATCTGAAAATATTATTCCAGCGAATAGCGCTACACGCGTGCAAGCTTCTATTATCGTTAGAATATTCGACTTCGTTCAAGTTGATTATTTTACAGCCACGGACACGAGCAAAAATATTTTCACTCGCGCGTTTTGTTTTTGATTCTTTCGACACAATCTGCTGATTTAATTGTCACAGTCTTTACTAAAGGATTCTATTATTTAGTTTTAATTTTAGCCCAGCCGGGCTAATATTATTACTATATAGCCATATATAGTTCCTTTCATTTCTCTCTAAAATTGGAAATAAAACGAGAAGCGAATGATGCATCCGTTTTAACGCATACATTTTCGAAACATCATTAAAAGTAACTATCGTTCAACTGCGGTTAAAATTAAGCGTGATCGATGAAAGCAGGTCATAGACTTCTAGTTCAGTGTATTAAAAAAATAAACCTGTACGAGATAAACGTAAAATAAACTTGCAGTGGCAAGCGATACGGGTGATGCTTCTCCAAGCTGCTGCGAACATTAAAGCCAACGTTTGACAGCCGTTTCCCCAGCGTACTTTGTATTTGGTGTCCGACCAACTTACAAACTATACCAGCGCGAACTGTAAATGTTCGCGAACGGAATAGTTCGTCCTGACCTAACCGCGTACGTAACATATGCACATACTTCGCTTAGAGAGCCAATCAAGTCGTGAATTTTGAAGTGCGAGTGAGTATCCACTAAGACTGTTAGCGCACTGAGATTAGCCATTTGAGATTTGAAAACTGCAAACAGAACATTGTATAATTTTTTTTTATCCATCGAGATGAATTTTCCTATGTATCATTGTTTATACGTTTGATAAATTTAATCCGTAGAGTCTCACGCATTTAGTTATAAAAATTAAGATAAATAAAAATATAGAAAAAAATAAAGGAAGTTTAAAATCTTTGCACTGATGTATTGTAAAAAAAATTTAATTTGGTAGAAAAAAATTTCTGTCAGTTCTTGTTGACTATATTTTTTTTTAATGTATTTGGAAATAAGAAAAAAAAATAAAGAAGAAACCTTTTCCAATTTACTATACCATTTAGTATACCACAATTTTCTCTTGGTAATCAATTTTGATCCCAGATGAGAAATTTCTGAATTTTTCAACATGATGCTTTGTATATTAAAAAGTTAATTTTCAGTGACGTAGAATGAAATGCACTTTCCTTATGCAACACTGGTATTCACAGGTCTTTCTTCTTCTGCGATTTCATCTTGCGAAGTTTCTTCGTTGCCCACCGAAACGTTATATCGCGCGTTGCAGGCAGGAGACAATTTGTCCGCCTGCATTTCGTAAACTCGTTCCCCCGCGGTGCAATACGCCTCTCGTCCTTCGATCCCTTGCCTCTCTGTCTCTCTCTCTTCCTCGTTCTTTCCTTGCCATTTCTCTCGTTCTCTCCGCAGGCCGATCTCCCTCTTTCTCTCCCTTCCTCTTTCTATCTGGTTACCCTGTGGAGCGTGCACGATATCCATTTCGTGCGGATATCCCGTAGCGGATTCCAGGCACGAAAGCCACCACTATCCCGCGGGAGTACGTCGGGCAAACGCGAAACGTCAAACGGGTTCGCTCACACTCTCTCTCTCTCTCTCTCTCTCTCTCTCTCTCTCTCTCTCTCTCTCTCTCTCTCTCTCTCTCTCTCTCTCTCTCTCTCTCTCTCTCTCTCTCTCTCTCTCTCTCTCTCTCTCTCTCTCTCTCTCTCTCTCTCTCTCTCTCTCTCTCTCTCTCTCTCTCTCTCTCTCTTCCCCTCTTCTTCTGCACCTGCCTATCCGACCTCTCTGCTTCTCCTTCTCTCTATCTCTCTTCCTCTAGATCTATCTATATCTCACTCTCTCTTACCGCTTATTCACCGCATTCACTCTTTCTCTCTCCTCTCTTCCACTCATCTCTCTCATAGCCTGCCTATCCACCAAAAGGTGGTAGTGTCGGGGATGAGACTGATCCCATGAGAATATCAGGAGCCATCGAAGCGAACCGAGGTCGGATGAGCAATGCCGCTCTCTCGTTGCCGTTGGTGCGGGTGCTACTGGTGAAATCGATTTTTTTTCTGGCCCTGTCTAGGGACCCTAGGGCGCGATCGCGCCTATTTGCGATCAGGAACGAAATAAATGCGATATAACTCATGAAACTTTACGTTACTTTCCAATTCAATGGATCTTCTATGCGTTAATTCATCTGCATATTTAACCATATGAAAACAGTCAAAAACATTGTAAAATTAAATACGCTTGATTAAACGATCAACATCCATTGTTATTTATGTATAGTCGTTCCATTAAGCGCCTCGTTATTATTTACACGTGATTAAATTAAATTTTATTTTTATTAAGTGTTTGTTCAATCTGAGAACGTATATTAATTAGTTGTTTAAACAGTATCAAGATTTCAGGGGGTCGAACTTGAGAAAATCTCATTATCGATAGTTTTGATAATGGGAGAGGATTGAAAAGAGATGAAATGATTGGTAAATGTATAATGGAACGACAAAATTAATTAAGCGGTCAAAACGTTTCCAGGTATAATTGGGTGATACAGCTCGGAGCTTTGTCGATCGGTAAAGTACTTCTGGTTTGTATGCACGATTTTCCACGGTATAACGAGAGTGATAGAAGGAGGGGTGAAGGGGTGAGAGGTCCGTGTCGAACAACGGTAATTCCGAGAAAATAGGCGTTCAGGGATGCCCGTCGATATTGAGATTAATGATTAATGGAGTGGCATTCGGGTTTCCAGTGTCGTTTAATCGCGCGCAATTCCCATCGGTGATGATGGCGCATTTGCAAAAAGCTCGTCAAGCACAAACTTGATTTTACAGCCGACACCTTATAGGCATATTTAACTAGACATCGATCGTAGCATTAATGCGATGAATATTCTAACGATACAGTGACATCAATGCTTAATCGCGCGTATATAGTGCGGCCGGACATTTCGATTCGTTTAAAATCCAATATTCGATGCGGGGGACTAATTACGCGCGCTGCATAAATCCCAAATCGCTTGCGAACTTTATTTGACCTCGCCACCGATCAATTCATTTTTAAGACTCTTTGTCAAGGTTTAGTCAGGTTTGGCTATCGACATAAAGATATTGCCCTCCCAATCGCGTTCGTTGACAAATTTAGCAAACGAGGCCCGTGTTAATCCGCGGATTACCTGCATATCGATCGGTTCATCGTTGATTGAAAGAGAACGGTCACGTGCGACCAGAAATTAACGGACCCTAAATTCCATGTAATGAAGTTACAGAGTCATGTGTTGTTAGGGACGAGAGATCGTTTCGGATCGGGAACGCGCGCGCGGGCGACTAGTTTTATTCTCAGGGATGATAGGCAGTCGATTTTTCCGGTCCCTACGCTGCCAGATGGCAAAATAAATTAGCTGGCCGAATTACGGATTGGCCGCCATCATGCAGCGTGCAGCGGCCACGTTTCCACTTTTGGCTTAATTGTAGCTACCGCCCTCCGAATTCTGATCCGTCATCGTGATCCACCCTTCGTTTGGGAAGAGAATGGTTTAATGTCGAACATTTGCGTCGAATTTTCTCATCATTATCTCTTAATTATCCTTTAGTATTATGGATAGAAAGTATTTAAACTCGAGATTTTTTCAGATAATAATCAATCCATTTTTTTAAAAAAGAAAAGAGATAAAAAAGATATGTGATTTATAGTTAAATATATGATAGCACAACATATTTTAGTTTTTTCCAAAACAAAAAAAGGTAAACTACATTTTTGTTTTACTATGAAGCCATTAGAGAGTAGGATTTCAAATATTCGATTTTATTTTTGTAACTAGTGGTTCACTGTTTACACGAGAAAATGGTAAATTCGAAAAACAAAAATGAAGATAAATACGCCATGGTTATCAATACTATGACTATAGATATTAGTAGATGAAATTAAAATAGTATTGAAAGGTGCATGTGATAAAATAATAAATACGTACATACACGCGAGAAAGTGTAGAATTACAGATTATTGTGAGTTTTTGCAAAAATAAAAAGTAAGAGAATATTCTGTTCATTGTAGCATTTGTTAAACTAAAACAATATAAGAAAGCGTCGACTCTGTGCTTTCTTACCACTGTTTAATGTCAGTCTATTTGCTCAATAACAAGCGTCGGAGCAATATTGATTTATTGCAAAAAGGCATTTTGCATACGGAATATTATGAGAGACATCGGATATTGTCATAGTATATCGTGTTAAATATTGTAACAGCTATCGAGCGTTTATAGGAAGAAATATTTATAATTTATTTATCCGGAACTCTTTCTTTTTTTCTTGACGCACATTCACTGCTGAACATTTATCATTTTTTTATTTCTTTTCTTTATCAAGCACATCCCGCGCCATTTTCACATTAAGGACGTACTTATTTATTTATCGATCATTTCCTATCGTCACATAATAATTTCACGATTACTTTTTAAAACGGATTTATTCTTATTGTCGGGATGATTCGTATGCATCAATAAGCGCGCTTTCTTTCATTTAACACAACAATAAAAAAATACTGCATCTGATATGAATATGTAATAATAAATCAAGATTTCTTGAAATTTTAAACACACAGTACAAAAGTAATTAAAATTTAAAAATATATACATATAGATATACATAACATCAAATTCTCATAGGAGTATCAAATTTGTATAAAATAATTTATACAATGTATATTAATATTGTATATAAGAGCACATATTGTGTACATTAAAAATTAAAATACCAAATATGATTTAACAATAGGTTATTATAACGATATAAAACAAAAGATATTACAAACAAATATATTTTACCTATTTCTTCTCTCATCAATTTTATATTTATAAATTTAAATTTGAAACAAAGAGAATGAAGGGAAATGTAAAATTTTACTTGATTTGTACAATTTTATTCATGTGTTTGTCCGAATTTGTGTGTGTGTGTGTGTGTGTGTGTGTGTTTATTTATTATACCTATTAATATAATTAAAACTGTACTTTTTCTCACTCTTACAATTAATGTGGATCAAAATTTGCAAAACGAGATCTACTAAAATTGCAGACAAATTATATTGTTATCATGTGTTTGATTCGACAGCGAGTCCGCGCTCTATTTCGTCGATTTCGGTCGCGTCAGTTATTGACGATTAATGTTTCGCGCGAAAATAAATACGACTAAACTGCTGCGCATTCTTCGGCAACATTTAATTACAAAAATCCATTCGACGCGGCATATACACCACCGACGTCGTGTTACCAACGCCATATAACATTATTGCCGACTAGGGTAAGCGCGCGCGCGTCGGTCGTGCCGGGAATATTACGTCTATATCACCAAGCGGGCCTCCCTACTACGGTTATTGCCGGTGCAGGACTAGCAATAACTTACTGCGCCTCGATGTAGCGCAATAATTTATCGCTAATATTTTCCAACGTGGAACCACTATCCCTATTCTCCGGCCGTCTCGCCGTCGCTACACCCCATGTCCGCTTTCTGCCTCCTTCGACGCTTCTCCGCTTCGTCGGGGTCGTCCCTTTTCCTCAGGGACATGATTCACGATTCCGGCGATTCACCGCCTACATTTTATGGAATCTCCTATGGAAGACCGCGGGGAGAGACTGAGAAAGCGCTCTTGCAAACGGTACGTTGCGCGTTTTATGATAGCTGATGGGTACACGCGCGACGATAGGGAGGAAACGAAGACGTCTCCGCGGAATTTGACGGCTAGCGAGTTACGACGACGAAAAGGATGAGTCGATGATGAAGAACAGGGACGTGCTTTCATTCGGATTTGATGAGTATCTCGTGGTTTCCATGGAATTGACGAGCGAGAACGGAGAGAATGAGAGGAACGAGGGCTGCAACAAACGCCTCGAGGAATTTGACGAATGGCAAGATGAAACGGAAGCAATGCTTCGCGCAGATGAGAGAATGAAAGAAGTATGGCGAGAACGAGAGACTTGAGAATGTTACGGGCAAATATATATGTATATAAAAAGCTTTTTACACACGCACGTGTCTTAATGATGCAAAAGTGAATTTGGCTGAAAAATATTTATATAATTTTCAAATAAAGTTACGTGTTTATCTTAAACCTCGTTAAATTAAAAAAAAACATAAAAATTGAAAATTTATATTTATGTATAACCGCCTTTATTTTTACATTCACTTTTTTATGTAAAATAAGAGATGATATACATGTTCCTTTTAACACCTTCTTGTTTATGTTCCTGCTGGGGCTGCTAAAAATTATTACCTCACAACCTGAAATGTTCCCATGTATCCTTGGGGACATTGTACAGAATTTGATGCAAGCAAGATGCGAGAAAGCAAGGTTCAAAAGATGAACTGTTTTCGATGTAAGACGATGGAAGGCGCGAAGCAAAAAAAGAGCGAAAAGTGAAAACTAGAAGGGAGATGTTCCACGGAATTATAGCCGCTTCGGAAAGGTGATGTTGTAGAAAGGAGAAAGCACGGTAACGTTTTTTACGGAATTCGAAAGTGTCGCAGAAACGACAATTGCAAGTGCAACGCTTGGAAAGATTCGACGCGAAGAGACTAAGTTCTACTGAATAGCGCGTGTTACACCGACAATATAGATGAAGAGGAATCGGAAGAAAAAGGTGATAGCGAAGAGGCAAAGGAGAACAAGAGAGAGAGAGAGAGAGAGAGAGAGAGAGAGAGAGACACGTGGCACAAGACGGGGAAAGTTTCATCGAACTCGAAGGCTGTGGAGAGTCGTAAGAGAACAGAAAGAACGAAGACATACGGTGACAAGAAAAAAAAAACATGCGGTGAACAAAGAAGTTTTATGGAATCTGAGAATCCTGGAGACAAGTTGTAGGAGGAGATGACTGTGAGAGAAAGAAAGAGAAAGAGAATCTTTTGCGCGGAGAGAGAACAAAACCCGATGAAACCGTGTATAACTTGTCCGGTATATTACAGGGTAACTTATGAGCGGCCGAAACGCGTTGAGCGGATAAGTTTTATAAACTCAAAACAGATTGGTAAAAGTGTCAAAATGATATAAAAATGGATACTCTTCTGTTCTCGATTAAAATTAAAATTATATTACAACTATCGTTATTATTATATTTATTTGTTAAGCATTTTTAAGAAATTTTATTACTTATGAATCAGTAGCAAGAATTACCGGTTTGAACATCTTAAATAATTTATTTCTCAATATTAGATAATACCAGAAAATGGAAAATATATAATTATACCATTTATTTTAACGTTCTCTACAAATTGATTTGTATTTATCTGTTAGTATAGGACATTGTCGTTAGCGATTTGATCAAAGTTCGTGTCACTAACATTTTTCAAAAAATGATATCAGCGCGATGTGTATTCAGCTGACGCCGTACATTTGACGGCGTACGAGGCGTATATCTTGCAGCGAGAAATGAAAGAACGCAAAAAAAAGAAAGTGGGAAAAACGAAAAGCGCGATCGACGATGCGGAAGGAAAGGACGGAAAACGTGTCGCTGGAGATGAGTAGAGTACGATAGATCGCCCGATCATCGTGCGTTCGATCTGCAGCGGCGAAATTTCATAATCTCCGACACGCGCGTGTCGTCTCCGTCGAGCAAGGGATTGAAAAACGAAGGACGACCCAATACGTGTTCAGAACGTACGGGACAGGGTAGATCGATGTCGTGCATCTCGCGGAAAGACCCTTCCTTTCTCCTCTGCCTTCATACTCTGCCGCGGAAATCTATCATTCTCGTTTTCAGTACGGTCGAACTTTCGCGTTTTAAAGTCGGGCGAATGAGGTTTTACTCGCGATGCCATTTTTGCAGAGTTTTAATCGAGTTTGGAGCTCACGCGCCGCTATGTCTTGTTAAGGGACTAAATATAGGAAGTTTCTCGAGGGAAGCGCGCGGTGGGAAAGGGTAAAAGTGCTCATCCGCGCGGAGAGAGATCATAACCGTTCCACTTAGGAGACTCGTCTTCATCCTCGTCAGCTCCTTTTCGAATCACCTTCGAGTAATATTTGATACTCAATCTTATCTTCGATTCTTCTCGATTCTTTTCAGTCATGAACACGCAAGCATATTCTTTCATTCAAGAATTTAGAATATCACTATTTTTTTTTTTTTTGTATAATTTTTTATCAAGATTGGTCACGCCAATTTAACATAAATTAGATTTAAAAAATTGGACTATATTACACTATTGAATGAAATAATGATATATGAAAATTAATGAAAGATAATAATTCTACGTAACAATAATAATTAATATTTAATTTTAGGCATTAATTAAATAAATCTTGAAGAATGACATCTTCTTTTCTCCTTAAAGGAAATTAGATACAATTTAGAAATATAGAGGTCAAATTTCTTTGTTCTCTCAAAGAGTCCCGATTATACTGAGCAGTGATGTGTAATGAGAAAATGGACCTTTATTTTTGCCATTTGATAATCATTCGAAATATTCTTTGTGCGCTACTGCTTTTGCTGCGGCTTCTTCTGTGCGCGGATTCTTCTCTTAGAAGGTCTACGGGGTGTCTCGCTGCTTTGAGAAAAAGAGAAGTTACTAAGAAAGGGTAAAAGAGGCAAGAAGGATACGGTAGGGGGAGTTGAGGATATTACGTATCCGCTCGTATCTTTCAGCTCGATTTCTTCCGATATTCCTCTGTCTCGTGGAGGCCGCCCGGCCTCTGAATGGGTATGAAAATTATTACACCCGCAGGGCAGGCGCATTTTCCGTCGGCGATTATTTATCGACACCCGTTAGATAAAGTACTGGTCTTCGGAATTCAATGGAAATCCGAGTCATTTCGCTGAAAACGCGGCCAACGTAACAACGTATGCGTATTAGGTGCCAATATTTTAAAATCAATGTTCTTGCGATTCAGAAGAGCAGTTATCATCGATTCTACTTATTGTTAGAAATTTAGGGGGGAGGATAATCTTTGTTGCAAATTTAAGAGATTTATTCGCATTTCGAGATTTTGCTTGTATAACGTAATCCCTTTTTTCTTAAAGTAAAAAATACAACATACTATTACAAATATTAAACAAATTTATAATATTACATCTTGATTTAAAAATTTTTATGCATACCACATTTATGTTCCATTTATTTATAAATCATTAAAAAATTAATAAACATGATGATTATGATATACTAGGAATTATTTTATGGATATTCACGTATAGCCATTGGTTCTTTCTCGCCTCTTTTATTTTCTCATAAAAAAAATGTATCTAAGACATTTTCCCTTTCATCATCTTTCGACTTTTCTAACAGTTTAACTAGACATTCATATGTCATATTGGAAAGTTCTTTCGATAGCAGTACCATTCATCTCACCCACAATATACACGATATTATAACTTCTACATGTAATTTTATATATATATATTATATATATATATTTTTTTTTTGTTATATAGTATAAAAAATAATTATTTTTACACTCACTTATATAAAAGTATATTGTATATTAAAATAGAGAGAAATGATAAAAGAATTAATAGTTTTCGTGATATATTATATTATTGTTGCACTTTCTGATTGATTTTAATTAATTTTGATATTTATTTTCGCACTGTCACTTATTTACAAACATTTGTGCGGAAAATAATAACACTCTTTCAAAAAGTCGTATATTAACTTTAATATTTTACCAACAATAAAAATATAATGGATAAAATTAATAAAATAATCCTGTTTGAAAGATAAGTCTACATAATAATTAATTCAACCGTATAAATAAAATAAATCTTCCCATTACTGATTCTCAAGACGAGAATCTTGAAAAGAGAGAACAATGTTACACACTTTTTTATGTGCCATCTGTTTCATCTCCGTATTGAAGGAGCTTGTCAAACTTAATAGTTAGGCCGGTATTTATAGTCCGTTCTTATATATAAGATTATCTTAAGACATGTTTTTAGTCAACTTAAGACTACGTTCAGCCAATCAAATGGCCGAATAGAATTTTAAGACCTTATTTAAGACAAGCTTGAATATAAGAACGGACTATGAATACCGACTTTACTGTGCCAATCTTCAAAAGATCTCTTAGCACGCTGTCAAATTATTTATTAATAAGGGCTTATATAAAAAGCTAATATCTTGTAAAGTTGTATGATTGCTGAAGTGCTTTGTGGACTCATATTTCAAATGACTATGATTATTCTATTAATTTTGTTGTTCCTTGTATTTTGTATTCTTAGTTCAATATTAAAGTTAACTTTATTATCTTTTAAAAGAGTGTCATATTTTTTGCGCAAATACTTGTAAATAAGTGACTTGTTCCTATTCTCGATTGTGTATGTTAATAAATTAAAAAAATTGAGTCCGTATAAAAAATCAAATTTCGAGATATTTATATTGTTGCACTTTTTCCGTGTGTCTGATTTGACGATCGATGACGTTGTGAAATGAATGTTTATGAAGTGTCATATTTCGTAAATGAGGTTAGTAAATGTAATGTATTGATATTAAGAGAAGTGCATTAATTTAATATTAAATCTATTCAATTGTTAAATTATATATTATCGATTGATGATGTTGAATAAACTTTATTAAAAGTTTTGCATACGATGATAGATGCAAAGATAACAACATGATAAAAATTATTTATAATAAATAAATAAATATTTTATAAGTTTATTAAAAATATTATTTATGGAATTATAATAATTTTTATAGTAAAATATAGTAACTTATATAATATTTGCTTAAACATGCATTTTTATCATTTTTATTATTTGGAAGTAGTATATAGCGCACGCTTCATCAAACTGTCAAGAAACTGTCAACAAATTGATTAATATTCACTTTTCAATGTCATTGATCGCCAATCAGATGCACGGAAAAAGTGCAACAATATAAATTTCGAAATTCTACTTGACGCTTCACAGGTTTTCATCACTTTTTTTATCGTGGAATGGAATATAGAATGATTATGATATGAAATGATAACGAGTATCTCGTTCTATTATAATTTTTCAAAGTTAATCCTTATTATAACAGTTTATTTTTATATATACACATACATAGAATATGAAATATAAATTGCTATTATATGTGTATTCGAATCGTCGGTCGGTGTCGAATGAGAATTCCTCATGACGAGATTTACACTTTAAAGTTTAAAGCTGAACTAGAAGTTGAATTTAGTATCGAAACGCGAATATCTATCTATCAAATTAAAATTTAACTGACTTTTCAATTTGAAATATCAAACGAACTGAATTGTCGTAGTCTGGATTACCTTCGAAGATCTTGCAGTTTCGAGAAAGTACAAAGAAGTAATAATGAATTTATAGAACATTAGGCATAAATATTAAAGAATTTTTTAAAACTTCAGTCAAATTCAGAATGCAAGGATTTTACATAGAATTTCTATATAGAACATTAATGAATATGTTTATATTTAAAATGTTAATGAATTTTCCTTCATTTTATATTATCAATATTATATTTATGTACAAAATTAAATGTACGATAATTACTTTTATTACAACCAATCAAAATAATCATATAGAAGCTGATTACACTGTAAAAATTGTGAGACTGGATAAACATTACTAGCTATAAATAAGCGGTATATACTGCATCGATATACAAGGAGACTCTTGACTTTGGTGCAAGTTCTTTATTACCTAACCGGATGTTTGCACAAGTCGGAAGCGATACTATCCATGACGTCGAAGCAGAACAAAGTGTAAGGGCGAAGCATAAAATTGAGTTAAGTTAGTGTATAAGTTATGGATATTGGCAGAAAAATATATGTACTATATGCTCCCTTTTTTAAATCTTCTTACATTAATGGCGCACTTAAAAAAAGTGGCTTGTATTTACGATATTAATATTTTACTAGGGCATTGGCATAATTCTGTTGGTACATCATAAACTTATAAATTTTAACTACTCGCTGATCAGTACCAAGATTTTCAGTATAATAGAAAAGAGGTAACAACCGACTATAAATCGGAGTCTCCTTCGTTAATGGAAAAAATTCAGTTTAAAAATATGGCGCGCGAATAAAAATCCGACAGTATGTAAGAGCGAGGGCGTTTCTTGATTACCACGAAGGAAATGGAAATCTGGATTTCCTCAGAATGTGCCGGGGTAGAATTAGTAACGATCGTATCGGCGATAACGTTGCCACCGTTGGAGAGGAATTTTAATATTACGGCTGTCAAATATTCGCGATAGTGCACGCTTAATCTATCTTGGCACGCGCTGAAAACACTGCGATTATTTCAATTTATTCTTTTAATAAGGAATCTGGAAAAAAACACGCGCATTAAATACAATTGTGAGTGGAATTTGATCGTCATATTGTGATCTGCGAAGCGTTAATAATAACAGCAATGCAAATAAAAACGAGGAATCTTACTCGTTTCAGTTCACACGAACTTTGATTTTTTCTTCTCGACTTTTAATTCAGTATTAAATATTAAAAGGGCGACAAATAAAGTTGCATTCCTTGAAATTTCTATTAAGGAAATATCGACTAATTAATTGTAAATTTATCAAAGAGACCGTTAACTAAATTTGATATAAGATTGATACGTCTTGTACAGTGTAGTAGGTAAACCTGGCAAAGCGATTCTTTGTCGGGCTCTCCGAAAAGTTTCCACCGATCACCCGTGATAGTAACAGGAACAGTTCTCGTGCCAAACTTCTAACTTAATGTAATTATTTACTGTAGGATATACTTGTTATAAATAAACTAGTAGGGTCGTTTTTGGACGGCACGTTAAGCTAGTGGCAGCACCTGAAGCTCTCGCAGTTGCTCGTTGTCAAGAAGGACTTCGTGAGTTTAAGGACGAGACAACAGAGCGCACGAGTGCACGCGCTAATGTTCCAAGTGCAGTTATCTAAGAGTAACTTTTAGGAGAATCGGTGTCTCAAAACTATCTCACGAACATCCGTTAGGCGGAGATGCTTGAACGTAGATAGAGGATAAGGAGATGAGGTAGGGGAACGAACACGAAAACCATGTCAATGTAAATGCCCGCGCGCGCGCGAAGGAGGTGCAAATGAATTTTCTACGAGATTAAATGCAAGAGGAATTGCCCGCGAAATATGCATTGGCAAATATCAGGGTTCGAGAAGCGTGGAGAAAAAAAATAAAATTTGAAACTAATAATTCCATTTGTTTGATGATAATATTTTCCTACTCCATTTTTACGGGAATATCATCAATGATAGTGTTCCAAAAAAAAGAATTATATTAAATTTATGCGATTATATGTTAAGCTCGATTTTAAAACAAGTAACGTTTTACGACAATAATAAATTTCAATCTCGATGATAAATATTTTCATTGCATATTTAATAGGTATTAAATATTATAATATATAAATAATATATACGAAATCTGATGATTATATATATATATATATATATATATATATATTATTTAATACGTTACAAAATATTTGGCTAAATGAATAAAATTCAATATTAACTATAAAATAAATAAGTTTGCGTTATCATATCAATTTTTTTTAATATCATCACGTAACGACGGTAAAAATTCATCCTCGAGAATCGAAGTATCGCGAAGTGCAGTAACGCGAATCGCGAAAAGTATTCTTCAAGAATCGCCGCATCTTTATTTCCGATCGGCAGACGAAAGGATTATCTGGGAATTGATGGATCACCCGTTAGCGGGCGCATCCGCCGGCTGCAAATAGTCGCTTGTGGCCTCCGGAGGTAGGTCGGGAGTTGGAGGGTCGGTAACGCGGGCGGGACGGGCTATAAGGGTGGTGCCTTCAGCCACGAAGAAGCGCAGTGAAGCGAACACGTGATAAGGGCCGTCCCCGACGCCGCAGCTCTAACGCCGCTGGAGTAGTGTGGCCCTGGGGTGGTCGCAGGGGTTGGAAACGTCGGAGATGGGACCTTAGGTGCGAAGAGGGCAGCCGCAATTTATTCCAATATTTAGAACGAGAGTCGAAAGAATTAGCTCTCCGGTGAATCCCGGCCTTTCCCAACGGTCGCACTTTTCACCCTCGCCATTTTCTTTCTTTCTCTCTCACCTTTTATCGTTTCCGCTCCTTCTTGTCGGTCTATCGGACTTTCAACGAGTCGTTTATACCACTGCTTTACCCCTTTTGGGTCGGTGTTCATTGTGAAGTCGTTTGGGGTGAGGCTCACCGCAGAAGGACACCGGACTTTCAGCCTTTACTACTGCAGCTGGAAGTTTTCAAAGTCGCCGAGGGAATTCTGTGAGTCAAATTACGGAAGGAAAGGAGGACGAAGCGGAGAGGGGAACAGATACCTCGCGGATATTTCAGGGGGAAATGTTTCGAATGCTATTTGCTGAAGGATCTGCTCGTTCGCGCGTAAGTAGCAATTCTAGAGCTTACGTAAAGTCTGATAGTTCATATATCGATCTTCGAGGAAAAATTCCTTTTTAGGTATTTCAGATCTGCGTATTGCAATACAAACATTTACAGAACAAAATTCCTTTACTTTGCCTTCTTTCTCTGTTGATATTTATTTAATATTCAATGTGAAAATATGTACAACGAAAATAATATTATCTTTAATGGAAAATTTAAGTTATACTTAAAATATGTCTTAAAAAAGTAATCATTCTTTTATTGACTTATTTATATTTTATTAAATGTTTAATTATTTTGCATGCCAATGTAATCGACGTGGAAACTTATCGTTTTTCTCTTGTTGATTGGATTTCATTATCGCGTAATTCGGCGCGGAGAATTTGAGCGTGAAATAGTATTCGCCAAAGTTATTGTCCGCGAAGGAGTAACGGGCGAGTTCCCTGGCTGATTTATCCCGAGAAACGATCTTTTGAAGCCGGACCTTGAGATACTCCGTCGCAAAACTTAGCGCGTCCGCGAAATTATTACACCTTGCTGCGAAAAGAACGAAGAAACTTATGGGAAAAAGTTTCCCGTCTTGAAAAACTCTTTAAAAGCAGCTACAGCTAGCAAATCGGCATTTCACATCAGTAGTCATCAAGCAGTAATTATTCGAGTACTATGAAAGAAAAAATCATTTTTATTTTATCACGAAAAGATATATGTAAAATTAAATATTTAGCAATAAAATTCTAAAAATACATTATTATAACAAAGCAACTGCATAATTGCATATATAAGTACGCAAATATTATATCATAATATAATTTATGTTTCGTAATATACTCTGTCTATAATGAGTTTTTAACTGCATATATCAGATTTTAACTTTTATAGCAATTTAATTTTTACATACATAGCAGTTTTTTTATTTTCTTTTTTTTGTTTTAGCTACACAAAAATATATAAGAGTAGAAACAATACATTTCCTTTTAATTAGAATAATAGAACGAGGAATATTAAATTTCCTTTTAATTATGCGGATACATAAGAGATATTATAATCTCGTTGTTAATTACTTCTCAAATATAATTAAGAAAATTGAAAATACATAAGATAAAGATATCATCATTGAACTTTGTCACAGAGGAAAGTACACTACAGGCTAATTGTAAGATTTATCATTCAAGTAATGTTGTAACCTCGAGGTTGAAATTTATCGTCAGTCTCCGAGAAATCCTTTCTGAGCTTATTTTGACAAGCTTTCGTCGAGGTTAATTCTATTCGCGTACTTCTCTCGACGAACTGCCTCACCGAAGCTTTTTTGAAAATTGCCACGATTTTACGCGAGATCCTCGATTGCGTCATCCGTGGTGAAATCCTTTTATACTTCTCAAATCTCCGCCCGGGGCTTTCTGTCGCGAGGGAAGAAGCTCGCTGAAATATCTTTTCACGGTCACCGCCCGTCTTGAACTGCTTCGAGGTTTTCCCACGCTATCGTTTAATTTTCTCCGCGCTCGCCTCTTTTCCGCCTAATAAACGCCGTCAACTTCTTGACAGATTCCCGCAACTAGCGACTGCAATCCGACTCCTTCATCTCTACTTTGCTTTTTAAACTTTTGCAATTTTCCCGATTCTTTCTTTCCCTCGCATCCCGCGCGTTCAAGGTTTTCTCTCTACGACAAACGCTTTCCATTTCAAGGTTGATTATACTTTCAGTGGGGCATTAGACGATGACGATTCTTCAAATATGCATAAGAGCGCTAGTTCTATGCCATATCTTCGCTCCAGCAAGTCTGTTCCTGAACTAGGACGAAGGTCCACATTGTAGATTGCAATTGAGGTTTGCGGTGAGAATATATCTTGTATCAAGCTCACTCCATTTAACATTCCAAGATAGTTCTCGAGTTACTATAAATTGTAGTACAAGAAATTAGCAACTATACGATTAATTTTATGATAAAATAAATTATTGATAAATTAAATTATTAAATTGTTAAATTTATAACAAATTTACGAAAATTTATAGCTACATTATGAAAGAAATTTAGAACCAATAGAAAAATAAAACTGAGGATTCCTTTTGCTACTCTAATGTTTCACCTAAATGTCGCAAATATTTATTTTTGTAATTATTTCGTAATTATGGCTCGAATTGCAGGGATGTAATTTTCAACGGTACGCCTGTACATTCAGAAAGTTCACGAAAGCGAGAGAACGATCCGCATCCTAAACGTCACACTTGTCGTGGACCACTTAATAATGTTACCTGTGGTTCCCTAGGTAACGTAAATTATAAGTTTTGCCCTTGAGGCAGACGAACGACTCGAATTTGCTTGTTCGACATCGCACTTGAATTTAATTGGTTTTGCTCACGCGTGACTGCGTTCTCGCTCGTGTGCGTTAATAGCTCGCGGATTTAAATGTCGCTGCTTAAACCGAGCGGCGGAAAAAGCGCGGTAAGCTTCGATATCCGTAAATTACATGCGTAAGTTCGTTAGGAAAGCTTAAGCTCTTGCAAAAAGCCGTCCAACGAATCCTAAACTCGCTCTAAAAAGGCTTATGTTAAAAGCATAGTTGGTTGCATGCATTTCGCACACGACGTCACTTTTCGCGGAAATTTAATATAATTCTAAACTGTTTAATTAATTTTGACGGTGGAATCTGGAAAAGTTGCATTAAAATACATGTCAAATAAATAATCCTTTTGCTACAGTTCGACGAGTCGAATGTCGAAAATCACTTTGTCGTAATTGCCTCTCATTCATTCGTATTTCAAAGCCTATTTTAATACAATCCGTTCACTATTGTCAAATTGAATTGCGCCGCAAACGTTTTGACGCGTACTCTGATTCGTTTCGCCATCACGTGGTACTTTCGATTATTGCGAGATTTAATTAACACTGTATCGTCAATCAGTTAATTAAATGATTAAACCTCGATGTTCTTGGATGACACGGCGGATTAAATGAGAACTCGTTCGTAATATCATCCCTTGCGCGAAGATCGTAAGCTTGTTCAGCAACTGCACTTTCATATGGTAATATTTGCATTCGGATTAGAAGCAAGCGCCATTCACATTAGGTTAATTGCTACTCCGTCGCAAATAATTATGCTATTATCAAAGTACCATATACGATTAGTATATATACAATATTTCTATCTGCGTAGAATGAGAGAATAATATTCTATTTAGCATTTTGGGTAAATTTTAAAGTGGTAAAAAAAAAAAAAAAATAATTTTGATGAAAGAAAATCATGAACGATGAAAAAATTGCAATTTGCTCGCTTTATGAATTTAATTTAGGCGTTTGTGAAAATTATGAGAGTTTTACAAGTAAAAAAATAGACACTATATATTATTATAATGTACTATTGTTATACAATACACATACATATTGCGTGTATTGTGTATTAATTATTTATAATTGATGTATATAAATTTTTTCTGAAAACAATGTCAACGAGCAAACAATTTCTCGCGATGTCTTGATTTACGCGAATTTGGATTTATTTCCGCAAATCGACACATGGCGCGACGAAGGCTTTCGTATGCGAATATCGGCGCGTCAAATCCGCAAATAATAGATCCGGCACGTCAGTTCGTCGGTCCGTAAGCCGACAAGGCCTGTACGCTCGCGTGTGCGAAACTTTTCTCTCCGCGTGCTTTTCCAATCGCATGTCCACGATCGATCCCTAATCCCCGTCACATAGCCGACATGTCGATGTGTCCACAGTACCTGCCTATTACCCGTTCAAAATTGGCGGCCATAACTGCCAGTTCGTAGCACGAAATTTCGCGTTACATTTACACAGTAATACGCACGCGTGTTCGCACGCATTCTCGCGTAATTCGTGCCGCGGCCTCGCGAGATGATGCATATTGCGCGAATTGCCATCCCTTAGTCGACGAGGGAGTGTCCACAGACAATGTAATCCCATCCCAGAACAGCTAGGTAAGTGGTGAAGGAGTACAGAGAGGAGAAGAGAAACCGCGCGAGTACGGTTAAGTATATTACAGAAATTGCCGCGGGTGACTGGTCCATTTGTAAATGAGATTGAGTCACCGGTTACGGCAGTCTCTCGTCGTCCCTTGGAAGATGTACTCGCTAACGGAGAGCCCGCGGCTTATGTGAAACTTGAGGAGGTGGAGAAGGTAGAGGTGAAAGAGAGAAGAGGTGGAACGGCAAGTAGATAGGTAACCACTGCTACGAATGAGTTCGCCGCATAACGAGTAAAAATTAGATTTACGTTTAAGACGTAGAGAAAGAGAGGGAAGAGAGAGAGAGAGAGAGAGAGAGAGAGAGAGAGAGGAGGGAAAGGAGGGAAAATGTACCGAGAATGGGGATTCATGTTGTAATTTGCCCGCCGAGAATATCGCTCTTACATGAATAAACGTATTTCGTCGGCGATTATTAAACTTTCCACAATTTGTCGTAAGACAATAATAGAATTTTAATAGAATTTTGTAGACACAACACGTGATCGTGTTTCACATGTTAATAAAATCTTTTTGCGGAACACTTATAATAAATATAAAATGTATTTTAAACATATTTTCGCGATTTATTTTAAATTCAAAAAAATTTTAACAGAATTGCATATTATATAATAGAAATTTTTTTTATTAAGTGTCAGAGAGAAACAAAATCAAATTCGAACAATTGCATTTAGACTATATTTTTACTACACGAATTGACTGTAAATTCGTATATCATTGCATTTTAGCTTTTAACGGATTATTCCAAACATGAATTTTTCTCGTTCAAGTTAATAAATCTAAATGATGCGCATATGCGAAGAGAGAGAAAGAGAGGAGAGGATAGGAGCCCCTATTGTGCGCTTTCTGTTGTGTGTGAATCGCAGTATCTCTAGGATCATACTGATGGATGGAGTGCAATCTTCTCAGCTAGCATTCTCACAGAAATAAGACCACTTTTGTTTCGTTATCGTGCGAGTCACGCGACAATGTTCTCGCTTTTTTTTTTTTTTTTTTACTTTTTATAAATATCCATTCCTACATGGTTAACGGGTAGCTTGAAGTCAACATTTTCCGTGCCTTTAATATCGAGCCACGAGTTAATTACTGCTCCGGTCTTGTTTTCAGCCACCTTTCTAGCGCTCATTTTTACGAGCAAGGTGTGTTTATACGAGTAGTCGTTAAGCAGCTCGTAAAAAGTTACTCCGAAACACATGGGATTTTCGGCAAGGATGTAACCAAATCGAGCATAAAAAAGTAATAAAAAAAATTACTAATTCCATGGCTACGTTCAAATGGCTGTTTTAAATTATTCACGAAAAATGTCGGTAATGTAAGAGTCAAAATACAGCAAAAGTAAATATTCCTAAAATATGTGTATGATTTTGAAAAAAATCTTATTTTAATTTCTAATATACACATAGATTTTACCGTGATAAAGTATGATTTTTTTCACATTAAATTATATTGCACACATCACGATAAGATCAAGATAATGAGAAATATATAGAACGAAAAAAAAGTAAAGACTGCGCAAAGAAAAGAAAGAAAGAAAATCTTGTAGAATAATATTTCTTAGGAGGCGAGAAGTTGTACAAGGGTGATATCCTGATCTAAACGTAACTATACCCCTAGGGAAGCGAAAAATGAAATTCCTAGCTATCTCGATACGTGGTCAAAAATAAAGTGAGCCTCTTTACCCGGCTGGCTATGGGGTAATAGGGTGGAAGAGGCGAAAAACTTTTGTGGAATACCGAGCAGAAAGCGGAGAAGACTTCACTCCTATCATACACCTGTACCTATAGGTTGAGTCACAAATCTGCGACGCTGTTGATGCTGACAATTTTTCAAATACATGTTTTGAATACATAGCGAGATAAAATGCAGACAACATTAAGAGAATTATATCATTACTATTTTTATTATGAATGTTTTAGAAAAAATCAATACATTAATATAAAAATAAAAAATTAAGAATTACTATTTTATCTAAAGTAAAAATATACATAATTAATATTTTATCTATATTTAATAATTGAATAGCGATTTTTTTTATTAAATAGTAATATTTTTTATTTACATATTATATAAATTAAAAAATAATTTCTATTTACTTGGCGTAGCTTGCGATTTATTGATTTGTAATAGCAATTTACGTAAATTTTAATTAATCACGAAAATTGAAAGAGACATTTGCACAAAATTGACCCTGCAAAAGCTGGGCGGTCGCCTTACGCGTTCATTTAAGGAAACGTAAATGAAGTCTCATCGTTGCCCGGGAAGCAGACGAAATTTTTCCTACATTAAACACACTCGCAAACGTAGCAAAGTGGTCTCGAGAGCACAAAATGAAAAAAGTTAGCAGCACGTGCTTTCCGCGCGCCGAGAAAGAAGAAAGCACAAATAATTCTTGCGGACGCTTTGCTAAATCGACGCGGTCGCTCACTGGATAAATCTCGCCCGTTTCTGACGTCAGGCGCGAGTATCTCGCTGCCTTGTCTTCGAGAACCTGTATCTGAGACGTGATCGAAAATATAATGGGTTGGTTATACGCAACCGAGGATATATGCGACCAAGGGATATCTTTCGTCGCGCGACGACGAAAAAGAAAGGAAGGGTCGTTACAAGCGAAACGATCGTTTCGCTCGATCGTAGCAGAGCTCTCCTCGTTTTCTATCGCATAGGTGGAGGGGCTAAAATGGCTAACAAGGATAGGGGATGGTTTGTAGGTGCAAAGTGGGTACCAGTTGCCTGCCGTGGCATTAATGTCGGGATTAGGTCGGGTGCCGTTAGTCTGCGCCGATGCCGGCGGATGCGATCCGGAACTCCACCTTGGCAGTCTGCATTCCAAAATCGAACATCCTGAAATTACCAACACACAACTCTCATCGCTCTTTTCTTTTTTATTTTACCTCCCTCGTTCTCTCGTCCCTAGCGATCGAAATCTTCGCCGGTGTGTTCATCCTCGCGTCCTCGCGCACTGGCTTCTAGCTACTTTTTAAACAGTCTAGCGACAACCAGAGATGGGTAACAAGGTGAGGATGCGGCAGGAGGAGAGGCGAGAAAGCCGGGACGGATGGAGAAGAAGGGGAACCATCTAATGGGATATCGATATATTCATGGAGGCTCATCTCCAGCAGTCTCCTTTTCCCACCTCGAGAGCAGCGAGTACTCCCACCCTCTGATGCATGCCAGGGTGAGATAGGGTGCTAGGCTAATTGTTTTCAACCCTCTATCGCCCTTCCCTTCTCCCACCGCGCTCGTTCTCATCGTCTTTCCATTCTCGCTCAAAGATTGTAGATCTCCTACCCTGTAGTCGTTGTTATCGTCGTCTCTTTTCATCCTCCTTATTCCTACTCCCTACCTTACGCTTTCTTTCTCTTCTCTTCTTCTTTTTGTTTTTGCTACGAAGAAAACAAACTACCATCGTTGGCTGAAAGGATCATCGACGCTTGGCATACTTCACACAACGCGCCTGCTTCTTTTCTCTTAGTTTGCAATGCAATAAGCAAACTCCGCCATCGACGGTAATTCGGCTTTTCCGGAGCGGAGTAATTAATATTCGGCGACGAGCGACGGTCGTGATTGTTTGTCAGGCGACGTTGCAGCTCGCTTTTTTTATTATCACTGCTATCACGCTTACGTTTTATCGTCGTCGTGCTTATCTGTTTTTTAACAGATATACATATATTTGCCAACAATAGAGCAAAATAAAAAAGTTAATTTTATCATACTTTGACGTAAATTAGCTACAATTATTAATGAGAATATAATTATTAATTATATAATTGTTATATAACGCAGTTATGCGTAATTAATATAAAATTTATTCATTTTACAATATTTATTACGTGATACTATTGCAAAATAAAAAGAGATTAAAAAGATAAGAGAAGGGAAAAATTGCATTTATTATATAATTTTTCATTATTTTTTATGCGCACGAAAGTATCAATTTACTATGGTGACCGGTTATTCACCCGAGATCTGAAATAGGAAAAACATAAAAGATGGTGGAGAGTGTGTAATACAACGAATGCGACAAATACAACGAATTGAGGCTAAGAAGGGTATCAAGGGATTAAAAGGGAAAATCGCGGGCGCCAGCCGAAAGCGCGCAAAGTTCGTTGCGCTTCGATCCAATTCCCGCTCGACTCGCGGGCATTGGAGGTATTCTACCAAATTGATTGAATCATCCGGTTCACGATTCCTTCCGACATTCTGCTCGGATTGCTCGGTAAAGCACTCTTACCACTTGCGCGCGATTTCGACGGATTCCTAGGTTCGATCAACACTCGTACGCTTTGCCGAGCTTTGTGACGTTTCAAGTTTATATTCAAATTTTATTACTGTACACACAATGTGCGAAACAAAGAGCCAAATATTGCATAGTCGCATGTGGTGTCCATTACTCTGATGACTGTTAATGGAAAAGTTTCCGATGGCGAAAAAGTAATGAGCAACGGAGCGTATGCTGGTGTTGCAATACTTTTATTGATTGAAAATTATTAATGAAGTTTATTAATTGGTTGGTTTTTTAATGCGTGTTTATTATCGTGATTATTAATATTCAATTTGTCATTCAACAAATAGAAATGGTAACTTATTATTTGCAAATTCGAATGATATCTTTTAGAATTGCGTGCGAGTTTCAATCAAACGTTATTTAAAGGAATAGCTTTTTCATGATATTTTTGGCATTTTACAGTTTTTCTCGTGTCAAGTATTTTATCGACACGAATACTAGTTTCGATTAGTAACTACTATCTCGCGTATCTTGTTTACGAATAATCCGCTCTGGTCAAAATGTAGCATGCGCGCTACATATCCGCGCGCCCAAATACGGTTGATTGTCTCAAAGCGGGAACGAGAGGCACATTGCCTGCCAATTAGCGGGCGCGCGCACACACAAAGTTACCGTATATATCAAAGCGCGCGCACGCCGGAAATACCACGATCGCGCGGAAAAGAGCCTGCGGGCGTAATCCGCCGCGAGGCCGTTAAGCGCGAATAATCTCGTGCAATTGAAACGTAACGATCACTAGCAGGCGGCGACGGGCGTGTCACCGGTCACCGGTCACCGGTTTGCAACCAGCGTAACGAGCGATTCATCTCGCGAGTATTATCGATTGTCTTCCGACCTCGACGTCGCGCCATTAATTAGCGAAGTGTACACGCGAAATTATTACTACGCCGGCCCTTAAACGTCGCTGAAAGGAGCTCCGAGGCTTGGCCTGGACCTGGTGCTGCGCGTTGTGCACGAAGGCAGTTAGCAGCCAGGGAATTAGTAGCCTCCGGCTGTTTAACTCACTCACTTGTTTTCGCTATGGAATACCATGGACCGTACAACTACTATGTCCAACACAACCAGGTTCAACTATTCTCTCTCTCTCTCTCTCTCTCTCTCTCTCTCTCTCTCTCTTGTTATCTTTCCTTCTTATTCCGTTAACATAACGTTACACCGATATATATTCAAGAATGCCATCAAGTCGGCGCGCCGTCTCCACCGCAGCGCGTTTCGTGAAATTTATGGGACTTTTGAACGGGTCCACTCCATTATTCGCCCTGAGAATTATTCGTATAAGACACGACGAATACGCGGTAGAAAGCTCGACCACTTCCGGCCACTCCTTCGTCTTTCTCGCTCTCTCGAGTTTTCTTTTCGCTTTAACGAGAACCCTCCCACCTCGACACTCTAGGAAAGTATCGCGTTTCCCCAAGCTTTCCGGTGACTAATTAGAATAAAGTCGAGCGAGAGGTCGACGTCGCCCCTGGGGCGAAATAAGGCGTCTAATCCGCCGCAATTTCCCGCGACGACGATTTCGGATGATTACGCAAAATCGCGCATGCGGCCACGCGATTTTCGGGAATTACCCTCGCCGGAGATTGAACATTTCTCCTATTTTTCGCGGTAGAACGGCCGACGTTATTATATTCGCCGAGTCTCTTATTCGATGTTTAATTCGTGCGCAAAATTGAATCTTTCCTCGCTAGAAATGTTTCAGTATAAACTTTTTCGACGAGAAACAAGCGCGAAAAGATGAGTACACTATCTTGTTGCCGCATGATATTACGTCTCACAAAGTGTTTTCTTGGCAAATAAAACCGCACTTCGCATTGCTTTCGACGGGACGAACGCTTTTAGAGACAAGGATAGCTTTGCTCTTGTATGGCTATCGTGGCTTTGTGGGATAAGACACTTTACGTGGGTAGTCCTTTCAATCCGTTCTATATCATTTCCTACACTATGTGGCGAGAAAGTGGAAATAGGAGAAGCAGAATCGCCGTAGACATTTGGAAAAGATTACGGATTCAAAAAATTGTCTCACGAAACGTTCGAACTCAATAAGCTTCAACTTAATAAGCTTGAGTTTATCTTTCCTCGTAAAACGAAATAGTCATTTCATCATTGTCTACGCTCGCTACCTATTTCTCTTCCATATCCTCGCGAAATTTCACAACCTCGTCTTTATGCGCAGAATCCTTCTGTAATCTTTTTGTTTCACGAGAAATCATGTGAGATTTGCAAAGATTCGACTCCACAATTCTGATTCTTGAGGGTTGGCCCGAAAGCCTCGGGGTGCGAATAAACATCAAAATGATGAGATTATAAACGAGCGAAAAATAAAATATTTCTCCTTTAAATTTATGATATTTCATGTATCTCGATAATATTCTAAGGATAAAGACGAATTTAAGAAACATCTGGTAATATATATTACACATACGCACATGATTGATATTATTTTAATAACTGAACACTCGGTACGTATGTACATACACACACACACACACACGAGCGCGCGCGCTTTCTTTCTTTATGCAAAATAGTTAAATACATGTATTTCCCAAAGGCATTGTCTCATGAATTTAAAATTCTTCTCTAAGTTTTCTATGTTCTACTTTTTTTTTTTTTTTTCATAAAACTAGACGAAAATAAGCATATTACGAAAGAGAACTGAGTATGTGAAATATAGACTGTAAGTATAGAGTGTATGTTCCTGTTGGTCGTCTTTATAAGAGTTATCGATTCGATCAATGCGCCAGTTGACAGAATCATCTGGTAGGGTATCTTCCGTTCCGGAACTCTATAGGGTATTGTTCACGCTGGTAGAGATTGTCGGCCGGCGAGTTCATTTTCGGAAAATAACTTTTTACGAGCGATCTGATAAGTTTTCTTACTCTTTAGATGACGATGGGAGAGATTTTGCGGATACGATAAGTTCTTACTGTCGAGGCTATTCCTTGTTGGTGAAGATATCAAAGAATGAGGGATCATTCTTTATCATAATGGTAAAACGATCTTTCGACATGGACCTAAAAGAGGAGATACTGCGTTGAAACATGCTATATTTTAATGTCACGATTATTTCATTGATGATATAATAATATCGCGAAATAAGGAGCTTTTTGGTCAATTGTGTTAATTGATCATGTAAAAGTATATAGCTTTGATATGTATAAGTATATATATGATATTTAAATATAAATATAAACATGAAAATAATGTAACATATTTATTGATGTAATATTTTTTATACATTTATTATTTTGGATTTAAATAATAAGCGTATGGTATTCTATATAAAAGGTGATAATAATATATTCATAAGATACAACAAACAAATTTCTTTGTGATTGATATTATTTTCATTATAAAGAAAGGATGTTCTTTCTCAGTTTTCCCGGAGACAATTCGTGAAAACCGCGTGACACGTAAGATGGAAACAGAGTACATTATTGGAAGGCGGACTATCCGGAACTTTGTGAAATTTCGCACAAAGTATCCTCTACTTTCTTTCGACAATAATTCTAATTCGCTCGTTATTTACCGTGGAACTTCTTACAACTGCACTTCGAGTAATAACCGCGATTACTCGAAAACTTCGGTGCTTTCTGGTCTCGCTCAGAATCCTTTTTAAGGAGATCCTTTCTAAAAAACATTTTCTGGGACTGCTGGAGCGCAATGTGACTTTCGTCAAGTGCCAATCTACACGAGCTTTGTGAAAGTACGTTTTACGTGTACCTACCTTGTTTTCACTTTTTGTTTTCTCTTTCCTTTTTATAAAACTTATATTAATATTAAAAAAATACACACTATTCTTTGAGTACGAATAAATAGTAAACAAGATATCGCAAATTTTTGATACAAAATAGAATGATGGAAAAAGGATAAAAATATCAGCAAAAGATATTGAAACAAATCTAATTTAAATAGCCACGTAGTTTAATGGTTTGATACAAATAACTAAGCCGACAGTTCTGCTTTTATTATTTTTGCGTTCATATTGCTCTTCTGGCATAACAGCGAGCTACCTGAAGATATTTCACTAGAAAGGAAACGAGGAAACGTAGATCGTGGGAGGTTGGTTTATACAGAATCTAGTTGTGTATTCAGATTCCGCGGATTTGCTTTCCATTGCCTGTCAGAATTCAGAAAGCTATGTCATTCTTTCTGCGGGAGATATACAAGGCGCTCTGAAATGTGTATGACAACTTTCTACTATTTTGTTGCTAAAATAATTTCAATCCCATTTTCATTTATAATAAAATTTAGCTGATGCTTTTTATACATAGATATATACGCATATATATATATATATATATATATATATATATATATATATATATATATATGTATGTATACTCGTATCTGTGTATCGATTAACATATATACAAGCTATTTTACCTCTCTTGCATTAAATTTTTAGATTATGTTGTGCAGTTTTCTTTTCTTATCATTTATTAAATTTATATTAGTATTAAATATTGCAAGTAACGAAGTAAAGTGATAAAGTTCTTATATAAATACTTTATGCAAATTGCAACTTAATTTTATTTATTTTTATTAAGTTTAGTTTGTTTAGACTAATCAGCAAAAAGAAAAAATATTTGTAAATTGATGAGTATACGATATTCCAATCTTGTCAATTGCGTTTGCGAGAATAAATACAATGGAAAAGAAAAGTCGGAAGAGTAAAGTTGAATTATCGTGAAGTTTTTTCCTTTAATCTCTCTAACCAATGTCTCTTTTGCCAATTTCTATAAAACTCGTATCCCTTTTAATGTGAAAGTGAGTGGTTTCAGCTGTTTGATAAAGTCTTTTATGGACTTGCAACATTGCTACGCTATAGATTAAAAACTTGGAATTTTCTTCCGTGTTGACAATTTTTCGAGAATTGCTTTCTCGTAGTTTTTCATCAAGGGCAAACTACCATCTTAAAAGAAATTGGGCTATACTGACTCTTTCAACAAAATCTTTCTAAGTACTTTTCAAAAGTTTTGATATAACCAAGATAAAATTTTAGAATATATTTTTGATCTCTCTAAAAGAGGTTTAAAGATTCTTTAAATAATTATAAATTATGTAGCATAAGTCGTATTATTTTTTCGAAAAATATAATAAATTTGAGATATTGTTAACAATTATTTATGCATAAAGTACAAATTACTTGACAATGTATTATAAAAATATAAAAAATAGCAATTGCCTTTGTCTTAAAGAATTTTATTGCAAATAAAGAAATGTCTATCTGCATATGCTGAAATAGAAGAAAAGAAACTAGTGGTGATATTTTCAGCAAAGTTTGCCTTTGGAAATCGCTTACGATCAGCCGCAATGTACCGTCATCATGATTCCTCGGTATGCGGGTTTTCTGTTTGCCAATCGTGCTTCTAAGTTTGTCATCGGAAGAGAATCACGCAGGTATTATCGTGATCGATTTGAACTTGTCGAGATAAATTTCTGATATGCAGACTCGACGAAATTGATATCGATAAAATGGTGATTAATTTAATTGTATTATATTACTTCTCTTTAGACAAGTGAAATTAATGTAATTGCTCTTGTAAAATATGAAAAATTGTTTCATAAAATTTATGTATCCTATAATAATTTTTCTACATTAGACAGGATATCCGTTTCATACTTGTGAATGAAACCGATTATTCAATTTTGAAGCTTTATAATAAATATTCGCGATTAACAGCATTTGGTTATTATTTATGGCTCGTGATTTGTATTCGCGAGAGGACTAATTGAAAGAAAATACGAGGCACGATATTAATTTCGAGCAATTGTCTTTTATCCTTCGTGATTAACAATTTCGTTTTATCTGGTTTCCATATATACATAAATGTATGCGTATTATACACTTGCGTATTATACACTTGCGAATCAATCATGAGCGATTTGTTCGTTTGAATATGAATAAAATATCTTTATCATCGAACAATATATCTGACATATCTCTCTTAAATACACAAAAATATATAATTAGTTGTTATAGTACGTTCCACAAAACTTTAAACCATATTAACATACTGTGTACTATTTAAATTTTTTTCGATAGAATTTTATAAAGCTATATTTTAATTAAATTTATATTAGTTTATTTTTTTCTATTCTTATTGATTTTATCATATAATTATACATTGTATATTACATATGTTGAGCTTTTTATTCGCGGAAGTCATGCTCTATATATATGCAAAATACACTATCGCGATTTCTGTGTCAAAGTCTCTTAGGAAACTTATCATATTGACCCGGAATCTCATCGATTTTCTCTTTTTGAGAACGAGAACTATCTATCTATCTACCTACCTATCTATCTCTCTAGTCAAAACGTGCTCCAATGACGCGCGAATCGCTTGGAAGATCGCTGGTACAGTGTTGTTCCTATCGCCGGTTGATGCTGCTGTTGGGCGAATGGTATAAACGCCAACACGTCACGTCGCCGGAAACTGGGTTCTATCGATTTCGTATCAGTTCCTGGCATCTCTTCCGGGATACAGCTGTACTCGTACGCGCGCGCGCGCGCGCGCGTGCTTGTATGCACGTGCGTATGTATCGTCGTGCTACGTCACAGACGTGCACCTATCGTACGTGTTCATACGAGGGCATATATCATACGAAGACTGTACATTCTCTCTCTGTCTCTCTTGTCTCTCTCACTCTCTACTAGGGAGAAGGCGATAAAGCAAAGTGGAGAGGGAGTAATAGCGAGAGGGTAATGGTGAGACTCTACCTTCGACTTCGGGCGCCCTAAAGCCACCCTAACGTCGTGTCGTCTACAATTCAGCTGTGAGTTTGGTGCTCAACTATTGTCCTCGGTTGAACTATGTAGGTCGTGTCGGCTCAATCGTATATCTTTCCCCGCAAATTATTAAGTTGTAAAAATATCATAGATTATAATTAATAAAGCAAATATTAAATAAGGATGCGAATTAGGGCGTAAAATAACTTTTAAGATATAAATAGAGCTTTTATATTTTTTTAACATTTAAATATTAAGTTTGCAATATAGGTATATATATATATATACGATAAAACACATTGCCTGCCGTTGTCGAGATGGTCGCGAAAACCTTCTCACGTATATGTTGCGCGAGCTATTAAATTGGGGATTTCATCGAAAGCGCTCGTAATCAGTAAGCAAGCGTGGAATCGTAAGATAGACTTACCTGAGCCGAGGGAAAATCAGCTTTTCCATCCATTATCGGGCTCGGTGTCTCGTGAAACCGATTCGAATCGGCGCTCGTTACGCCGCCCCCGGGACGAACGGACACTCGACCCTATTGAAAGGATCTCGAGGGCGTCCTTTCAGACCAGCGATCCTTAATTAATCTGGAAATCGAATCTAGGAGAGGAAGGAGAGAGTCGCAAAGTCGACGTGCCGATAGATCGGATCGAAGGGTGCGGGCGGTGGTGAATCCGTTTGGTGAATCCGAGACGGTTTATGTGACTATCCTCTCTTTTGACCGGTTTTCTTCTAAGATCACTCTCTCGCTAATTTCTCCTTTTATTGTTTATCCCACCTTGACTTAACTTCCCTTCCCTATCTCAAACTTCTCTTATCTCACCGGCCTTTATTACTTACACAAATTATGTATCGGGTTGTGATAGCTCTTTTCTTCTTTGTACAAACGTCAGCAAAGGAAGCAATCGAATTACAAGAGTCTCGGATAACCAAATTATTCTTTAGTATTTATTGACTTGTTCCTTGATACGACAGCGATTGCAACTCCCGTTGAGCATTAATATATAAAACGTTTTAGTTTAATACTTAAATAAAAATTATTATCTTATACACTTTTTTCTATAAATCACAAATTAAATGTATAATTAACTCAATAAAATCATTACGTTGAAGAGGATATTCTGGTTCGCGAAAGATATACCAATTAAATTGATTAAATCATCATTTTATTACTGTAATCGTTTCGATAATAACGATTTGGTTCATGTAAAATTGTAGTGGAACGAAAGCGTCATATTTCTTACTTCACACGTAGAAGAACCTCGCACACGTCACTGAGGAAGATCGGATGTGGGAATATAGTCGAATTAACCACACATTATTTATACTATACGTCGACGTCGAGCCGTATTTAGTACTTATTACGATTGGCGCGTGTACACATTTATATTTATATTTATTAAACTATATTTCTGGTCTGAATGTGAATGATAGATATTTCTCGGAGATGCGATGTATAATTTTTCCCATGAAAAATTGCACTCGCGTTTTCCCGCGCACGTGTTTTTACGAATCCCGATGCATCTCATGTTACTTTCATCGTGTTCTTCATCATCGTTCGCTTTCCCGTCCAGTTAATTATACACGATAATTTGTAATGCTAATCCACAATTATACACTATGTACAACATTGGGCGCCCGCGTTTCGACCTACTTTACGTAGTGTTGTATTACTATCGTCATGTCTCTCCGAGTTATCCGCTATATACGAGATATACGGGGTGTTCTAACACTGTGTATACATGTGATTGAACGTGTACGGAATGCGCGAAGATTCGGGACATCGAAATGTGTATCGACACATTTGGAGTGTCACGCCCTAAAGATTACATACATACATCCGGCGTCATCCGCGATCGTCGATTAACATATAGGGAGAAACCCTATTGACAACGATATACGACATTTTCCGAAATTGCGTGAACAAATAGAGACGTATATTCACTAATTAAACACGAATTTAATAAAGATATTGGCGTCGTCGATTTTCGTGTCGTTGATCAAAAACTAGCGTTCGTATCGATCATTAAACGCGTAGAAATCTGAGACTGTTGCAATGGATTATCGTAGCTACTATCCAGCAAATCAGAAACGTATGAAACATTTCAACATTCGACCTTGAAACTCCTGATTTAGGAGGTTCTTGGGCGAGACGTTGGTTACTGGCGGCAAGAGTCGCGATTTCGATAGTTTGGAAGACCAGACCTTTGGCCACTCCTGGTAGTGTCGATTGACAGGTCACTGTTAGCCTGCCCTCGGAAAAATGATGCCGTTCCAGACGTAACGTTAGACCCAATCGTGTTGTAGAAACCACACTTCCATCTATGCTACTAGCCCGCAAGTCTTTGGTTAAAGCTCTGTTCACCTGTTGAACCAATCAAAGTTTGAATTCAAAAATCTATGTAATTTAAAGTCTATATCTTTAACAACTTTAATGAAATAGCAGACTATAATCTTAAAAGTACAAATATTCATAACATTAAAAGTTAAATAAAAGCTACAAAGACGGATTTAATTTTTGACTTTATATTAATTGCAAAATTCTCTAAAAGAGAAATAGCAAAAGTTTTAAAACACTGTATCTATCAATTTTTTCAAGCTTTCGTGCTTTTATTGCACAAATAGAATATTTTTACTAGCATCGCAATCCGCGATGCGTTTTCGCGAGTTTATTCTCGAGGAATTAATTTGCGGCACGTAGCTTTATATTTGTCGAGAACGTGAATGTGTAACCGGTCGACCAAGCGAAATAAAAACGTCCACGCAAAGTGGCCTGACTTGACAAATTGTCGTTAAATAAACCGAGTAGTATCTTCTCACGAATGACACGCACAGAGCGCAGCATTGAATAATGGAAGTTATGTGGTTCTCTAGTTCGTCATGCTTGCGTAACAGCCACGGAAACGAGCTTTTTGAAGATTAATTACACTTCACGATTAATTATAATTTTTTTTTCCTTATTTCATATCGGCTGTACAGAGATATTCTAAAGTTGTCGAGTAATATTTCAAATGAATTTTTTGCACCAATTTGCAATAGGTATCTTGCTTAATAAAAATATTAAGACATTATTAATTTTTAAGTTATAAATTATATTAAAAACCGAATGATATATTTAAAGAAATAATTTAAAATTGGCAGACTCAATTGGATAATGATTAATGAAAAATTAGTCTTCATTTAATGTAAATTATTCGCGAGAAATGAGCAAAAAATTAAAGATACAATGCCTTTGCATATAATATATAAAATCTCGAAAAAAAGTTGTCAGGTGCTGATCAACTCTTCTTCGAACCCTTCTGCGACCTCTCGAAAGTTTAACTGGTGGAACGCATGCGGCCGCTCATCAACTCACCTCTTTACCGTTCAAGATGAACGTTAAAACTGCCGGGGGGTAACTCAATCCCGACGTGCACTCCGCTTCGAGGATCTCGCCGATCTTGTAAGATGGTCGCATCCCGTCAAGTATCGGGGGTCTCTTGGGCGGTATAGCCACGCTCATGTTCGCCTCTCTGTAGTCTGTTTGGAAATTCGGTCCTTCTGACGATACTTCGCAGCCGTAAGCTCCCGCCAAGTTCATCTCACCTTCGTTATCAATTTAGAGAAAAAAAGATTAGAGATAAGTTAAAAATTTGAAAAAATCTTCTTTTACAAATATATTAAAAATCATATAAGTGACAATAAAACGAAATAGTTTTGAAAAACAGATTCAATTTTAATTCTTCGATATTCTAACTTCGATATTTAAACTTTTTTTCTGATAATTATAAATTAATGATTTCCTATAAAAAAAAGTAATTGAATTTACATAAGAGATTCGTCTTTAACACGAGAGAGACACAGATGTGTGACGTTTTCTAATTAGTAAATTTATGTCGCGCACCTTTATGAGTGTTCGGACCCAGAAGTGTCACTTGCTTGCTGTCACTACGACTAAGGTCGATGTACAAGTCAGTAATATTCTGGACTCGCTTAGGCATCAATCCTCCCGGCATGTATCTGAATATTTCCTGACCGTCTTTAAGCCACGTCACCGAATACAAGTCCTTGCCGCCGAGATCATATTCGCATTTGAGTGACACTTTCTCCGATCTTGGATCAACGATGCTGGGTACATCCAGTCTGAGTATTTTCAGCGTGGCACCTGTGTAACAATAAAAAGCGCAAACAATTTGCTTATTCCATTCATTTAAGGGTGTACTATCGATGTAACTTAGATTTTAGATAAAATTATTTAGCTACAAAACTTAAATAGATATATATGAGTGAATATTAAAAAAAATTATTAATAGAATTTTCAATATACAATAATTAGATTCTTTTTGTGCCCCTTTTTAAGTGTTCGAAATTCTTCTGTAACCATTACAAATTGTGTATCTATTATTATATAAAAAATATACAGATGGAAAAATTTTTTTCTGAAGAAGCTGTCACGATAATAATTAAATAATATAATTTAATATAATTCTAATTATTATAATTATATATAATTATTCATATTAAATAAAATACTGATATAAAATATTTTTCTCTAATTTTTTCTGCTATGATGTGACTGTAGAACAATTAATAATTTTAAAAATCGACACTGAAAATTTAAAAAATTTTATAAAAATACAGTTATTAGTGAAAAATTTCAGTCGTGCAATGAAAATTCCAACAGGAGAAAATAATGATAATGGCTTTGTAATGCTCGACGCGTGTTTTATATCACGCAACCACAGGACGTTCGGGACAAATACGATGCGGTAATTAAAAATATTCGATCGACCGAACGCAGTCGAGTATTCCAAAGAGGGTTAAGTTTGAAATGAGAATCAATAATTATTGTGACAGTTCCTGCAGAAAAAAATTTTTTCATCTGTATTTTTTACACAATATTTTACACTGTATTTGACACACAACTTGTAATGGTTAGGTTAGGAAAATGGTTGCAGAAGAATTTCGAACATTAACTTAAAAAGAGACAGATGAAAAGAATTGCAACTATACTATCTTTCAAAATTAATTTAGAAAATATTTTTATTATACTATTTTCAAATAAATAATAATTGTTTATAGAAGCAGTTTTTCTTGTAATTTTTATTTTTGGCACATTTGCCTTTGTCAAATCTACAATCATTTCAGCAAAATAGTTATTTTGTGTGTTGCATTTTCATTAAATGATAATATATGTAATGACAAGGAGATAAATATACAATCTAAGATTACTTGCGACTTTTTTCATATAACTAGTGCAAGTTAAAAATTAATAACGATTACTTGCAATGATATTCAAAGCATCTATCAAGTTGCTCGCTATATCGTATATAACTGATAGATTTTATCGATATAGATTTAATATATTATTTACTATTTGTGTGTTTCGTATGTTATATATATTTATTATTGTTTCACAATATTTTAGAGTAGACGATAATGGCAATTTTATTATCAATATCATAAAATATAGAAAACTGTTTTATTTTAAACATGAGATTTTGTGAATATGTAGCTTTATTTAAGACAATACAGTATATTGGCAAAATATTGGAGAACAGTTAGAAAAATAAAATCTATTTAATTTTTATATTTTCATATATCTCAACATACACAGAGTTGTAGTTACACCGCAACATAGCGTTTATTGATTTATTTTGACACAAAGCCCAGTTTTACAATGTGTCGATATTTTATGTCATTTTAAATATTGCTACGTATTTTTTTTTTGTTAAACAAACTATGAAATCAACATGTCGAAAATCTTGATAGTATAATGTTTTACATCGTAATAAATGTACGTCTAATTCTCATTCTTTCTCTTTTTTTATTGTTATTTCTTTAATAGTTTTCATTAATATAATGTAAAAGTCTCATTTTTCTATGCGTGTAACTGTTTTTTTCTTTACATCGAAAAAGTTTCCGCCTAGCTAGCAAGTGGTTTTGCGGCAGTTTGACCATTCCCTTCGCTGAACAATAACGAGTCTTTTTAAATAATTTGTCGGCTTTTCAGAGCTTTGTGTTGCAGTAAGCAGTAGTTAAGCGAGAACACAATAGACCTCTTTGACCCTGTCCTGTTAGTCCGCAGGATATGCAGGGTCGGCTAGCTACTCTGGTACGGTTGGTTTCGGAGTGCAAACTCCCAGGACGCGAAACCGCGGTTCTCGCGCGTGCCTCTGATACGAAGTACTCGCTTTGCATTGAATAAAGTGTATGTATTGGGATACGAATGCTTCTGACGTGCTCTACATACTGAAAACATAAATATTGAATAGTGTGTCGAATTCACAAACATGCAAAACTGTGAATTGTAAAAGACAAACAAATATGAACATAATATGATCGAATTTAGTGGCGTGCATAGATCTAAAAATATTATTTATCATATATAGATATGTATAATCTATAGTTTGTTAATTATCATAACATTAGATATATAAATTGAAGCAATCGAAAAATACGTGATCGTTAATTTTAGATTAATTGTTTAATTACAGATATGAGACTTGGAAAAAGAAACAATTGCTAATGCAGCATTAGTTAATGTGGATTTTTAATGGAAACAAGACGAGATACCGTGGTCTGGTTAGCAAGCATGGATTCGCATGTCCCTGAAGGTACGTATCGTGACGCACAATCAAGCAGTCTGTATCTTTTTCTTAGAGTCTTTGTTCCTTGTTTGTGTGAGCATGGTTGGCTCCTCTCGCGAGCCAATTAAACCGGCAATTAGTTTAATAATTAGTGAAATAATTAATATGCCACGCGACAGGCCGGACGGACCGATTCTGAAGACAATAGGCGAGCAAGCCCATTTTAAGGTCGACGTTCCGTCGAGGGCCGTCGACTCGCGTTTCTCTGATTAAAGACTCCCACGCGTATCAGGGAATCCCGAAGGATCAGAGCGACGGGATTCCTTTGAAGTTCGAGGATTGACTTGCCTCGTCGCAGATTCGGATATGACAAGATACAGGGCTTCCTTATTCGTCGTGTTCGCTGATCAAAGTCGATACTTTAAATTTTATTTCGTTCCGTATCCGGAAAGGCTTTATAAAATTTTATCTCTTTTTCTATTTTTCCGATAATAAATTTATCATCACATGTCAATTATTAGAAATAAATTATTTCGAAATTATTTTACCGTTCTCATATAAAATTCTATAATAGATATAAACATAATGTGGTGATTTTACATATTTTCCTCGTTTCGGTTTTTTTCTTAATTACTTTTAGGCAGAAATGAAAAGTATTTTAAAGTGTTTTTTTCGCAAAACCGCATACATATGTATGTGTATATAATATTTTATATTTTTATACTATTTAAATAAATTTCATAAAAATTGATCTTTATATAATACATCACGATTTTCCAAAGATTGCACGGGGAAAAGCTGAAGGCGGTTTTCAGAGAGAAGTGGCGTATTTATTATGAATAATTTATGATTCGAAATACCATTTATATTTCTCGTATGATATTATTTCTCAGTATGCACCTTCTCGCCCGCAGCTGTACGGGCTTACAATTTAAGCTTACGAACGCAACAGATTCCGATGCATAGAACGCGACCAAGTTTTCCTTATTCATTGCACGGTTGATCAAATGCAAAGCCAATACTTCGACTTCCATTCCATTCCGCGCGTTTTACACCACGGGTAAAAACTTTCGTCGATTCATTCCCGGTCCTTCGCAAGTAATGGCGAAAATACGATTCTCGCTGTTATTCTGTCTTTTATATTTCACAATAGTTCATCGATAATGTCTCGTAAACTTTTAAATAATATATTTCTAAAAGCAACAACGCAGAGATAGGACAATAAGAATATATTTCTCGTAATAAATAGAGAGTATATAAAAATACATACATATATATATATATATATATATTATATGTGCAAGTCTAGTAATAAATTGGGGGAATACATATAATATTCTATTAATTGAAATATCATTTTCACATAATATCCACAATAACGTAATCACATATAACGCCGCAATATTTCAAGTGTCGAAAATAAATAGCCTGGCGTAATAACCGGTGCATTAGTCACGGCGGACGCGTTATTGTTCGTGCCTTTGTGCCTTTCGTTTTTCTCCGGTCGCGGGACACCGGCTGCATTTCTGGCTGTCGCGAGCAACAGTTTCCGGGGGCACAGTATATACAAGCTTTCCGATTCGCGCGAGTCGTGCGGTAAACGTGACAAACCGTCGCACCCCGCGTCGGAGCCAGCGGTCGGCCGCGCGTTAATCGCGTTATTTGCCCGCTAATTAAGCGCGCGCGATAAATTCGGGTTCGCGGCGCGTTTATTTGCTCGTTCGCCACACGTCGACGCACGACACGTCGATACGCTTTGCTCGCTTCATTCTTTTTTGCCGTATGTACATATATACACATAGAGAATGACCAACGGTCGCATTTGTACGCGCTCGTTTTCTCGCGCTATCTCTGCATCCCTCTCCATCGGTCTCCTGGAAAAACAGCGCTATTACACGGTCGGGAAAGTTGAGGGAATAAATTTCTGGTTAAACGAACTTATGTGTGCGTCGCGATTTATGAAAACTCTCCGGGGCGCGCCTGGTTTCGCCCCGCGGCGCAGTAAAACACTCAATTTTGGGAAATTTCTTGCGCGATGTTAACAGCAGGTGCATCCGTTGCGAATTAATTCAGGTTCTCTCTCGTTTTGTTCGATTTCGAAACGATTCGTTTTAACGTAAATTATTTATTTATGCGAGAGGTAAAATAGTGGTAGATTTTCCAGCTCATAATTCTAGTCGTTTATTCTTTCACACACACATATAATGAGACAATTGATGTTATTAAATTCTAAGACACATCGTTCTCGGCAATTTAAACCATATTGCTTATATATATATATATATATATATATTCTTAAATTTAGATGAATTAACCACATTATCAGTAACATTAATCGGTACGAGTTAGACGAACCTAAAAAATATTTTATACTAATACAGTATGGGTATACATTGCTTATATAATAGTAATTATATAATTAATATAGAAATGTATTTAAATTGGCAGGATGAAAAATTTGCATAATATGAACATGGAACGTAAAACCACGATACGTATTGTCGTTAATTGCTTGCATTTAATTTCGATTGTTCATTTATTCATGAAAATCGATCGTTTGTTGCATTTTTAATTACTACAATCAGTGACTGCAGGGAAAATAACAGCGATGAAATTTAAAAACAACATAGCGTTTGTAATTACCATGTATTCAATTATTACACTGCAATTAGTAATCCCTTTTCAATTTTGTTTTGTATTCGGATTAAACGTAACATGTTCAACACTTTCAAATGTAACAATTATTATTATTTTTTATAAAATAATGTAAATTATTTTAACAAAAAGAGCGCAACTTTGTCAATTTTTTTTTACGTTTGCTTTTTTACGAATATTTTTAAATGTTATTGCAAATGTGTCGTTCAATATTGTGTAAAAAAAGCATAAAGAGATTAAAATCTATTTACCACGTAATACAGAGATTATATACACGAAGACTAACAATTTCGCATGTAGTCCCGTTTCTGAAGGCATTAAAACAAATCATTCTCACTCGTTGCCCGACGTCTCGTGGGTAGATTTTTCTCGAGAGGAAGAGACGGGAGGGCTACAGGCTTGATTGATACGAATTGCTCGAAAATTCGAGAACGGCTGTGGGAAGACCGAGTGAACCATTTTACGAGATGTGGGCGGGTCGAGGAGTCAAATGGTCAGTCGCGCTAACGCGAGTTTTACAGCGGAGAAGACGTCCGTTGCTTCGTCAAGCGTTGTGCTTAAGTAACTCACACACGCACATTTCATAATGCAAGCGACGTCCCCTTCCGTGTTCACACACGCGTGCAAGGCATTCGAGAGTGCTTCGAACTACAACGCTACTCTCGCAATCAGTTTAGATAGTCTTAAACGTCGGCGCTGAGCTTATCGCTATGCATATTCACTGCACGTGATAAGCATGTATATTAAAGCTTTCGTGCTATGTGCAAAATGAATATCTAAGTGATTATATGAAACATCACGTATTTATACGATGTGTCATGTAATAAACGCATTCATTTTGCCAGATATGTATGTGTGTTGTTACATATTATTTAAGAAAAAAAATTAAATATTTGATAAATTCAGAAAAGAATTTAAATTTTTTATTTTTTAGACACTCTTGTCACTCTTATTGTCACTTTTACAACTGTTATATATTAATCCTTTGTTAGAGAAGAAATATATTTTTAATATACTCTTTCTTCCTCGGTTGACAATCGAGATATAGATATTAAGAACGCGGATGTAGTTAACATTATAATGGATAGTTTTAATTAGTATTATTGTTTATTGCGGTTACCTCACCATCGAGCTCTACAAAGTCAATGCGTATACCTTCCTTCCTGGAACGTAATAATTTCTCTTATAATAATTATCGTGTTGCAAGTACGCTTAAACGCGTAATTCACTCGCTGTCTCGTAGCCGAGCGCACGCACACGCATTCCGTTTCGGATTGCACACGCGCACGTTAGTGGACATTGTAAACGAAACATGTGCAGCCGCAATTGGCTAAATTAGTGACGACATTGTTCAGTTTACTCTCCGTCTGTAATTGCCTCTTTAATCATCACAAAGGAACTTTCTTTACGATATACTCGTTCCATAACTGTCGCCAGCCGTCAGCCAGGAGATGGAGTGTCTTATTGATATACATTAAAAAGCGCTGCAGTTCGAGTGACATTTAAGTATTGTTCAGCATCTTCTTTGTGAATGCCTTATTTGCAGTCTTTGAGTGTGCTTCAAGATACAAAAGTTTGAGAGACGTATTATTTATGTACTTGGCGATTATGATATAATTTGAAAAGAATTATATAAATCTTCAATTCTTTATAATTAAGTTCTTTCTGATTCTGATGTTTATAAAAGACAGAGCAAAAGAAAGAAAGAGAAAGATTTACAAAAAATATTTAATTATTATACACAAATTATTATATATTATTATTATATAATATATATTTTTTATATTTTATATATATATATATATATATATATATATACATATAAAAAATATATAAAATTATTAATAATATAAACATATTATAATGCATGAAATTACTTGTGTTATATTCAAATATATAATCAAATTTGTATTAATATTTATCTCAAATTTCTGTAAAGTGATATTTCATGTTTCAATATTCTATATATATCATGATCGAATGATTATGATCGCCCAAAGGTCTTTGGGCAATATGCCAATTGCCTCGTACATATATGCGCGGAGTTAGTTCGGACCAATGTGAAACTGTTTTCCCGTAAAATGACGAGGAGATCGTGGCGAATAGGTACATTCTCTCTTTCTAAGTACTCGCTAAGTACTCAAACGAGGACCCAGCGTTTACTATATATTGGGCACCGTATAACATCGTTTCGATTAAACTAGCAGAAATCGAACGGAAGCTCGCTCTCTCTCTCTCTCTCTCTCTCTCTCTCTCTCTCTCTCTCTCTCTCTCTCTCTCTCTTTCTACAATGGAAACTAAATGCTTATTCGAAAATGAAGCCGGATATATTTTGCTCATAAACTGTAGAAAAGCAAAACCAAAAAAATACCTCATTAACTAAAAGATTATTTATAATTTATCAGAAACTTTCATAATTGAAAGAGTACAAAACAGAGAGGATATAATGAAAAATTAATAATTGATATTAACATTTTTATTCGTTAATTGCTAGTCGGTCGTTACGCACAAAAAAATAGCATCGAGTAATATTGATATATCGAAAAGAAAAAACTAGAGTACATACGTATACGCGACGAGATATTACTTAGACAGTGCTTGTCGACACGAAAAACCTGAACGAGATTTAATTCGGAACTAACGACATTAGACGCGATAAGCAGAAGAGAGGAAAAAGATATATATATATCTTTTTTCTCTCTTCTGCTTATCGCGTCCAATGTCGTTAGTTTCGAATTATATGTGTGCGTGTGTGTGTGTGTATAGAAAGAGAGAAAGGGAGAGACAAGCGAGAAAAGTAACGGTCCGATAATTGGTTCTCGAAGCCGAGCTATCATCTCCTCTCCTCGTCGCTCTCATTTTCAGCGGAACCACCGGTATTCCGACCACGGGCTATGCATTAATTCGGGAACGATCCCGCGGGAGGAGTAAGGAATGCGCCTTTATGGGAGGGACTCGAGAGCTACTACCACCGCGTCCGTCGTGCGCCCGTTCCTCCAAGTTCGGATAATTGCTTACGAATTTAGCCCGGCAGCGCGCGCGCTGACCCCCACGTACCTACGCTTTCTTGCCCAACCGCTGTCGCCGTGATACTGACAGCGCACGGTGGTCACCCGTACGGTCACTACTCTCCCGTTTCTCGGCCTGCAGCTGCGTCGCTGTCGCCGTCGCCGTCGGTCGACCGGCGGTGCAGGTGCGCGAATCCCCAGTGTCGAGTGTCCCCCGAGGCAGTACGAGGGACGCCGCAGTCGAGGAGAGACCTTTGTCATCCTCCGTGTAAATTAACCATCGGATGCGGAACGGTATTTATGGTGTCTCTTACACACTGCATAACCACATTGCAAAGCATTAGGGAAGATATGATTCGCACATTTGCATTTCACTATCTAATGGCATTGAAATATTTAAATTTTATATAATAAATTTTAATAACGATACAAATTCTTCCTTTTTACCACAATATATCCCGAAGATTTTTATCTTCATTTTTACCGATATTTTTCGATTAATTTAAAGGCGATTCATTTTCTTTCTCGATACATTTTGTTGAAGAAACAATATGCTTTCTTTGTCTCTATTAATAATCGTTAAATTTAATATTCCTCGATGCGATATTTTGAATATAACATTGTAAGTACACTATCGCCCGTTGGAACAATGTCGAATAAAAACTGATACTCGAGCAAACGGCGAATAAACTTGCATAAATGATAACGAGATACGGTGAATTCGGAAAAAGAGCGCAAACTCTGATGTTTTTCCTGTTTCGTCTATACGCGAACGCAGTACAATGATCTCCGCTATTCTCGCAAATTTGTCCTCTGCAGCTGTGGCAACACGATGCAGATGCAAGAAACGCAATACGGCATTATATACCGGCATTGTTGTCCTACTACCACGCAAAGTAAGCAGCTACGGGAACAGAGGTAAAGCAAATTTACGGTAATGAAACCGTAGCAAAGTAAGTTGTAGCAAAAGGATACGTAATTAAATCTGTCTAATTAATCTTTCGGTCGCGTGGTCCCACACGACTTCGTGCTGTACTCTGTGCGCTATCTTTCTTTAAAGACATTTCAAATGATGGCTATCTCGCTCGCGTTTGTTCCGCGTATTTGATTAAGATTCGCGAGCAAGTACTTCTGCGTTCAATTTGTAACCAGAGTGAGGTAACCTTTACAACTATTTATAACATTGTATGTGATTGTCTTATAATTAAGCAATTTATCAGAGTACTTTCTAACTTCTAATTTTACAAGAGTATTTTTGTTACAGTAATAATAATATTAAATCGCGAATATCGAATATAAATAATATATTTTGAGAATAAACTCGCGAAGATGTAAACTTGTAGGAAGATGTAGACAATGTAGAATGAAGCAAAAAGGAATTAAGATGAATCTTACCAGCGAATTCAGTTGCTGCACTGATGCATATTAAAGGTAATTGTACACAAATAAATTACAATAATAAATATGTACAATATAAACAGTAATAATAAGTAATCAAATTTATGTTTACAATATAAGTAATGAAAATTTTAAGATAATGATAATATGAATTATTATTATCACTATTCATATTGAATATAATAATATTTAGTTCTTAATATTAATTTTTCTTACATTTTTAATTACTCATGTCAATATAAATTTATGTGAAATAACCTTTACGTACACCAGTGCGCACTAATAAAACCCAAGAGAATTTGTTATTAGTTTGTAACAGTTTTGAACAGAGATTCAAAGATTTCTCCAAAACGAGATTTTTTTTTTATATTTAATCACAATTGTTTTAAAATTACCATTACTCTTCGAAATGTATACTTTTCTGATCGTGAAGGGGTGCTCAATAGCAGCGCATCAGACTGCGGAATGACAATGTGGGCGAAGGATAGTAATCACGACAATAGAGGAATAACCGTATCCGCTGTTGCCTAGTTTCATATAACGAGATTGCCGATGATAGCAATCGCGGTTGCGGCGAAAGAGATATATATATATATATATACGGCGAGGAGGGGGCCTTTGAGTCCCCTAATTAATGCTGTGCGCGTTCGCGAAGCTCCGGAATTGGACGAAGCTTGATGCTTTCGAAATATGGCTATTCGTGTATATGTCAAACTTTAGGCGCTCAGAATGGAACTGTCGTCGTTCGTTCGTTTGTTACGTAAACTTTCGCGCAATTTGTTTATTGTCGTAATGATGTTGAGCACACCAATCTACATAGTTGATAAGAAACTGTCACGTGAATAAATCGCATGTGTTGGTTATACTTAGACTTTCTACTGTACTTTATTTTAAGATGCATTTTAAGCAGTTACACAGCAGTTACTTTACGCTTCTCACAATATTTTTCGTGTTAAAATATTCAAATCATGCTTTTACTAAGGAGCTATCGCAGGAAATGAAGCTTCTGGAGCTAGTTTTGGTATCTAAAAAAACTAATTTGTATAAATTTGAATCTTAATTAATTGTATTGAATTTTAATTTTAGTTTTATTTTTAATTATTTCTTTTCCTGAAACTCTAAATATTTCGGAAAATGTGGTACAAAGGCGTGAATGAGCCAAACACGTATAATTTAAATTATAATAAAATTATTTAATCCAAAGTCAGAAAAAAACTACAATAAAATTAAAATGTCGAATCGCAATATAAACGTGAATCTAATCGTAGCGGAAGTAACTAAGACGTATAAACAAAATTGAGCGTAACTGATAAACTCGAGTACAATAAAATAAAAATCATAAAATACATAATACACCAAATGAAAAATAAAAAGATAATAAAAATATATGTCGTGGCGAACGTTTCTAAATATTTCTGCAATAATTTTAAATATATTATTTTTTTAATTTCTCTCTCTTTCTCTCTACCAAAAAAAAAAAAAAAAAAAATTATTTTCTGTACGGTTAAAGATTAAACATCTATTTTTGGAATCGACAATGATATTTTTAAGAATGATTTTGCGTTATCTTTTTAATTTCGCGCAACACGAGCACTCACCGCGCTTATCTCATTTTCGCGTCAGCCCATGATTTTTAATTGCGCCTTCCATCATGTCCTTTTGTCCCCAATCCAGACTTTTTTTTTCTCTTTCGTGGCGACGGTACTCGACATCGGCAAGATAATAAAGTCTCATCGGGACGACGGAGTATATACAATTAGTGCGCTCGTGACATGATCATTCTCTATGAATTCCAGCGAACCCGCACCGAGAGCTCGCCGACCATAACCACTCAAATTCGCAACGAGAGAGAAAACTTCGCTGCGATTGTACCATCGTTTCGTGTGGTCGGCGTGGAGATTTCATCGCGATGTAATATTAGCTTTCTCTCTCGTTCCCTTTCTCTCTCGCGGATTTTTTTACTATGAGTTCTCGCGCACAGTCGCGAGAATGTTCCTATACTTTTCCAGTTTTTCTCTTTTAATTCCTCGCATGTCGCGTTCTGTATATTCTGTCTAATTGCGTGGGACGCAACCTGCGTTGGCCGCAAAGCGTCATGCGTGCGAGAGTTACCTCGAGATTTGATTCTGCTCTCTTTATTATAATGGATAATAAGCGAGGTAAGCGGGAGGGGGGGGGAGGGGGACTTTAACCCCGTCGTTACGTGCCGGGTCGCAATTATAATGTTATTGCGGCGGAAGCACGACTCGCCGGGCCCCTTCTTAGCTGGCTAATCTCCCCCTGTTTTTTCCTTCGCCGTCTCTTTTATAGAAGCAACGTGTCCCGACGACGACGATGACGACGATGACCGGTTCATTAATTCAATATTCGATAGTAGCGAGAGAGAGAGAGAGAGAGAGAGAGAGAGAGAGAGAGAGAGAGAGAGCTTTTGGCTGTCGAATACCGAGAGCTATTTGATACGGACGCTGTTTTCGTCGCGACGGTTTCGAAAAGCATCGTTAACGGGCGATCTAGGTCAACTGCTTCTTGCTCCGTATGCCATACACACGTGCGCGTGTACTAGAAGCAATGCGTAGAAATCCGTAAACGCGTATTTCTCGCGAAAGAGCGTTTGAGCGAAAGCTCTCGGCCGTCGACCGCAACGCGTACTCAAAACGTAATGCATAGGCGAGCTCACGGGCATAGTGTGTGTCGGGCGTGTGTGTGCGTTTGCGCGCCCATGGGCGAGCTGTAATTCGATTATTAATTTAATAATCAATCATCGACCAGGTACCAATCGAATTAGTGACGCCCTGTTAAATTACGCGGACCGCTTGGGCGCTCTACAAAACGGTGGAAAACGCGTTTTTTATTTCTCCTATAGTATTAGATACAGCACGTTGCACGTGTGATGTTTACGGATACGAAAATTAAATATTTTGTTTTTAAAAGAGCTAGAGTGCATGATGTGCGTTGGATTTGAGGGGATCTGTGGCCCAAAAAATTGCAGAATTGGAAAACTGATAGCACAGAGATGTTTTGAATCAGACATTTGTGAAGATAAATGTGTTTTCGGCATTCAAGAGTCTAAACAATTCAAAGTTCTATGATACCAAATAAAATGTATTGAATATTTGTCTGTGATGATGAATTAGAATATCTATTGTTATTCATAATTAATGAAAGTAAAACAATAATAATAACTATTATGTACTTAAACTATTTATTTATTTCAACTTATTTTAAAAATTCTTATTTTTTTATTTTACATACATATATAGAAAAAATATCTTATATAAATATAGAATATCATATTTTTATCTCCAAAACGCAAAATGCGTTTATTAAATTTTATCCGAACAATAAGATGTAAGGGTAGATGAAAATACGATAATAGAAGTGTGACAGGAATATCGTATCTTCAACTTTGCCAATCTGAGTACGTCGCAAAACATTCACGTGACACGGCTGTTTCCCCTTGTGGATTATCGCTCGCACGCGAATGTGCCAAAATGCAATGGCCATGTATACAGCCAGTATATGCATGCCTGATCGGACGGAGGAGGCTTTTAAGCGAATGCGAGATCGACAGCCGAAAGTGGTGCTCCAGCCGGGCCCGCATCGTGACTCTCGTTTTCCCATTGTTTCTGCGAACGACGTCGAGCACGCAGCCGAATAATAAATGCGATCTTCCCTTACTCTCACTCTCGCTCTCGCTCTTTCTCTCTCCACTCATAGAGATCCAGTTCGGCCGTGGACAATGGCGATCGAATGTACGAACCAAAACGGAATTCCTCCATTACCTCTCTCCACCCTTGTCAATTACGCGTCGCGCCGCTGCCGCAGAGATAGAAAGAAAGAGAGAGGAAGAGGGAGAAAGAGAGAGAGAGAAAACTTGTCGTCTCCTCCGTCGCGATTCTTTTTCCTCGCTTATTGTTTTGTCTCGATTATGCTTCAGAAAGCCACTCGATTAACGTCACACGGGCGTACACGCGATTATGACACGAACGCCCAGATCTTCATTAACGCGTCGGCAGCCTCTACATCGTGGATCGTGTTTCGAGTGCTTCTGTGCTGTTGTGCCTAGGCAATAATACAGCGTCGCTTTCAGGAAGAGACCACTCGTTGAAATCTTGTGGAAATGCGATGGATCCTAATGCTCCCTTTATTTTAGGATAAAAATATTTTTGGAGATGGTGACACATTACTTTCCGACCTGATTAGCATGTATAATTAATATATAAAATATTATCAGGTTTTTATATATTTAATTTTTGTCTTTATTATTATTTATTATTCTGTTTTTGGAATTAATTATTCCTCTATTGTGATACTGGATTAAAAAATATTTCACGTCAGTTTCTAAATATGTGCTTCAGTTTGCTTCATCTCGAAGCGTTTTATTCGGTTCAGGATTGATACGCGACAGAACATGAAGTTCAAGAGTTCCCGAGCGACGTAACACAAGTGCACTCGTCTCGATTACTGCAATTGCTGCGATTCACGAAACGTAATTAAGTAGGATGGACGCGCAGAATGATCGATAGACGGCTCGCAATGCAACCGATTACAGCAATTAACGGAGACAATTTACGGAGACAAATATGAAATTAATACTTATGCTTGTCTCTGTCATAAAACGGTCTCACGGTGCGTCATTAACCGCACGCAATGTACGAGAGTATAAATCAGTATATCTACATATATGTGTGTATGTATATGTACATTTGTGTATAATACTGACCAATAATTTCGGTATCGACTTGCACAGGTATTACGGCTGTAATTATTAATGGTGGCCATTGTGTCGAGAAATCAAGTATTCCAACGTCCGCGACGTTGATGTCCTAAATTTTAGATCGGTTGCATATTACGAAATATGTAGACATAGAGAGACAATGCAGAAAAGCATGCGACAGAGAGAACGCGTTATTGTATGATACAATATTGAATTGAATTGCTCTACATTGTCAGTTAAAGTTGTCAATTAAAACTGTCAGATCTCTAGTTTTCATAAGGAGTTTTTTCTTTGGGCAAAAGAAAAAATCTCGGCCGTTTGAGAGCTATTTAAATTTGTTTGATTACATATAAGGTGTATCATGATTACTAAATATTGTTTATATAGATGGATTCTCTGGCCAATTTGGAGACGATTTTCCCTCGCAAAATGTCGAAAGAGGTCATCATTTTTTAAAAACTTTTAATTTTTGCCAATATATATCTTTATAACTAAGCCTTAAATTAAAATTTTATTAAAACAATGCATCTGAAATTAACTGAAGAATGTAATTATGCTAATCTTTTACTTCCACAAAGTATTAGTTTAGTTTGCGAAAAACCTTTCTTTCTCAATCGTTTATACCTTGAAAATTATTGATGCCTCAACATTTTCGTTGAGAAAAATTGGTCAGAGAGTCCGCCTACATAAAGGATTTTTAGTAATTACGATACATCCTGTATATACGTTATGATTTAATGTTCCTGATTATAATATTTATTTTACAGCTAATCACGCGTATATGTGTTTGATATATTATACAATATTATATATGCAACTCTTTTTACAAAAATTTCCGGATGATCTTTATCAATCTGACAACTTTGATCGCGATGTTTATTTCGTAACAGACGAAGCAACGATATCGTTTGAAAACTGCTTTTAAAATGACATCTTGTGTATAAACAACGTCTATATTATTCTTTTCCTCTTTCCCTATCTTTCGGAAATTATGGCATATGGTATTCGTTATAATACATCATTGGTTCGTAGGTAAGGCAAATAGTAAGACGCTTAATGATGTATGAACACACATTATGTATCCTTCAAGGTAATGCGGGTGTGATTTTATATAAGACTGCTCTAACGACAGTTGGAGTGCTGGGGTTGAAGGCACGTTGCGCGAGAACTGATCATCCCGTCATGGCAGATCTTAAACTGTCACCTCGATGTGCAACCGCGGATATTAAGTAGAAAACCGCTTTAAACTCACTCAGTGACTCTCTCGAATTAATCGTCGGTGCAAGATCAAGAGATGCACTCTCATTCCTTTCCATTCTTCCATCTCGTTAATTTCAAAAAGATATACAGGGTGTCCGGTAATTACCGCCCTACCTCTCTAAGGCAGGTAGAGCAGGTCAAACTAATATATATATTATTAATAGATAATATTAATTTTTTATATAATGTAAATATAAGAGAAATTTAAACTTATATTATTAAATTATTATTTAATTATTACTGCACTAAATTAACATTTGTAAATTACATTCTTCGAGAAACGAGCGTAACATGTAGGTATGCTGATGTTGGGCTGTTTATGTCTGTAATTTATATTTCTGACACAACTTGTTGCCTGCGTACTCTAGGGAAAAATAATTTTGAAATATTTATATATTTTTTAATGCCATTTTTTCGTAAAGTACTGGCATTGTTTTGGTTAGTATTATTTTTGTAAATGTTATGTTTGAAGAGAGAACAATTATTTTAGCTAGACTATTTTTTAAAATCTTTTTTAAATTAAACATTAGATTTACTTTTCGCTACCAGGGAATTATTTTAGATGCAAACATCGTTTTGCTGGATTGAACGAGGTAAGGTTCTTGGAAAGGTACCTCTTGATGCCGCGATATCCGGAGAAGCCATCTGTCTTATTGCCGATGCGCGCCATTCGTCCCTCTTTATTCCTCGCGTGTTTACGTATGAAAATGATGCACTTCGTAGCGGACGAGCTCGGCGTATTCTGCTTCTCAAACGCATTCGACTGCATGAGGACATGAGGGTCCGACTCGCAGGAGTGACCCGCATTATGCACGCCCTTCCCTCCCTTACTACTCGCTGTTATTATCCTTTCCCATTCGAAAGACTATCTTGAAATCAATTAATTTCTTATACCTAGAAGCTGCCATCAAAAAGATTGTATTTGGGAAATATAATATTAAAATATAGGTAAAGTGAGAAAATATGATGCAGTATACAATTTTTTTAAATAATTATCTTTCACAAAATGTTTCGAGAGAGACTTGATACTGTTCATCTTCAGTTGTACAATGTTTTTTTATTCATTATTATTACATAATATATATTACATAATATATTACTGTATATCGAATTATCGTACAACGTTATCTTAGACAAGGCTTGATAACGTTGATCTTTAGAAAAAACAAGTAAAAAGCAATACAAAGCTGACTAAAATAATATATGTGTAGATATAAATTACAGACATAAACAGCCCAACATCAGCATACCTACATGTTACGCTCGTTTCTCGAAGAATGTAATTTACAAATGTTAATTCAGTATAGTAATAATTAAATAATAATTTAATAATATAAGTTTAAATTTCTCTTATATTTATATTATATAAAAAATTAATATTATCTATTAATAATATATATATATATATATATATATATATATATATATATATATATATATATATATATATTAGTTTGACCTGTTCTATCTGCCTTAGAGAGGTAGGGCGGTAATTTACAAAAAAATAGATGCTCTTTTAAAATATTAAATTTTTTAATTTCAGCTTTTTTCTCTTGAGCTAGAAGCTGTACATTATAAAACAAGCCATTTCACGAATTTTGTCATTTTTTAATTATAATGCTTTTTAATTTTAATAAAATTTTGGCAATCTATTTAGGCACCTGTATATTCTGTTATATTTCCATCTATAATTAATTATTATTACAATTAATTATTATTTAATTTATGATTGTGGTGTTAATGTGGGTAGCAGTTTTGATGTTTATTCGTGTATGTAAATATTGTGTATATTTATATATACAATATGGTATCGTGTATATAAATGTATTTAACTCTATATACGAAAGCATGTTATACGCACTAGGCTATATTGTGTGAAACGTGAGCAATCATAGGTGAGCTGAAGCAAATCACCCTCTCCCTTTCTGTCTTTCAGGTGTATGTAATACTTGCGCACTTACGTGCATGCGCAGTGTACGGAATGTTATTAAGCATGATAATAATTCGAATGGAATACGGCAACCCCTCGTAGCGACTGATCGCAGTGTGGTGATAAGAGAATTAATTCTGTAATAATGCTAGCTTTGCTAGGGTGATCTTATTCGCGTTACGCAGGCACACAGCAGTTACAGGCAATTTCTTCTTATCTGTTCACAGAAAGTTGCAAAAAATCGTTGTACCTTGACTTTGGCTGAATCTAATTTATTATTTTTTTCTACAATTTCAATAAATGGCTTTGATCTAATTCTTCTTATATTAAACCGTAAAGAAATATGTGATTAGAATTCATTTTTCAAAAAATATTCTTGTAGCAAATTATATTGTCTTGTAGCAAAATATTTAGCATTAATCAGAAAGATTTTAACAAATTAAACTGCATAAATGTAAATAAATAACAGAAGCTTATTACCTGAATTTTATATATATTTTAATTCGATGAAAGTTTAATTCATGATTTTATTATTATTGTCTATGTATAATGTTATAAATATCTTTTATAATACATAATTTTTTCACAAATTAAAAATATATATAATGTAAAACATTACTATTTTATCATTATTATTTATAATACTTTATCTACAGTTTTCTCTCTCTCTCTCTCTCTCTCTCTCTCCTTCTCTCGTATGTGGATGTGTATGAAAAAGATTACATTTATTTTTTAATAGGATGGAACAACTTTTGCCATTGAACGGTTTTTTGATAATATTTACACTACTACATTCATTTGTATTTTAATTCGCATAAGTTCGAATTTCGCGCACTATTATCGCTAAAAAGTGCAATCAGATGAGACTATTGGTCGACCTCTCATAAAAATGCTGCGAGATAGTAACATAATCTATATTGAAAATGTTATTAAATGAGGTTACAGCTTCGATTGAGAAATTGATATTGATGACATTATATTTTAAGTTCTGCACTAAATTTAGAAATAATAAGCTGACGTTTTCAGAGGTTGTTTATGTGAGATTACGTAACGCACTCTTATAATCTTACATACATGTGGATATTTTACAATTAATTGATTATCTTTATAGAAAAAAAATACAATATTCAACAGAGAATAAAATGTAGTTACAGTTAACATTATGTGTGATTTTACATAACTGCTTCATTTATGTTTGTTACATATTATCTGCAAACGTCAGTATTACAACTTATTAATTTGTTTAATCAGATAAGTTTTAATCGACATATTAGTAATTTAGTTATGCAATTTTTATTTTTATCTGTGTAAATTTTATATTACATATGTATATATATATATATATATATATATATATATATATATATATATATAATATACATATGTAATATAAAATTTACACAGATATAATATACATATGTAATATAAAATTTACACAGATAAAAATAAAAATTATATAACTAATTTATATATATATGAGAATGAAAAAAAATTGTGGATAAAATTGGTATAATATTGAAAATTGATTTATTTAAAATATTATCTTGGTAATATAAAATAGGCAATTTTGACACATTTATTAATTTTTAATTTATTATTTTTCAATTTTTGTATTTATTAAGTTTTTATATTATTGAACATTTTTTATATATCGCACATAATCTGTATCATTTCAGAGAGGTAAATGAAGACACAAAATATCCTGATATTTATTTAGTATTTCGGAGGCTTCTGTTAAAGGAATTTAATTGTTCCATCGACGATGAGAGTGATTTCATGAATCGAATGACGAGTCAATGAATGGTAAGATTTTAATGAAAAACCTGGCCTAAAATCCGTCCTTTTCTTCGACAAACACCAATGTTCTGAGATTACACGTTTGAACGTGATATTCTAATGGCTGACAGGCAGCCGGTCTTTCTCGTGCACTTAGTCGAATGGGTTAAAACTGCGGTTATTTGCGGTGCACTCCAATCGAATTGCCTACCGTTTGCATAATCTCTTTCGTTGCTCGCTGCGTTGCATCCGTATCCGCACACCTTTCTTTCGCTGATTCTCTATTCCTGCTTAGGCGTCTCTTTCTTCGCTTCTCTGCGATCGCTTTCGTTTTTCCAAGCACATTCTCCATACGTAAAAAGCGACTGAATTTCTTTGTTCGTTCTGGCGGAAAATTTAGAATCTACGATCACGTTTGATTTATATTCGTCGATCGAGCGAATATCATGACGACGAATCGTCCACTTTCGTGCATTTTGAAAAGCTCGATCGAACCGTGGTAAACACAAAACGAATGATCGTCGCGAACGAATCGTCTCAATTATTATATGATTTTTTATCCAGATTGAATTTCCGCAGATTGGACTGCATTCATGTGAACTTGACGTCGGTGACATCACAAGTATTACGTATCGCGTTGGCGTTTTCTTATAAGAAAACAAATGACGTACTATGATCGCCTTGAGTTTTGCACGTAGCCGATTTGAATAAATTTCCACACAGTCGTAAAAATTGCCAGGTTTGTTCCTGACGTACTGAAATTGCAAGATTGTTTCCACAGCGTGAAATAAAAATATTTGTTTCGAGAAATTTATAGGTCTTCAGTTGGATATATTTTTCATGGAGAGAAATTCTATTCCGTGTAAAATAATCTGTATAAAATGTTTCCCTCTATAATATAAAATTATTTGATAAAAGAGAAAGATTAAATTATAATTGACAATTAAATGTCATATATAAAACTGTTAGTTAAACTGTAGTTGCATGCTTTTGTGCGAAATTTGATGCTCACAAATTTAACAAAATTCTACAATTCAACGTAAAATCATTTTGTGTTACGAGTTATAAATAGAATTTCACGCACACAAAGCGATAACCGTTAATAGCTATAGTAATTGTCCACTCTGCGTGTTATTAATACAACTTAATTACTAGCAAGCAATCTGTGGTATATATTCTCAACAATTCCAATCGGATGGGACGTGTAATAGTCCTGAATTCACAGAGTACTATGAAAGCCCGCTTTGCGCGCGAATTGCATCGGTTACGCTAAGTTTGTCGCGTTACGTAGGTCGACACGAAGTTCTTGTTAAATTACTCCCACTTGTGCGATCTCGAAATATGTATATACATATGTATATAAATATGTATATAAAATATTATACATATATATATATATATATACATATACACAATAATATATATATATATATATATATATATATATATATATATAATATTGTATATCCTTCAAAGTGAAAATTCCCGCCGGGGGTTTGCTTTAAACATCGCTGAATATTTATGATCTCAATCTCTTTTCAGCCTACGATAAAACGAGGTTTACTTCCGTAATAGCGATGGGATGTGCGTGGCGTATCCGCAATGACTTTAATAACTAGTTAGCGGATTAATTACGTCACTTTGTCAACGTTAATTTACCTATTAAGTACTTATCGGTAGAATGACATATCACGGGTGAGGGACACAATTATTCATTATGTTAATTGCGCGCAGTGCTGTTGTAGATAAATCTTTCTCGGTTTTTCCCGATCGCTGTGACGTTTCAACATTTATCATTATTTTCGCGATGTAAAAAAACCAATCTATTTCGCGGCTATTCGAAAAATCATATCGGAATCTCGATGTAATTTAAAAGTGAAATCTCAGCATCATGTGTAAAAAAAAATTTAGATTTATATTCCACAAAAAAGTTCAGAAAATCTAAAAAGATTAAAGCTTCATACTGTGCGGTCAAAGAGCAACATATAAGTTGTGAATGTTAAAGTAGTAAGAAAAAATAAATTTATGCAACGAATGAGGGTAGTGAAGGGAAAGGTGGCGATGGAAAATCGCTCTTCCGCTGAGATTAAAGTTGTCTTACCTGTCGTCAGAGAAGAGCAGAATAGCACCGACAGTAGTACGAACTGCATTTTAGTCAGACACTTGCCGCACCTGGAGCACGATTCGTCGAGCGAAGTGGCGCTCCAATTCTTCGTCTGCACCCTGGAGTACTTCATCGTTCACTTGACATTTGCGTGCGAGGGGAGAGAGAGGAGGATAATGGTGGCCGTTCGTATCGTGAAAAAAAAAGACAGTTAGAATCTGCACCTTAAAATTTTCACCGACGGAAATTTTCACTTTAATCACGTCCACAATGTTCTTTGATTTCCGCATTCAAAGTACGATAATGCCACGTGTTTGTTTTTTTCGAAAAAATCTTCAGTCACTGATTCTTTAATGCATTGGAAAAAGACGAACGTCCGAATTCGAATGCTGATGAATCGATCGAACTAATGAAATTTGTTCGCGTTCATCGTTTTATTGTCGCGCGACGTTTCTCCTGCGTTTGCGAATTTTCGCAGAAATATTCTTTGTAGTTATGTGCTTTTTAAAATGATTCAGAATACCTATCGCGCCGTTTAGCATGAAAAAAATTCTACTTTGCGCTCTTGGATTTAACGGAACGCGAGGAATTTTTCGCTGTTCTTGCAAGGATTTATTTTTTCACGATCTTAATCTTTTTAACTTTACTTCTTGGGAAAATCGTACATATCAGTTGACGGCGATATTAGATAGAAAATAGTTGTTATATTACTTGAGAGTTTCATCAAAATTAAATTATCACGCTAGACTTCTTGTCTGACTTGTTCTTGCGATTTATTTGATCAAGGAAGCAACTCTCTCGAAGAATTTCTCACCAAGGGAATGTTTTTCGACTGCGCCACGTGTTTTTCGAAACAAACCACAGCAATAACCGCACTCAGCTTTCGTATATCCGCGCAAAAGCAATTTCGCTATTACTCCAGCTTACTTCGGTCATTTCGCAGGGGTCTTCTCGAGCTTAACGATCCTCCCTTTTATCGTTAGTTGTTGGATGGCGAGCGCTGCTTCCTCCATAAACGTTGTCCTCCGCAACTTGCTTTGGGCTCTCCCTCGGGCGCGTTCGCGAACTTTTTACGCGAAGACTCGGCGCGTCTTCTTTGTCTCCTTTTTTTTTTTTTTTTTTTGCGTGTGACGTTACCCAGGTGTGCGTCACACTACGGAGCACACGTATATATTCTTGTCAAAGGGATCATCCCCTCACGACACTCGTCGTTCCTCTTCATATGTTCCATCTTCGTGATGAGCGGATTAACGCTATTCTCTCCGTCTTCTTCGATGTGTGCATTAATTAACGCGGAATAATTACTCGTCGAAGCACGAGGAAACGTCTATGCGTCTCGAGAAGTCAGGCTTCGCATCGAGTTGATTTCATTTCCTTTTCCAAAGTCGAACGAGCGCGCTCGAGATGAAAACAAACGAAATGTTTTCTCTCACTGATGGTTTTTCATCGCTGATTAACCGTCTCCTTCGTCAACCGCAGCTCGTTAGTTATATCAAAGCGAAAGTCTTCGCGCGAAGATGCAGCATAAAACTTCTCGCAAATTTCATCCAGCTTCCGCAATCATTCGTTGATGTGCGTCTGAATTCTTTTTTATTTTTCTTGTTATATATATATATATATATAGGTTTTCCTGTTATATGTATATACATATATGGTGAGAGAAATAACAATGGATGGTCGGAGATCAATGATTATAAATTTTCGTTCGTTAATTTTGCGGTTTAATGAATTTTTCGTGATTTTTTTCCACAGATCAAAATTTCTTCTGACATTTACAAATTTTTGCAGAAATTCGTGAATGAAGCGTCTCGACGCGAATTTGGACGCGATGCAACACCATCCACGTGACACTTTCGCGTCTAGTCACGTGTCGCGATTGCGATTGTTCATCTCTACCTTCCTTCGTTGCGATATATTTCTTTCGCAAACGCTACTCTTCACATTTGATTATCGTTTTAATTCTTATAATGAGCACATATGTATATCGAGTTCGTCAACCGTCACTTATATATCCTTTCACCGGTAGATTCTCATGCGTATCCTCACGAACACACTATCACTCTCAAACGTACACGCTTCACCGATTTCGATAATGACTTCTTGAATGAAATCTTTTAGCTTAAGGAATATAAACCTTGCAAAACTATGTTTTAAACTTACATTTCACATTCTGTTTGCGCACTTTGTTTATATCAATCTCTTTTTTTTAAGGCAATTTTTTTTATTTATAAAAGAAGTTTTATCAAAAAATGATATGTCGCACAATATTCCGATTATATTTCTTTCTTCTCCGCACTAGGAATTTAAGAAGACGAAATTAGTTTTTATAAACATACATGATGCCGCGGATTCGCATGCGGGTAAGTTTCGGCATTATTACAAGTATTCCCGAGAACCTTTACCATCGGCAGTTCGTAGTTGACAGAAACCCTTGGCGGGAGCGATACGACGAATAAGGTGCCACTCCCACCCGCGCATGCTCTACCACCACTCTTCGAATCGTGATCCCCCTTCTACTGCTTATTTTCTCCTTTCCTACTCGCGTCGTGCTTTCCCCCCTTCCTACTTTCGCGTGATCCCCCTATTTACTGCGTTTTCAAATCATTTTCCTCCTCTCTCTCTCTCTCTCTCTCTCTCTCTCTCTCTCTCTCTCTCTCTCTCTCTCTCTCTGTCTCGGTCTCTGTTTATTTCTTTCTTTCTTCTTCTCTTCTAAATTTTCCTTCCCTTCATGTTTTCTCTTTCCATCTCGGTCCGATCACCATGTAACCGCACGTGGTCCCCGTCAGAATGGGGTGATTTATAAACCAATTAATTTGAGTAATAAACTTGGCCAAAGGGTGACCTATTCGGACCCTCGTCTATCCAGAGAACACACCGCTGAATCCTTTTAGCAACTGTCTTCGACTTGACTCGCCTTTGTTCGACGTAGCAAAAATCATATAGAGACTCGTCATATTGAAAGGCACGTGTATGGGGTATCACAAGAATCTGCTTCGTCAGAATGAAACAATGGATTTACGAGATTATGCGGATTTCCTACCTTCTTTTTTCTTGTTTTTATGTCTAATTAATATAATATAAAAACTCATCGTTTGCGGTTTTATATTGAAATACGCTATTTAACGTAGTAGTTTATAATAATCTTTAAAATTAGTAAATTACGCTCTCGGAACCTTTATAAAAGCTTCATGAACTTTGAATGAGAAAAATCTGTTATTACATTAGGCAATATTGACAATATTGAAATGGAAAAATAAAATAACATATTCTCGTTTATTGAGATTAATTTAATAAAGAATAAAATAACAGGAAAATATACGTGCATATACACACATATCAAGCCTGAGATATCGCGCATTCTGATGACCGTCACGATCTGTTTTAATTTGTTAAATGTATTCATCGCTCTCGTCCGCATTAGAGCGCGGCACGTCCAGACGCCGCTTGCATAAGTTTCGCGATGGCGTCGTCCCTTATTCCCCGGGTCCAATGAGGGATTATTAAAGAAAGGCGCTCCTAGTGGGCTGCGTAATAAATCAATTAGCTTAAATAAGGAGACCCTGCGCGCGTAGATGGGGAGCGGCAACCGTCGTGTCCCGTAAAATAACGCTGGGCTCTTTACGCTGGGCTCTTTACGCTGGGCTCTCGCGGCCCATTATTATGGGTCGCACGGATCGTGGGCGAGAACCGACCGCCGTCGATTGCGCCGATAAATTAATTGCGCGCGATCGATTAATTAAAATGCCGACGCACCCGCCAACGTGATCTCAATGCCGAGCGACGCGGGATTTCGATGTCGCTGGGTCGGTGTGATTCGTCGGCGGTAAATAACGAAAACCTTCAAGTTGTGCCGCATGGTTACCGCTAACCGCGAGCGGTTAACGTCGATACGCGAGTACGCTCGCGTTACATTTCAATCAATGGAACGCGAGAGATCGATTCTCCACGCCGGTCATTTTATTCCGATCATCGTCCCCGATTCGACCCCCCCCCCCTCCCCTCTCCCCGTAACGATTTGTCGGCGAATGCTGGATCGACTAGATAGCGAGCCTCGATTTATATTTGCTCGTGCCGTGGAAAACGAGCGGATCTCGCCCGCGATTCAGTTGCGTTTACATACATTCGATGATTCGCGCTGTCCCGCGAATGACGCTCGAGAATTATCTGTTGCATAATACACGTCGTATCCCGTTGCAGGATGTCTGCCTGGATTCTGGATACGAGTTGTTGTGATGAATGAATTAACATACTAATTACATGCCCCGTCGAGTATGCGATTTCATAGCTTTGGTAACTTCGCAATAACGTGCTACGCGATTTCATAGCTTTTGGTAGCTTTACAACAATGTGAATCTTTCGTAACTATGCTAAATAGATTGTGACGCTTTTATCTACCTTTAACATGTGCTTGCGTTTCCATTTTATACAGCTTAATAGGAAAGCTGCGCTAATGTAAATTTAATTGAATAAAACGTATATTTTTAATCTTTCCATAAAATAGAATTAGCATTTATTTTTTACAGGCTATGAGAAAAGGGAGATAAATATATATTTTCCTGTATCGATCACTACTGTTGGGATAGAAAGAAACAAAAATTGCAATATTTTGTTTAATCACTGTATATATTAACTTTAGAGAATCCAATTAAAGCTGCCGTGAATAGTAGACAAGCTGGTGGTGAACAAGCCACGTATCTATCCTTGTTTGTTCGAAAATTTTTAATTCAACACTCGGGCGCAATTTTCATTGTACGTTTTATTGACAAATTGGATACGAAAATCGTGAACAAAAGAGAAAAAGGGAGAAAATTAACGGGATCCATAAGCCCGTCTCGGCTTGTTTATCGTGCCATCGATTTTGCTCGAACGTCCGATTGCTCAGAAAAAGCTCAGGAAATACGCTTCTCAATTATCCCAGTAGTAGAAGCTGTATTTACAGATCGCTTATGCAGACTTACAATCATCTGTACGCGCTCAAGTGCATTATCATCGCGCGCGAGACATTAAACTCTTTTTCTAACGTTTATTGATTCTAATATATTTTCTTATTTATTATAATAGTTTATTTTTTTATATTAAGTACATTTCTAATGTTAAACGCGAATTATTACAATTTTTTTCTAATTACTCTCGAAACGATCCAGATTTTGAATCGAAAGGATTATCTTTAGAATCGATTTGAATTTAAGGGTACATGTTTAGTTCTTCACTCGCAACGTAATGGAATTCGCACACATAAACGTTCATCCGGATTTGCCCCAAGCCGGGCTTAACTATATAATACGTTATCGCTCGCATCTGGCATTTTTCTTCTCGGTCATGTGTCGAGACAACTTTCTCCTCGGTGATTTCACGAAAGCATTTTTCGGAACAGCACTGCCCGATCGTTATCGTTCCAGCTACGACGAAAAGTGCCATGCTGTCGAGCCAGTCTTAAGATCCCATTCGTCTCTCCGGACTCATCTCACCTTCGCGAAAGCTCGTTTATACTGCAAGCAGTCCTGGCTGCGGTGGTTGCTCCTGTCTGGCAGACGCCTTCAAATTCGAGCCCGGTGCGAGGTCTCTGCCCTCGAGCCTAATCCGTTCTCCCACTCCCTTCTGTATGCGATACCAACGTAGCGATCGCCCGCCGACCATTGCGTCACACAAGCTATGAAAATTAAAAATTAAAGTTAAACATTTTTTATTTTTTTAACTATTTTTAAATTTGAAATATCATAGCTTCTTTTATGTTTTTAAACATATGTCAAAGTTTGTCAATCTTGCTTGAATTTCAGTCAAACTAAATAAAGAAGACTGCACAATTATTGCTAATATGATGTATCTTGAAAATATTTAAATTCTCTTTTCGTAAAATAATTAAATACCATATATTTTTTGATATCCATTTTATAATTGATCCCATCAATATATGTTATATACTATATTTTCTATTGCTAATTAAGTTTGTGATTAAAGAGATGTCTAATAGTTTTGGAATGTTTATATGTTGACATTTATTCTCGTGAAGGATTACAAACGTACCGAGCGAGACTGTCGATGCCATCACTACTTTGCTTTGCCCTTCTGCAAAGGGAGCGTACTTTCGTCTAATCTGGAAAGCCCTGTAACGCGGACTAATGGACCACGCGGGAGAGATCAATTTGTGTTACCTTCGCGCGAATTATTTTTCCGCCACATACGACTGTCCGCGCGTTTCCCATCGTCTGTGTATATACGTGCGGTATTATTGACGCGGACGCTAAAAAATAAACGAAAAAATGTCACGTTCACGATAAATCCCTGACTTTATGTTCGGTGCCATTCTGCTTCTTTGACTCTTCTTAGACAAATTTTTATCAATAATATTGAACAAAATCTTTATATTGGGCTATTTAATTATTCAGATTATATGTAACATTTTAATGTAATTAAAATTATCAAACACCTGTGCTTTAAATAAAAAATATTGAATATATAAGAGAATATAAGAGAAAGTCACGCGAGGGGATTAATTTTTTTAACCTTCAAAATTTGTCGTTTAGATCGAAATATGGCTCTGAAGCACGCAAATTGAAAACCTCGTTGACGCGAATTGAAAATCTCGTCGACGCAAATTTCGTCAGCGACCTCAACCAAATCGGGATGCAAATGGCTAACCTTTACGATAACTGTTCTACCGCATATAAATTTGAATACTCCCAAAACTGCAAAGTTGGATTCTAAACGGGAATAAGTTCGCTACACGGTTTTCTCTCTGCGCAGTTAAACGTGGAATATAACAAAGTTTAATACATGAAAAACGATTATAATCGTTATCCGTTATCTTTTTGTGAAATATAGATGGTTCTTGTTTTTTTTTTTTTTTTTTTGAGCGAGTTCAATTTACGTGAATCTAGCTTTACACGATATCTCTCGGCAACGCGTTAATCACATAAATCGAAAATAACACGTGTCAAACGTTCTGTTGATGCAAAGCTAGAGTACCTATGCGATTTCGTCCAGCTCTCAACATTGAAAAGTTATTTGTTTATTGTATAATCCGACGTTGCAAAATATCTCTCCAGTGAGAAAGCATAGTAATTTTTCGGAACCGCGGAGTTTGCAATTGTTATTTCATACTTACATGATTCTACAATTTCCATAAAATTTTCAGATTTCTATAAATAATCTCTAAAGATCATGTTAATAAATCGAATTGGCAATTACACGTATCGAATTGCATTCACGTAGAGCCAATTACGATCACGTTGCGTAACTAAGATCTTATTGTAACTATATGTATATGCGTTGTATCATTAGATTAGAGAGTTTATTGACCGAAACATTGAACATTGCAATAACGCGTCGAATCACTAAGTTTCTTTTTCCGTTGCATCCGATGTAGACACACACACACACACACAGAGTAATAGACAGCATTGGACTTTGGCCATTCCGAAGTTTAAATACATCGAAATCGAACAGGAACCAGGCGCATTTTTATTACCCGTATTTCGCGGATAATGACCGTACGCATGTATCCTGCATTGTAGAAAATCGAACCGCGCGTTTATATTGACCACACCAAAAGCCCCTGGACTACAAACCGCGCGATGTAAAAGCCCAATATTGAAATTAAATAACCGGAGCGGTGCGCTCGTGTGCGCCGTGTTGCACTAGCTCACCTGGCAAATTATCACGATTATATATATATTACTTAATATTCTGTATTCTGTAATATTATTTTATCACGCGCGATAAATAATTTCACGTACAAATAAATCTCATTTCATTTTTACGGCTTCGTTATAACGTAATTTTCGTGTTACATCGCATGACCTTTATGTGTATATATGTATATGTATTTATAAAATATATGATAACTATATATGTATAATATAATTATAATCATTTATATATTACGTAGTAATTTACTTTAACAAATATTTTTCGTAAATTGTATATCTTTATTAATTTTTTTTTTGCATTTTTTAATAGCGGAAGCGCGATTCTCTCTCTCTCTCTCTCTCTCTGTCTCTCAATTTGATGCCTTATCAATATCCGGTATATTTTCTTCTTTTTCTTTTTTATATATCTACAGTATACCTCTCAAGAGAGTCTCTAGACTCTATATTTTCGTTTGTTTGAAAAATTCGCGTCGATCTATACACGGTGGCGGAGTAATGGCAGTGCTTCCGCTAAAATGTTATTTGAACGACAAAGTGGTTTGGCTGCGCGGCCTGCAGGGTGTTATATTATACACATTTACACGTTTACAGAGGGAGCACAGCACCCCCGCGTTTGTTTTACACTGGCCACGTGTCACGGCACCCTACCGAGCGTGAACGTGCCCCTCGTGCACGCGCGCATATATGTGCACGCGTGTTGTACGACGCAGTCACGTACGCGTGTGCCGGCGTTTGTGTATATTGTACGTACGCTTTAAACGTATATACACATACACATTGTTATGTAGCATATACAGAGTTGCCGCACGTTCTTCATTCTTTTTCTTAAATTCTTGGGTCAGTTTTGTTAAACGATGTAAAAATTGTGAAATTTTATCGATGAAAAATGAGAATAAAACCTAGTTGGATTCTAAGAGGATTTTCAATAAAGAATGTTGTCTCCGATAATTAATTATGATAACTTATTATATAGTAGAGACGCCGTCCAACATCATTTTTGCTAAGGAAACGCCATTGATCGTGAAACCTGTCGTTAAGAGCAAAGGGTGGGGTTCCGGAACATTCTGTGTACACACGTAGGCGCTGTTTGTATGTGTATATGTACTTCGATGTTTCGTATGCGTGTATACGAGCTAAACAATATACACGGTGGGTTTGTCGAGGCTGGCTCGCCGGATTCGGCAAGCTTCGTACGCAGCGCAGCGTGTACATGTCTAAACGAGGGCACGGAGGTTGATAGTGGTGGAAATAGCGACGCGGTGTAACGCGGGGGTTTCGGAGAGTAGGTTGGTGATAGCGGTTATTGAATTATTAATTAAGCCGGTTAATTAATAAACGATAGGTCGCAAGTCCCGGTAGTCAGCCAGTCAGCCAGTCAGCCAGCCAGCCAGCCAGCCAACCAGCCACAGTCAGGAAGCTATATATGTATACTACATTCTTATTCGTTTCTACCACCGACTACTGCAACCACCATGGCAATCACGTCTCTCTGGTATCCTTTACACACCTCTGGTCTTGTGTAACCGTCGAGCCAAGCTTGGCGAAGGGCGACGATGGCGGTCTTTATAAGCTCCATATCGTAATTTCGTTCAATGTCGATCGATCTTTTTTTTAAAGGAGCAATATATTACGCCTTGGCCTCGATATATCGTCGTAGCTATTATAATTGAACAGATTTGATGTAATATAAAGAACGTCAATTTATTATATTTATTAGTGTTCGATATATAACCAATCATGAAAGAAAAAAATATAGTAATAATATAGTAACTCTCACTCAGAAAAGTAAAAAAAAAAAAAGGTTAATGGCATAGATCAATATTTATTGATGAGGAGAGACATTTTGTGAAAGTATATTCTTGTCTCTTGGAAACATCTTTATAAAAACATATGCCCTACTTCTTTCCTTATTTGAAATATACAATACACCAATAAAAAGTTATAAAAAAATAAAGGAAAAATCAAATTTTCAAAAAAACATATATATATGTATGTAGGTGTATATATAACTATTATAATCTTCGTTATATGTATTATAACTTTAAAAAATCAAATTAATTTTTTAATAATACTTTATTTTACTCTTATATCCAGCAAGCAACTTTTCAAAAATTTTCCATCAAATATAAACCACAGTATTATATGATTAATAGATAGATATGAATAAAGTAGATTCTTGATTCACTTTCTGTTTCGACTACTGTTTGGAATTTTATTATCCTATTATTTCTAGTAATAAACAATCGCTCTCCGTTCATCAAAAAAACGAGATAGACGTGCAAAAAATAAAAAATCCTTTGATATTCCATCAGAAAGAAAACTGTAAAAATTTGGCCAGGAGTGATATGACTAAATGATAAGAGAAATATGCTTGAAATAGAACTCTCGGTGGGATTCGAGAATCAAATTATATGATTATGAATCAGAAAATAAATAGACGAATGAATATTCATTTTATCCACGATCTTATTTCCTTTTTTGTTATTTACCATTGTTATCTGTCTATCGCTTCTGTTCTTTCTCTCTCTTTCTCTCATGTGAACATATGTATTCATCTATTCCTTTTCATATACTCGCGAATGTGAATACGTCAGATTTCATTTTTTAGAATTAAAATTATCTCTGGTTGCTTTGCATTGGTGATGCACATATAGCTGACGCGAGAAAATTACGGATACTCGTATATTTTCAACCATGAGTTTCAAACAACTAACTAATTGAAAAAGATACAAGAGCTACAAAAATATGAAAACGCAATCGGCGAAATGTGCGCGGTGGAATTTCTCTTATATTAGATGATCTGTTCATATCCTGATAACAAATTATTCGAAATACAGAGAATTGATTTTTTCTCAACAAAAATTTTACAAAAATTTGAAGTATAAGCAACCTTTGAATTTGTTTACTATAAAGCGGGATAAAAATTCTATTGTGTCCAACAGAAATGCATAATTTCTGATCGTTTTAATTACGATTAGTATTTTTTGGTTCTGCAATTATAAATTTTCGTGGCATTTTACCGTTAAGTGAAAAATCTCTGCGCTCAGTTACAACGATTAATTCTTCCTTGGCAAGTTTTCTTAGTTCTCGCGTGTATTTATTCTGCGGCGCAGATCGAACATCTGTGATAGGAGAAGAATGTCGCACGATCCTGCGAAAGGTAAAACTGCGTAGCGGAAGACGTGGGGTCAGATCCGGAACAAAAACTATAATCGAATCTCTATCGTCGAAACCGTCTAGCTGGAAAACTCTTTTCCGGTCGCGCAGTTCAATGAATTTTTTTCTATCCAACCGCCAAGTTCGAATGAGAACTCCGTTTTCAAAACCTATTCTCTCTCTCTCTCTCTCTCTCTCTTTTTGTGCCAAAGTTACGCGGTTATTCCATGATTGAGTTAGCAAAGTTTTTCAAATAGGAGAACCTTTTCATAGACGACTATGTTTCCGGGAAGATTGACATTTTCTGTCTTTTATAGCATTCTTTGAAATTAACTGTTTCAAAAGCTGAAATGAGATCTCCATAACTGATTACACACACACACACATATATATATATATATATATATATATATATATATATATATATATGTGTGTGTGTGTGTGTGTGTATGTATGTACATATTTCATTTGTGCATCGTTTTTATTGAAGTGTTACCAATAAATATTATATTGACCTTGATGTTTTTTTTTTATTTCTGTTGATTGGCTAGGTTACTGTTTTATTTGTTCCTTTCTTAATTTATTATACTTTCCTATAAATGGGGATGACACTTTTTTTTCAATCATCTCTTGGACAATCATCGACTTTCTGTTTCATGCAATTGTAATCAAAGGATTTATTACTTTCGGCATTATTTTCCGCTTATATAGAACCATTCGAATTGTTCCTTCGTATGTCCTTTATAGATAAACGTCATATATAGTTACAAATATTTCCTGGTTTATTCATATAACACACATGATACTTGATAACGATACAAAATTAATACGAGATTATTCTGATAAATGGGAATTCCGTACGATAAATAAAATTTGTAATAAGTCCTCTTTCTCTCTCTCTCTCTCTCTCTCTCTCTCTCTCTCTCTCTCTCTCTCTCTCTCTCCCTCTCTTTGCAACTCGTGCATGTAGCCCGAAGTTCCATATTTTTTGTCGCCCCTGCCCATCATCGATCTATCTGTCCCTCGCACTGTCGTTCCCTTACTGTATAGGCATCCCCGCGGGAAATTTTAAACTCAGCCTGCTATTGTCCGAGCAAGAAAAAGAAAGAGAGATAAATCGAGAGAGATAGAAAGAAAACGAGGCGAGAGATCGTATCGCAGGGACAGAAAATAAGGTACGGACAAAACGGAGGAGTGTCTTCGGTTTCGTTGCCTGCATACTGATAAGCCGTGTCGATATCGCCGCCAGAAATTTTGTCCTCCCTCGCGACGATAATACTCCTGTTCCAAAAGTAACGACCACCGCGAAGACAGTACGCCAAATTGAACTGTCGCTATTTCGTATGCCAATCGTAACAATCGTTGTTGTTGTTCTCCCGCTACCGGAAAACCTATCTTCTGTTCTTTTCCTTGGTACGGTATCGAAGCATTCTCCAGCAGAAATAAATCGCAATTGCTTTAATGACAGCGCACGAATCGTGCGACGTTTAATTTAAATATTCAATTAAAGTATAGATTTAAATGTAAAAAGAAAAGTATAGAATTCTTTCCTCTTTGATACACAATTTCTTTTAATATGCAATCTTTTTTATTATCTTTTTTTATAACATAATTATGTGTTTATAACAACGCGTTATAAAATTTTTAATTAAATTATCACTGGATAAGCTTCTGATCTCATATTTTTATTTTAATATTTTTTAAGATAATTTCAGGAACATTATATATATTTAAGCATTGATTGAAAAGGATTTGCGGCGAGCATGTGACAGTGCCGAGGATGACAGGAAAAAATTTGGCAACTCATTTCGGGTGATAGAATGTCGACAGAATCAACTTCGGAAACATCGTCGACCGAATACAGCCCAAAATATCGCCACGTGTTGCCTTGAAAAATTAATCGTTCCCGACTCCCTCGGGATCGGCTTCTGCCCACCCTCTTGCCGCCACCTCGTCCCGCCGATCCCTTCGTCCTAGAGGATGAGTTACCCCGTAAATTCTAACAAACGCGACGCATCGTCCTGCCGGGGCATGAAAATTAATGACAGGGGCGTGACAGGAGGTGGTACCTCCGGTCTGTACCGAGGTGTATGAGGGTGGATGAGGGTGAATCGGGGCGCGGCGATGCAGCAATAATAATGCATACGGACACGCGATAATCCGTGGAAGGCCTCTCTTCCTCTCGTTAACGCGCCACCCGAAAAGCACGTCAGTCATATCATACCTACGTAACTGTCGTGACAAGAGTCGTTTTATGTCTTACACTTTTATCCTCTTTTCTCTCGATAAAATGATGGCTGTTGCGCTGAGCGCCGAGGAAACACAAAGTCAACATTTTGCATCGCATCCTATTATTCCGCTAGGGATACTTGCAATAGCAAATTTCTTTTATATCAGATGTCAACTTGTAATATTATTTGTCAATTACTGTGTTACTAAAATACAGTGACTTACATAATTGATAAAATATTTTTAAAACATTTCGTATATGAAAAGTTATTTAAATATGCACACAATACATTTTTTTAAAATACGTATTATTCTAATAACATAAAAGTTATAATAATTTAGCCTTTCATATACTTTTTTCCTATTTTTGTTCTTCTTCTCTCCTCTTTATTACATTAAAAAAAAAAGATTTTAAAGTTTTTAAAATATTTGATCAATTTTATAAGTCACCGTAAATATGAATTATTTCTATGCTTTTGTCAATTATAATTTAATTATTTTTATTAGAAGAAATGTTTTTCAACTCAAATAAAACCGACGCATCATTAGTTTAATATAAAAATATCGTTTATATAAAAACTTAACTGACAATTCATTTAAAAAAAAAGTAAAATTTTATATATCATTTTCATAAAATTTTTCTTTCAAAATTATCCGTAGTAAATTTAATAATTTTTCTGTAAATTTTTAGTGAAATAATTACACAGAATTTATACACAACACTATCACTCTATTTGTTAGAGAAACACAATTCTGAAAATAATTTTGAAAAAGCAGCGACAAACTCGAATAATCCTTACAGAATGAACGCATAGTAGAAAAAACCAACCCTACAATGGTAATCAAAGGCTAGGTCGACGTTAGCGTGGCAGGAAACGTACGAAATACTTTATGTCGTGTGAAAAAAATGCGTTATGCGTTCGCATGTGTGTAATCTAATAAGAGTTGCTACTGTAAGAGTGCCATGTATAATTGTGCGTATGTCGAGGAGTAACGTAGTAGGTCGAGCTTATAAATTATGTAACGATCTACAACTGCACGATATGCAGACTGGCTGTACAATCCTGCAGTCCGATGGGTTATCAGAAATGAATAAAAGCTATACTCTGTTATGCACGACTACAACTCTATATGTCAGAAAGATAGATAGATTTATTTTTACCTTAAGATTTATAGTAATAATTTTCAGAGAGAGAGAGAGAGAGAGAGAGAGAGAGAGAGAGAAAACGAGAAAGAGAAAAGAAAAGAGAGAAATACGATCATGTTTGTAATAATAATAATAATATGTTTTCGTGTAGGATTAACGTATACCTTTAATGCGTACATTTCAGTTGTATTTCAAGTAAAAGCATCATTATGTATTCATCGACAATATTCAACATTAGCTTGATATTTGTATATTTGTGAAATGATTATTTGATCACTCTTGCATATTTTGGAAAATGGAAGGAGGCATAAAACAGATAGTAGCGTTTATGTTTATTTCGTGCCGTCTTGCAATTCTTCATGCCGCTTCAGGAAGAGAGAGAGAGAGAGAGAGAGAGAAGAAGAAGAAAAGAGTGAATTAAAAATTTAAAAATACCCATGTTAGCTTTTCGTATATATCACTGCATTAATTATGCATCGTGAGTTTCATGTATACAGTTTGTGAAAAGTGCTCTTAACAAACCCCATTATGGAACGGCGTTGATATGCGCACGCGAGCATGCGTCCGTGAACGGAGAAGACATTGGTCCGACATTGTCCGAACGATTACACCTCTTCATGATTAATTCAGCGCCATCGCTCGCATCGCGCGGAAAATTCGCGCCGGATTATGAAATCAAGCGAGAGGAACGTTACTTACGGATGCTGAGGCGTGATCGAGGATCGCGCCATCGTGATCGCGCGTATGGATGCGGAATGGCATTCTATTATCCGAGGACGTGTGGAAAAATAAAAAAAAGAGGTACACGGAGATGAAAAAGGACGAACGTGAAAATGGCGAATCGCGATGTGCCGTAGAACGAGTGAAGATTAGGAATGCCGCCATGGCCATTGCCAATCACTCGGAAGCCGTTGCCCGCATAGCAATTTCCTGTGGGTTCCGCAGGACCTTATCCAATCCTTGAATATATATCCTCGGTGTGAGTTCCGATCTCACACCACCCGGATAATCAACAGAGAGACCCAGGGTCTTGCCACGAAAGCGTTCCCTCATTCCGCAACTGGGCGTCTCGTCTCCTTTGCACATTCGCGCTTGGATCGGAAACAAACCGGAAACACGGAAAGTGCTTCCCCGTTCTCTCTCTCTCTCTCTCTTGCTTTCTGCCTCTCTCGCGGCTAATTGCGGAATCGGCCTCGTAATTTGTATACATAAATATTTCATATACGTATATCGGCGCGTGGCAAAGCGGGCGGCAAGGTAATATTCGTATTTAATGCATTTAAATTAACAGGGAATATTTAACGAGCGAATGCAATTAATAGTCGAGCGGCTTACATGTGCACCTCCAGTTCTGCGCAACCGCAAATATACATACGATTATTAATACCATGTTAATATTCGCGATATAGCGCATCAACCGTACCGGGCCATAGAAATTAGATGTAGAAACTGTCGGATTATCTCCATGTACGTATTATCATTCCTTACTGAATATCACTGCATTTTAGAGTCTATATTTCGTAGTGAGAAAAGGATGGAATATATTACACATAAAGAGAAAATGATTAAAACTTAATAATTAAATATGAAATAAACATTTAATATTAAATATTAAATAAAATGTAATAAAGATAAAATGTGTAAAACAGAGATTAGCAAAGTATGTATAATAGCGCGATAGGTAATGCTTATTAATTTTTCAGAAAGAAAATAATTTTGTCATAGATATAAGTCAAGCGATAAATCTATGTTGGATAGATTAAACCTATTTACAATGTACACGTGCGCTAAAAGTGCCACACATTACGACGTCATTTTCACATAATATCGAGAGTTGCGATCGCGATCTTTTAACGCGAGGCGTGTCGCGTCGTGTCGGAGCAAATAGTCACTTATAGTTTCCGTCGGCGTTCTACATCTTGCCTGCGACCTCCTTTCTCCCAGCTATGAAAGCTATACTCGGCGATGCTGCGAAGGTCCCATGGAGGGTCGCTCAATCATTCATAAAATGCACGTTTTAGAGAGATCTTTCCTCCCTGAGCTTAAATATTCAACGAGCCATTCCTACCACCCTCTCCCACCCTCTCCCACCCTCTCGATCCCCGGTGGACTTCGTCTCTCCGCGAGTTCCACCGAACCAACCACCCTCGATACCAATCCCATCGTTGTCGGCCAATCGTCAACCCTCTTTTTCACGCCCATACCTCGCCTGGTACCTCGGCTCAAAGTCCTTAGTCTAGCCGGGTGCGATACGTCGTGCCTTTACTCTTTCGCAGTTTACGAACCAGCTCGCTCGATCGATCCGCGAATCGCGCAGGCGAAATCCTCTCTGCTAAATCTCGGCGAGAGTTTTGCGATGCACTTGACCTGTTGTTTGCTCTGCGCACGCCGCACGATCAAATGCGCTGTAAAAATAATATACCGAGAAAAACTTATGAAACTTATATGACGTCTGCCACGCGTTTGAGTAACTATAAAATTTTAAAATGCCTTTCAGATTTTGTCTTGACAACGTCTGCATTACGGAGTTAAAAGAAAGTAAGCTGTACGCTTTTGAACAAATAAGATATAAGCGAAATAGAAATATTAGAACACGCACATAGTGAATAGTTTGTTAAAATGACTGTATTTTAATATATAATTATTTTATCTTGCGAGAGAAATGTTAAAAGCAAGAAAGTAGAATTTTACTCTTCTTTCCAATTGCGAGGAATCAATTAATTTGCTGCTTATATAAAATTTGCATCTCTCATCTCATTATATAAAGTGCATCTCTCGATGCACTGAATTTCAATATAAGTTTTTTCTCTTTTATTTTGTTCAAAGTTCTATTTTAAATTCTTTGCTGGAGGATAGTAAACCGTGATAGAGACGGGGTAGCGAAGGGTTAAATAGCGGAAAAGAGTGATCGTGAAACGTCGGTTTTACTAGGCAGTCCTATAGTACCAGCCGCTACCTCGGTATATTGTATATATATATATATATAGGACGGTGACATCCAGCGGTGCAGCGAAGAAGCCAAACCTTGTAATGCGCCTAAAGAGACCAAGAAGCCGCGGGATTAGGTCAAAGCGCAGGTGCGCGAGAGAGAATCGAGAGTACATACGCGGGATATACTTCCGAAAGGAAGTATAGTCACTTTTAGACGATAAAGTATATTTTTATAATCCAAGAGGTTTTAGAATTATCTTTCAATGATCAGGTACGACTGGCAAATACATCATAGGATGATTACAGTGCAGAATGTAGACGCAACATTAGAAAAATATTAATAGTAATATAATTTATTACAAAAATTATTATAAAATAATACAAATTTAACTTTATTTGAAAAATAACTGCAAAAATTATGAATAATGAATTAAACATAGCGTTACATTAGTATTACATTATTCTTTGAATTCCGAATATTATAAATAGATATTTTAATTGATAAAAGATTTATTAATTTTAATCAAAAAATCATAAATGTTTTAAATTTAAAGAGATCTTTTGACAGATAACTTTGCGGTCACGATTCTTGTCACGAATAAAAAAAAAAAAATAAAGCATAGAGTTGCTTACAAAGGTGATAAAAGCGTTGTTCCATGACAACGTCAAAGACCTTCGAAAAGGGAAAATTATTTCACGATCCAGGACTGTTACATGCAAAAAGGTGAGAGTTAAAAAGGGTGACACTCCTCTGTGATCTCGCCTGAAAAGTTGTTGGCTAAAGAATTTTATAGAGACGATCTACACTGAATTGAACTTTCTTTTTTTCCCTTTTTTGCTATTAATATAATTTTTCCTACATTGTTTGATCAAATAAACACCACAGTAATTTCTTAAATTTTCTAATTTATGTTAAAAGCAAATTATATATAATTAATTAATGACAATGAAAAAAATTAATTTTTGTGCTGTAAATTACGTTTGAGACACAACTATCGAGCAAATGTTTATGTTCTTTTAATTATGCGCGCGATTTTTAAATGCAGCTTTGTGAAAATTGAAATTGATTCACTATAAAATTTTTCATCTCTGTCGACAGCATTTAAATCTTTAATATTGAAAAGCGTTTTCAACTATGCTTAAATTACTTTGTATTTTAAAGCTTTTAATTCAGAGAGATTAGAGTGTCAAAAAAAAAAAAAAAAAAAACCAAAATGCTACATGTCGATATTTTTCACATATTCTTTCCGAGAATAGTTTCTCATTTTTGTGATTACGTTTAATTTTGTACATTTTTCAAATGAAATAATTGCACATTGCGCGCGACATGTGACATTGCGTTAAAAATTATAGAGATAAAATAAAAAGAAAAATATATAGATACTTTAAAGTCTCTATATTTTATATTGAGCTATAAAATAACGTATTAACTATATGTTTTATGATCTACTGTTATTGTCATAATATGTACTTTTTTTTATTTATAACTACAATAAACGCAAACTCTTAAACGCATCTCGAACAATATTATAACAATAAAAAAATAATGAAAATAAATATTATTATTTAAGATATAACATCTTTTTCTTCTCGTCAAAAAAATCTTTTGTCAAAAATTCTCCTTGAGAAGACAAGAAAATATGTAATAAAGTCAAATTAAATCTATATTAAAAAAGATTTTTCAAAAAGATTGCAGGGGAATATCAGGTGCGCGAAGCAAAATTACCGAAGCGTTTGTTAGAGAAGAAAAGACCGAAGTGAGAAATAAAATAGAAGGGAGCATTGAAATTTGTCCATCGACCGGTTGGAAAAGCCACCCTGTAAGGAATTCCACGTAAGGAAGGTGCCATGGGACTCGGATAAGAAGAGAAGGTTGTTTCATCTCACCCCCATTCCGCTCTTCGTCTCGTTCTTCTGCGCATAGTTATTTATATTTAATGTAGCCCATTCGAGATCCGGATGCGCCCCTATCTTGACAGAACTTCTATCCTAGCATCCGAGACGTGGCCTCCTAGCGTCTCGTCCACCCCCAATTTCGTCCCTCGTTTGGACGACCTGACCCGTGAAAAAAGCATATCGACTCGCCTGATCTCCACCACCGAGGGATTAATTTTTTTCTCCCCTCTTGACGACGCTTAATTTAGCGTGAATGGAGAAAGCGCCCGCGAGCACTTCCCGCCTGGGAGGGTCGCAAGGGGAGTCGAGTCCTCTCACCCCGTAAGTAAATTTCATTCCGGCAAATGTTTTGCGCTGCTGAGTTCTAGGATATATGTATTCGCGGTAATTAAATATACATATGTGTACGTTTGCGAAAGCAACCTGAAATCTCGCATCCCTTGTCAATTCGAGCGTTTTTCTCCACCCCTTGGCGGCGGTACACTCGATGCAAAAATCATTTTTTTCTCCTGCTTTTTAATTAATAATAATTACTTTCCCGCTGATTCCTAAGTGAGAGAAAATGCATTTCGAAGGACGACGTAATTCTGAAATTAAACAGGTCGATTACGACTCACGCCGCAGCGTTTTCGACTTGCTCACCCGGTTTGCTCTCCTCGAGCCGACCGAGAATTACGAGAGGTTTTGCTCGACGCGGCCCAGAACTCACGCGAGTGCACTAACAAGGCACTGGCGTTAACGACGTACTCGCGTAACTTGAGTCCCGCTGCTGTGTTTCGATATCCTGAATTTTTTTTCCCTCGTTATACGTACATAAGTGCCGTGTACGTATATACATATCTTTAAACCTATATGCGTTCCCACACGTGAATAAGTGCGCGAGCTTAATAAGAAAGCGTCGCGTTCTTGCTATATATTCGCGATATATGAGCGATCGAGCGTATATCTCGGATCGATCCTGTACGTGGCTTTTACGAGGATCTTACGAATCTCTCGGGAAGAGGAGAGTAACATTCTGGACGTAAACGGCGAGGGTCGCGCGCTGGCTGGTCTTTTACGTGTGTCACTGTATTTTATATCTTTAAAAGCACCTCTTATCTGCGGCCGCTCGCTTTTACGTTCAAGGGTCTTGAAAGGTTTCCGTCTATCTGTTTGATTATTTATTTATATCTATTAAATTATATTCAAAGGGATGACGTAAAGCTAGAGATGGATAATCCTTGGTGATTGATTGACAATTTTTATTTATGCTAAATTAATTTACATTAAAGATACTTGTGGAATCCTTTGGAAATAAAATTAATTGTTTCATTTTGTTTAAACTATATTTTGCTCTTATATGAATTATATTATAATTACTAGAATAAGAATAAATTCAACAATTATGTTTATCATATCTCTTTATGTTCTACATCAATTTTGCCGGTGTCGTAACGTTTTATATTTTTACCTCTGCTTCTCGTGCGAGCAATGTGAATCAAATAATTCCTTCAAGGAATACTGGAAAGTTGCCACTACTCTCTTCAGATTATTTATTTACGTTTATTAGAAGCGCAGCTTATGACTCAGAGATCATTATATCCGCAAACGCGCCACGAGATAAAAGATGTGAAAGCATGGTCATTAAAATTTCGCGTCCCAATTCGGCGTGTTATTGTTGTACCCTTTATACTTTAATGACGCTTTCATGTGTTTGAAAATATTTTGCATTCGTATCTCAAATGTAATATTCTCGTCGCGGCAGCGGTGGCGGCGTTTTCCTCTTTACGCGCGTAGCGCGCGCTCGTTGGCCCTAAAAGCCGTCCGCATCAGAAATTCTCAGATGCCATTTTTCGTGGTCCTGCGCCGCACACCTCGAGACGCGACTACTGAATAATATTTCAGCGAACGCTCGCATATACGTTACGATCCTAAGAGCGGCGGTCGCGCCTGCCGCAACAAAATATTTGATGACTACCTTACGGCCTGGATGTTGTGAGTTATATAGACGATGGAGGAGAGAGGATGTGCTTCGATATTATTATCTTAATTAATAGCGTTCTTCCATGGATGATATAATATGAGTATGCAATAAAAACCGTGATAAGATCAAAAGCGAATTAATAGCTCAAGCATGCAGCAATTGCTATGATTAAATTTCTTAAACGCAAATAATAAAAATGTATTAAATAAAATTTATTAAGTAAGATTATCTTTCGTCGTGTAAAAATAAAAAAAAGGAAGATATAAAGTTTGAATATTTGAATGGAAACGAAAATTTATACTTATCGATTTTGAGAGTATGGAAAAAAAAAAACGATAAATTTCTCATCAGTTTCACGCACATCCAGAATAACCTCTCCTCTAATGATCTCACTTTAATAACTTCTTAGTTTTTTTTAAGTGGTGGCAAAGGGGATATCAGGCGACTGCTCATTCGCCGTAAATCTACCCTAAGTGATTGCGTGGTGTAACTATCGACTACAAGACACCTTTCAACTTTCAGGGGTCTCGAGGGGTAGTCGGTGGTGATAGGGGAGGGGGGGGGGGAGGCGAAACGGGGTGGTACGAAGTTCACGATGAAAGGTAGATGCGAAGGAACGGTATACGCGGAATATAAGGACTCTGGCTATAAGGATCGCTTAGCACGCGATTGTCTTCCTGAGGAGTGTCTTTAAGAGCTTTAATCATGCAACTTCGGTGGAAACGCGCGTCGTTAATATTTCGCGATCGCGCGCCTTCAGTCGCTTTTCAGTCGCTTCGATAACGTTCCGTTCGCGCGTCCGCCTATCAGTAACTTTTTAATCAATCATCGCGCGCGCGCGCGCTCCATCGCGTGAAACAATCGCCCGTGCCGTTCAACGATGCGATGAGTCACCTAAATGAAGTTTCTCGTTGCTAGACGTTAATTTCTTCTCGTAGAAAACGAGAACGTCACTATCGTCGGCGTTTCTGCTCGATTCTGTACTTTAACCCCGTGCAACGAACGTTGCTTGTATATCCTGATTTATTACGGGCGTAAGAGATATTACTAAGGATCGATAAGTTGGTTATTGAAAGCAATAAGTGACAATCAATTTCAGTGGTAAAAACAATTATGTCCGTTTTTTTTTTTTTTAAAGATGTACCTTTTCCCGTGCGATATTGTACAAAAATTGAATTCGATCAATATTGATATCGTGGTAATTAAAGCACGTTGTAATCTATTCAATAAATATGTCTCTTAATAATATATCTATTTAAACATACATATATGCAGAGGATATATTCCAAGAATATATAACTCTATTATATATTTATTTACTTATTTATTTATATTACGACTACGAAAATCGTAAAACGAGTCACTGGCGAAAGTTTGCTGGCACACCTGCAGCCTATCATTTTAGAGTTTTTCTTTTTTTTTTTTTTTTTCTCCAGATACAGGAAGCAGAGAACGTGCGACGGGGGGTTAATTTCCTATACTGGACGTATCTGCTGGCAGAAGTGTTGGAATTTTCCCTCCAAGTGTTTCCACCCCGTCGTCGCGTCGTCCTCGTTCCTTCTCGCCATTCTTCTCGCTTCGCCGCACGAGCGCGGACGCATCGTTCATCCTGATCGTCGTGATTCCCTCCGGGGGGGTTTACGTATGCCGGACGCAGTTCGGCGCCGATTCATCAAAAAGACCACCCACCCGTTTTTCGCCATTTAAGAAAAGTGCCGCCAGTCTCTTTCCCTGGCAAAAAGGAAGGCGGTGGCAGCATCGTTAGAGGCAGATTCGCCCTTACCGAGAGACTAGGATCATGAAACGATCGGGACGCGGAGGAAGAGGGGGAGCACTGCTTTACCCGTCCCCCTTGATAGAGGTGTGCTCGAGAGGGCATCCGGAGATTGGAGTTTGCTAGCGAGCCAACTATCGTTTCCCCGCGTCTCGTCCCCGCCGTATCTGCGACGACGACGACGACAACGACGACGACGACGTTGCGGCCGAATTGTCCGCAGAAAATTGTCTGTCGGATGTTAGACGCCCGCAGCGGAAGTTTCTTGGTAGCCATTACGAAGAAACGTAACATACTCGTGACAATGATGAGTGGACACGTCCAATACGAAGCACGATTGTGTCTGGAAATACGTTCTTCATCGTTATCCATTCTTACAATGTTGCACATTTACCTAACGTCAGCACTATAAGGTAAAGAAAATTAATATCTAAATATATATATTATGTAACATGTGCAAGTTATAATATAAATAAATAATAGTTAATTGCAACAGAAAATTTTAGAATAATATTAAAATAGGAAAAGTAAATTAATTTTATTGTCGAGTGCATAAACATATTTATAGATATTTATAAATATCAAATTATTAATTTAAATTTAAAGCAGAGGTGAATATAATGACGGTTATTTGATTATTATTTATAACGCGATAATCAACCGCGTGAAAAAAATTGCCGCGATCGCGATAAGTTCTTCAGAAAGTATCGATTGCCATCTTTCACTGCCGACGCGGAGGATGTCCGAGGAACAATTGTCCAGAAGTAGTCAACGAAACTTCTTTTCCGCCCGGCTATTTCCCGATCTCTTCCGTACATATTGTCAGTTTCACTGTCAGTGCTTGCTACTCGTAGACTCTGTAATTTCCGGCTGCCACTCGGCCTGTTCTTATTTCCCGTCACGTTCGCCACCCGCGTTGGAGTCCTCTCCGCTTTTCTCGCCACGCGGCAGCGCGCGGTGGTGTCCATTCGCCTCGATCTTCAGGTATAATGGAGCCGAGAAACAGATAATTACAAACTTCTGACCATCTCGCGCCGAGCGACCAGCCAAGCATCAGCTTTTATTTCGGTCCCTGACCTCGTCCGTCGTGTGTCCGACCTTTCCGAGATATAAAGTGCGGATTCGTATTCATTCGCTGGCTTAGCGTTAATATTTCTTCGTTACCGCTACTCGTGTGCTCGCTTACAACATCAGATGAAAAGCCAAATAAAGCGAAATTCGTGGGAGTGAGATTTTCCACTTACGCTCCGCGGTCTCTTCTTTCGACAAATCCAAACGATTAATCGTAATTCTAGATTTATCGAAGCCTTCTTCGAACTTAAATTTCTGATTTTTGCAAGATTTTTATATTAATAAAAATAGAAAAATTTAAACAATTTATATATATATATATATATATTACAGTATTAAAATATTTTTTAGTATTTTGTAAATTAGAAGCTTGAAATATGCGGAAAGAAGACGGCATTAAATTTGTACGCATGTTTTGATGCGAATGGAAAAATCTTTCGTACAATTTGTACTGCTGCTTAAAAGCATACGCGAGTGCAACTGAAAACTTTCATGAGGGTTACGATTATAACGATTTTGAAAATTAAAGTGATTTGCTACCTCTTCGTGTCTACCGTGCTCCTTACTAGCTTTTTCCTCTTTAGTCGGTACTTTAGGTGTAATAGAGCCGAGAAATAGATAATTATCCTTCTCTCTGACCTATTTCGCGCTCGCACCTTCCGACTTCTTAGCTTCCTCGCTGACTCTTACGATCATCTCGAAGTTCTTTAGCGATGCTAAAAGTACTACTCATAAAAAGTCTCATATACCTTAAGTATGTCAGAAAGATGAATTATGACATAACATGATTAATTATAATGTGAATATATCAATTCTTTTGATATTTTTATTAAATATCATTTATTATATTTTTCTTTCTTGCATATCTGAAAATTAATTTTTTAACCTTCTACTTTATTTTTTTCATCTGATAATTATAATTATTCCTTTTTTTTTTTAATGACGCCATGTAGATGAAATCTTAGATTTTATAACGCTGTATAAAGTGAACTTAATTAAATTTTATTATAGCGAAAGTTTCCTAATAGTTACTGCTATAAAATTGATTATAAACTTATGTATTAGAGAAACTTGATAGAAATTGCTATTTCTCAATATTAAAAGATAAATTGCTATATTGTATTGATGGAGACAATCGAATCACCAGGAATGATTCCGACGAAGAACACGAAGAAGATAACCCCGCGGCGCGAGCCATCCCGCATTATCCCACCGACGATGTATTCACCCTTTTCTGCTCCAGAGATATCTACAGGGTGGCACTGCCAACATAACTGAGAATCTCCTTCGCAACTCTGATCGACAAAGTTCCTTCTGGCGGTGCCGCGAGCACACGGACGCAAAAGTTAGCACCAAGTCTACCAGCATCCTTCTACAGCGCCCCGCGACAGTTCCTCCTTCACCCTTTCACCCTCTGTTTCTCGCTCCTGCACCTCATGAACACCATTGCATATCATACACATACACACACACATACACGATTTTGTTCCCTTCCTTTTCGCAGGCGAAAGTCCTCTCTCGCACTCGTGTGACTCTCGTCATTCTATCGTGCTTTAGGAGACGAAGACGCGAGCAAGTTTAGCGAAGATAGGCCAACTTTGATAAGATACCGGTTTACTCTGCACAACCCGATTGATTATCTTTCTCCGCAGGATCTCTACCGATGGCAGCTACATGCGTTCGTATTCTTTCACATGGCTGAACAGTGATCTCGCGGAAGTTACTCGGGGAGGTTTTGGAAAAAGCATCACGCAAAATCGTGATAAATCATTGTGCCGGGTAAGATGTACGTGACTATGAGAGATTAACGTATAAATAAAATTCTTATAAAAAATCGAGAACATCTCTTTCCCAAATAGAACATTCAAATCGTCGAGACTGATATCATTTTAGTGAGAACTTGATGCTGTTAAAGAACGCGAAAATTTTTGTTTTAATTTAACAATTTCATTTTTATCGCGATGCTTGTAGAGTAAATACACATTTTACAAGTAAAAATTTAATTATGATTAGATAGGTGTTTCAATCATCATATTTTTTCCTTAATTGAATAATTATTCGTTTAAAAGTTGGTAAAAGTTATTAAAAGTTATTAAAAGTTAATTATTAAGTTTTATAAAAATGCATATATGAATAATAAATATGAATTTAAATAGAACCTAAAAGAGATATTTTTGTAAGATAACGTGAGGTTTAAGAATTGTTTTAATCTCGACTGAGATTAAAACAATTCTATTATTTCGTTTATTAGCGAAACCGTATTTACAGTGAATTTTAATTTAAAACGATACTTCTTGCGTGTAAATAACGTCTGATCCAAATTCGAGCGAGATCAAAACGCGAGGAGCACAATTTGCATCGATAGTAATAATAGCTGGCGGGTGGTCTCTTCCGCATGAGATCTTATTAGAATCAATTTCCCCGGACGCGCGATATTTCGGCGACCGCCGCCACACATTAATCATACACCTGCGTGCGACTCCCGCGTCGATATTTCCCGAAGTCTTTTGGCACTTCTAGGGCATTTAAACCATCGTTTCTCACCTATCGTCGTGATACGCTTTATGCATTTCGCACATGCTTGGCTAGGAAAAATGGATCATCTTTTTCTCTGTTTCACCGGTGATGAGGATAATTTTCTTCAGGTCATTCGCTGCTGCATTTCCGTTTTTGCGGAGAAACACTCGTATGCGTTGATTCCGGATTGATAACCGACAGCGGCAGCAACTGCTAGCGATGCGGGATAAGGGGAAATATAAACGATGACGACGTAGACGAGGATAAGGACGAAGGCGGATCTACGAGGCGCGAGAGCGGCACGTATGCGAGGGAGAACGCAGGATGAGTTTGCGATTAAACGCGATTATAATTAAGGATAATGGAGTTTCAGCTCAGGAGTTCCCGTCGACTCGAGTCCCTTTGCAGCTGGCACCGTTATATCGAGTTCCCGTCGTTAGCTATAGTGTAGACGACTGGTTGCTCACCCCTATCTCTCTCTCTCTCTCTCTCTTCCTCTTCGTTATCACGAAATGCTTTTGGTCACCCAGATATATATGCATATATATATATATATATATATATATATATATATATATATATATATATTGCGCATACACACATACATATATGTATAAATGCTAAATTTTAGAAATATCTGGATGGGCATTTGCTATATATATAATAGTGGACGCGATAGTCCTATTAGTCACTAATGAAGATCACTGTCACAGTTCCTTCACCGAACAAAGCAATGGAAATCGCTCTTCTGGGACATACAAACCTTCCCTTTCTGGGCACGTACGAGCATGGTCGAGCGGTAACGTTTCCCATGGGATGGCCGCTGGGATGGCCTGACGCGATTTTCAACTTTGACGTTGTCCTCTCGCAAGATTTTTTTTACACGATAAGAGTCTGGTGAGTTGTTTCAACGTAAGTTTTTATCGAAGAATTATGGCAAGTTATCATCGTGTCCTTGCGACTAATATGAGGTCAGATATGAGTGCAGCGAAAATTAATCAAACTTGAGTTTTAATCTCTATATAATCGAACTTTATTATAATTTTACATATATATTATACACACAAATTATTTAGATATATTATATATTTTACATATACATTTTATACAAACACAAAATATTTTTGGAAATTTTATAATATATGACAGATAAAATAGAAATATATATAAATATATGATATGATATGAATAAAATATATAATAGATAAAATAGAAAGAAATAATTTTATTTTTTATGCTTTCCGCCTCCTCGTTTTTATCTTCCTTAAAAATTATTTAACTTTATTAAAATTGTCTCCGAAACTTTATGTACAATATTTCGAAGATTTTATCTTCTGAAATATCTTTATAAGGTTTTATGGAATATATGTGATCATTTATCTGAGATATTTATTATGCCTGATATATACAATTTACTATATCGATATTTTTTGCAGAATATTTTAATCGAAAAATTTAATTTAATTTTTTTAAACCCTCTCATTCGTATTTCACATTAAAAATTAAATAAAAATTACAAGAATTTATTCTAAATTATTATTACAGATCATTTTTAGAGCAACTGAAGACAGTAAAGTTATCAACATAGAATAGATTTGAAATGATATTGTGAAAATCGTTAGAAAATTATTGTTATATATTAGTAAATAATAGTTATTTATGGGTAATATTCATGATATTCAAAATTAATTTAAAATTATTTCAGCATTTTAATAAACTAATATGTATGTGTATGTGAACAGAAAGTTTTCAATAGAAATATTTATATAAAAATTATAAAAGATAATTTAAAAATTAGGTGTCTAGTGATAAATGTAATTCAACTAGTGTTACATTATATAGTATGTATATTACAGCCTAGTGGAGTTTATAAATAAAAATACTGATTTTTCGTAAAAATATAAAACAATATTATGTCACGACATTTGTTACAGTTTGTTGACTGAAAAGATCAGATTGTACAGCATTAAGAAACATAGGAACACTGTGCTGTCTTTGCAAATACTGCTCAATTAGGCTACTTAGGTTTATGGAGAAAGCAGTTTCTAACATTTCCACACCTTCTTCTCCTATATGGAAGAAAAGAAAATCCTCCGGTGATTCTGCATATTGACTCGACAGCTTATAATAACCTTCTTTTGTTCGATCTACTCTCCAACCAAATAGCTGATAACACGCTTGGCGATATTCCTGTGATGATGCTTTAAAAGCCTCCTTCAAGCGCGCTATTTTTATTTCATGCGTTTGCTTTAATTCTGCAATTTCTATATTAAACAAAAATTATATAAAAAAAATTAATATTTACGCAAAGAATAAGACAAATAACCATCATTTATCTATGTACCTTGTGTCTTTAATGATGATGTAGTCGCGCCATAATTTCCTGATCCCACCTTGGCTCGAAGCTCTTCCAATTCTCGTAATAAAGCCGCTTGTTTTTCCTCGGCTTGTTTCTCCGCTATTGCCGAAGGATTCATTGTAAAATGTAAAACTCGAGCATTACAGTTGAAGTCGCCCTTTAACGCGCGATGCTCGAGCTCGCCTTTCAGTTGCTCGATCTCTTCTCTTAATTTATTACACTCGTTCTTCTGCGTGCCAGTCTCGGCCGCTTGAAGATCTGCTTCCAATTTACTCACTAAGTCTCTGAAATAACATTGACAAATTTTCTTCTTTATAAAATAATTTTTAATTTGATCAAATATTTGATACACGCTAGTACATGAATATACCTGTATCCATCTATAGCACGTTCTAGAGCCGGTATTCTCTCGGTCATCGCGTTGTTGCTGTCTACCGTCATTTCCTTCTCGTACAAGTCTAATTGTTGTCTATAGCTGTCTCTTTCTCTAGTGACAAGAATCATCTTCTTTTGCAGTCTGCTTACGAGCTTATTTAGTTTCTCCTTTGATGATGTCACATCGGTAGCCAACTTCTTCGCATCCTCATAATTCTTTGACAAGTTCTGTGACTCTCGCAGAGCCGCATCCAATCTTGATCTGAGTTGACCTTCCTCCGCTTTCAAGTCTACCTCAGCTTGTTGAAGTCGGTTTAGCTCTCGCTTCATCGCCGTTGGTCCGCCAGTAATGCCAATCGTTTCGTATTCTTGCAAGCGAAGGGCAAGCTCGGACCGCTTTGCCTCTAATACCGCTACTTGCTGCTCTACTTTTTCAGTGTGCTCTAGCCTGTAAAAAATCATTCATTGTTAAATAAAGATAATGTGTATAAATGCGCGAAAAATACCTTTTTGTCATATTGGCCATTTGTTCCTCTAGGAGTAATTTCTCTCTGACTGACTCTTTTAGCACTGCAATAGTTTTTTTCGCTACATTCAACTCTTTTTCCAGATCATTCGCTCTGGCTGCTCTGCCTGCTAACATCTTGCCCTCTTCCCATAATGCTCTTTCTGACTCGAGTTTTTCTAGCTTAATTTTCATATTCTGCAGTTCTACATTTTGTAATTCATAATCCTGTTGCATTTTGAGATGTTCTTTCATCCTTTCCTCCAACATTGCTGCTTTAGCCTCTGCAGTTTCCAATTTTAATTGTAATTCACTTGATTCGTTAGTAGTTTGAAGAGGAGGAGATTTTTCTTTTGGGGAAGCATTTACCAAACTCTTTGATAATTTTGCATTTTCAGTATACAATAATGCTATCTTCTTTTCTAAACTGTTTCTTGCCTAATAAAATGCATGTATAATAATTAAAAAATGTAAAAGTATCTTATGGAACAAAGTATATACAAATTAACATATAAAATAATTACTTGGGACCATTCTTTCTCTGCATTAGCTTGTGCTTCTTTTACATCTTGGATTGTCCGTCGTGCAACATCAAGTCGGACTTCTAACTGCTGAATGGTTTGCGCATCCTGTTCCACTTGAACTTGTAAGAGACCTTTCTCCTTCTCAAAAATTTCTTCCATCTGTCTGCGTATATTGTGTAGTTGTTGCACAGTCGCCTCTTGTTGAGTCAATCTAGTCTTTAATGATATAACCTGTATGGGAATATATTTTCCTTTAAAATATTTCACATATTTATTCAAATTATATATTTTATTTAAATTATATAATGCATTTTTTATTATAATAATGTTTGATATATTTGTATAATTATTAAGTACCATTTTTTTATATGTATGTCCATCTTACCTCTCCTTTCATACGTCGCCATTCCCAAGGACTACCTGGGACTGAATCTGATTGAGTTTTGTTAACTATAGATGTATCCGATTCATCTAGTTTTTGTCGTTTTGGTGAAATAATGCTGCTATCACTTTCATTGAAAGTTGAACGTATATAACCAGCTCCTGAGAATCGTACTGGTACTCCAATACTTTTGCGATAGGATTCTGTTCCAGAACGTAAATCTTTTATCATATTGATAACACTTGTTGGATCCTGATCATTCATCTAGACAAAGAAACATTATATTGCTTTTTTTACAATAATTATATATAATCATACATATATGTATGCACAATTTTTATATATTAAAATATATTAAATAATACAAGTATAAGATTATAAATATGAAGTTTATTTTTGTTTTCGTAATGGCTTATAATTATCAATCACTTATTTTCATTTTTTAAACTAATATTATTTCCTTACATTTATCCTGTTCCTTTCTATATTAATCTAGCACAGCGAAATTAACAGAATATATGTAACAATCAGACACAATACCGAACAATATATATCAGCGATATTAGTCACATTCAATCATCGATAAAATATACCAAAGCGATTCAATCAAACATCAATCTAACATCTAACCGATATTGTTGAATGGTCCATAGCAAGGTTAGCAACATATACTTTTCACTAAAAGGTGTGTCAAAAATCTTACCCATGAGCTAGAGTAGGATTTTATTGACCAATCAGGTCAAAATTTTCATTTGTTCTGATTGGTCAATTAAACGTTACGTTATCCTACGAGTAGGATTTTTGAACAAACACTCGATGTCGCTATCTCTTCCAGGTTTCATTGGAGCACTGCAATTTTCACTCGACACTGCTGCTACCTATGAGAGGAGACTGAAAAGAACACTCAAGTTTGCTCGAGACACTGAACTCTATGAGTTCAATGATTCAAGCCCATTCAAGCTCGTTGCCAAAAATTAAAGGTGTCGACAGCGCGAAAGTGTGTCCATACTTGTTAAATCTCTACGTTGCTATGTCCAAGAAACAGGACAAGGTGGACAACGGCATCGTCGCCGTGAAGAGTAAAGTGCGTATATATATCGCCAATAAAGAATGACTTTAAGAAACACTCATTGAACGTGAGAACAGTGCATTGCTTAAATTGTTTTGTAGTTTGACGCCGACATCATCAGATTCTCCATCAGTCGTAACGAGCCTATGAGCTATGAAGATTTTGGTAAATTGTTGGCACAACGGCATGATTTAGGAGCAGATTTTAACTTTTTAATTTGGTACACGGATACAGACGGTGATCTACTTCCCATCAATAATGATAACAATCTGGCTAGAGCTCTATTGGCCACCAGGTGTCTGCTCAGAATTTTTATACAGAGGAAAGGTAAGATTATTCGCAATTTTCTATATATTTTTCCATATATTGTGTATATGTATATAGATTTAATTTAATTATAATTATGATAGGTGATGGAGCATGGGACAATGGATACGGGACAATAAAACCTAAAAACCTGATATCCAGTATTCTGGGTGGCACACCAGGAAAGCCTAAACCTATTGCTATTTCAAATCCACATGATTTTAGGCAGGTAAGTTTACACTTAGTTGATTATTCTTTAATACACTTTATAGTCAACTGAATCTAACATATAATTATTCTTACATTTAGGTGTCTGCAATTATTGATGTCGACATACTGCCAGAAACTTGTCGACGTGTACGTCTTTTGAAACATGGTTCCGATAAGCCTTTAGGATTTTATATTAAAGATGGTGAAAGCTTCCGCATATTGCCATCGTCAGCTGGAGGGGGAATTGAGAAAGTTCCAGGAGTGTTTATCAGCAGATTAGTACCAGGTGGTTTAGCAGAGAGCACAGGACTTCTAGCTGTAAATGATGAGGTCCTGGAAGTAAACGGTATAGAAGTTGCAGGCAAAACACTTGATCAGGTAAGATTTTTTTTTATAGAAACAATTTTTTTCATAAAAATATATTAAATTACTAAATATTAATATAAGCGTCATAGTTGTCAAAGCAGTATTATTTATTTGAAAAAAATGCATTTTAAAGTATATTTTTCTCTGACACTTGTACTGTTATTTATATTCAATTGTTGCTATTCTAGTAAAGCAATTAAAGCACTGCAATAGCATATTTAAAATATTCTCTACATTGATTAAAAATAATCTTACAAAAATAAAATATTTATATAGCAAAATAGTAATTCATTCTTTTTTGTTTATAAGGTTATTTATATGATTATTTATGTATGTGTGAAATAGGTGACGGATATGATGATAGCAAATTCCTCTAATCTCATTATTACTGTCAAACCGGCAAATCAGAGAGCAGCGTTGGCTGCACCTCGTCGCGGTTCGTTCTCACGTAATAGCCAATTATCTTCGGGAAGTCATCAGTCCACGCAAAGCGCTGGTAGCGATGAGGAGGCGGATGAGATTGTCGATCTTACAGGTTTGACAATGCAGGACGACGCCTCGGCGTCGTCTACTCAACACCATCACTATCACCATCACCATCATCACCAAACTTACAGTCACGATCAGGGTGTTCTACACCTCTAGGGTGATTATGTTTGATTGATTAACGGACGGCGTGATAGCCGCGCACGGCAAGCTGAGTCACTTTTGACTTATAGCAAAATTTTTTTTATACATACCCAAATTAAAATTTTCTAATGGATTTTAATCTGAGATACATAGAAAAATATATATATAAAATATATATTAAATATATATTATATATTATAGAATATATAATATATTGTAGAATCTTACATATATTTTTTTTCTTAAAATACTATACTGTGTGCTTAAACAGAAAAGAAAAATATATTTTAAAAATAAGAATTATATATTGATATTTTTATATGATGCACGTATGAAATATTTATTTTGCACGAGTTATAAAACATTCTTAAAATATAGGTCATAAGTGACTCGGAATCTGCTGGCAGAGGATTAAATTATGCTCAATTTAATAGCGTCCGCTAATATTTACTCGCGAGAGTTGTCTAGGAATAAGGCTCTATAGAGAAACATGTATACACGACAATAATCACGTTGATCTTGGAATTTTATGAAGTTTTTAGACAAGTTGATTAATGTGAAGAGAGTTTATTGGTTACACAGTTATAAGATGCGTCTTCGAACTATAAAATCAATACTTTGGAACAACTAATGTTATTCTATGGCTTCGAGTCTGAAAGATGAATGTCATGTTTTGCATGTAAAAATCATCGAATGAAGTATAAAGTATCGAGATAGATACATAAAAAATGAAAGAAATAACAATGAAAAGAAGAAAATAATTTTTAAAATATTATATTATAAAAGAAATTGCAAATTGCTTGAATCAATATTACAATATATATTTCATGCAAATTCCAGAATTTAAAAAAATGTGCGTGGAAAAGAGCATTGTATTTATTATTATGAGAAGCATCAATTGTAGAATCATTGGTATTATACTTTATTATTATTCTAATGACACTATACCTTATAAAGAGAGAAAGGAACAGAAAGAGAAAGCAGTTACATTTTTTACAGTATATTTGTATTCTAGTGGCTTTTATCAATCATTGAAGTTTCGATAGTTGGACATATAGCTCCATTAATCAAAATATTTTCTTTACATTTACGAGAATCATTCTTTCATATTAATCAGGAATAATTAAATTATCCATTTTGAAAGAAAGGAGAAGAAATAAGATTTTTTTTTATATACTCAAAGAAAGAGTAATCTTCAAAAAAATTATATATAAAAGTCTGAAATTGAATTCCTTTAAAGTATTATTTATCTGATATATTCGACAGATTATTTGATTGTAGTGTTCAAAGTATTATAATTTTCTCATTTAATAATTAGTTATTTGAAACTAATTTATGTACTTAAAAGTAAATGAATATGAAATGGATGATATAATTTTTATTTATAATGGATATTTTTTAAATTGAAGTAATATGCTGTTTGTCATCCAGATGCTCACTAATGATACTTGATTGTACATAATACACAGAAAATGGGACTCAACAACTTGTCTCGGGTGAGAGAGGCCTTTATGTTGATGTAAATAATGATCGATAATTATCTTATTGGAGAAAATATAGACATAAATCTTTTTTGTCTGATGCGATGGCGATATAAAAAACAAAAAAGTGGCCTTACATTATGCATCATTCCAGCTTTAAAAAATGATGTAAAACTATAAGTGTTCCGTTTTTTATAACGCAGTTATATGTCTATTCATGTACTCCGTCTACTCTACCACATGTTTAGACTGTTAAAGTTTTCGAATTTTAATTTCATTTTTATCTGTTATCTGTTATCTAATCGCAGACTGAGAAAATACGTTTTAGGGCGGTATCGATGGAAGCATCAGGAGAATAACGATCCTATTTTCATGTGTAAAATACTGTTGTTTGTATATCTTGTGTGCCTTTATCAAAGTGGAATTAATATTAGAAAACATTATTACATTCCAATTATATATTTACATCATTGAAAAGAGAAGAGAGCGAGATAATATTCTAAGAAATCTATACTGCCTCCATAGTTATGCGTGAATCTATTTTTATATGCACTCGATCCCATTTTTTCTACTTAATTCGGAAAAACGAGCGTATGTGTGTGTATGTGTGTGTGTGTGTGTATATATAGATATATATATATATATTTATATATATATATATATATATATATATATATATATATATATAATATCTCTCCTAGATTATTCTGTATTGAGTTAGTTCTTCGCAATCGCAAGATATCACTTGGACTTCCGCGATAAGTTTTAACGATCTTATCGGTTGCCAAATTATTAATCGTATTATCGATTCCGTCGAATATATCGCTAATATATATTTTGCATGTTTTTTTTTAATTCTCGAGTGTTCTTATCTTAGGTCGAACATTCATGTGTCACAGATCATGTATAATATTTAAAAGAGATGTTTTTCTTAAGAAAAATAGTTATGATATGCGAGTCAAAGAGAGAGAGAGAGAGAGAGAGAGAGAGTGGTTTTTCTCAATGAAAGAATGACTTAGAGGATTAAGATGATTTTAGATTTAATCTGTATGTATTATCGTTGCTCTAAATGAGAGATCATTTTTGTACTTAACCAAATAGAGTGCGAACATTTGTAAGAAGTTTCTTTTTCATCTGTACTTAGCGCTTTATTGAGCCGTAGTTGTTATGTGGAGGGATGCCAGTGCTAAATTAGTCTTCATGAGATGAAATTAGAGATATATTTTACGCAATAGTCGTGTAATTCTTAATATGAATGAGATAGTTAATACATTACGAGGACGAAAGTACTTATTAACGCTGTAATTCTTAATGGCAGCTTATAAAATAAAGATATTTTATTGTATTTTCTAATTTACCCTATTATTTACTCACCTAATTTCATATAAAATTCCATGTTCCTCTAATTATCTTGCGTATCGAAATCCGAAATGTCTTCTCGTCCCGTTTTGCCGTTACTATGGTGTATAAATAAAATATGGTACAGTCAACACCAAAATCTGTAACCTTACATGGGTCATGATTTTTGTAAAAATTAGGCGCTTAACGGTCATTTATTAAGCTTAAGGGAGCGGCGAAAATCTTGTACACATCCGATCGTAAGAAGAATTTAAAACACCAAACAGCATGTCTTACGCCGAGCATGGACCGCGCATCTTTTTGGCGGGCAGACCAAGCAGTGGTGTACCCTTGATTTATGGGGATTACGTCTTACCGAAAAAAAGATCGGAAGGTCGTTTGAAGCTGTACAATTCGTGTACGGACGTCCGAGCTTGGAGTCCAAACACCTTAGAGAGTACGCGTTACTTTCGCGAGCTCAACGAACATGATCCTGCGGTTTGTTTTAATTGCGAATGTCTTCATTCTTTCCGAATACGAACCGCGTTATTTATTAGATATAAATATACTTTACACACACAGACACAATACATATATATAACGTAATTATTTCTACATAAGAAATTCAGGAATTTTTAAATGAATAATTTTGAAATATGGACTGTTATTTATTATGGAAAAGAATAAGTGAAATGCTTTTTATTTATCTTTCATATTTATATTTTACGTTTATATTTCATGTTTATATTTTATATTTATATTCTGAGTTTATATTTCTAGATATTTACAGCATGCATATGTTATTTAGCATATTATTCAATATGCATTATATTCAGTATACATGCATATTTATTAAATTAATCATGTTAGAGAAAAACAGAGAACGTGTATTATCTCATTCCTTTTTATACAGCCAGGAAGAGTGATACCATTTAATGTGATAATGGAAAACATGATAGGACTTACGGCTCAAGCTCAAAATGAGCTTCGCGTTGTGCGGCGAGAACTGCGAAAATATAAATCCTTGAAACTTACTTCGGAACAACAGAAATATCTGGAAAATTTCGTAAGCTTCTTGAATAAATTAAGCGCATGTTAAAATGCGCTATTTCTAGTCGAGTGACAACAGTCCTTTCCGTTGTAGGACGAAGTTGCCACCGTAATTAATGAGACAGAAGAAATGAAAGTTGAAGCTATAATAAGACCGCTTTCTCAGGAAGGACGTGGATCATTTAACGCAAATAAGATTGCTGCTTTGCAACGTTCCGACACGTATCTATCGATGTATTTTCACCCCAGGAGATTTCGATACGATGGAGGAATCCACAATCTTTTACTAACTAATACGCACGTTTTGAGAGAGAATTTGAACGAGAAACCATTATCGAAAAATAATACTTATCTCGTATCGCGTGTAACATCTTGTGATATATTAACCGAAGCGAGATGTGCGCGAGGTAAAAAAATTTCACTCGTAATAAAAAGTTATTTTATAAGGATTAAAATGTAGAATTAATCCTTTTTACGAAATAGTTTTAAAAATTGAAGAGTAATCTATACTTTGCACTTTGAATTGTAATAAATTTTGCAGAGTATAGTGATCAAACGAGTACTTGTATCGAGTATGTTGACGCATCCTCCCAAGTGATGCAAGATGTTTGTGAAATAGGTGTACAAACGGACAAGTATAAAAATGACGTTTACGATGGACAATCTAACGTCGACTCGTCCTCTAGTCAATACTGTGAAAGTACCGAAAGCGTATCCACGTCTGAAAGCGAGTTAAGAATAAACTTGGATTCCGAAGTTTGTGAGAAAAATCATAAGGGAGTAATTATTCAAAAAGATTCGGAAATTATCGTTTTGAAGAACGAACTTGGTGTACGAAACAATATTGATTGAATGAAATTTTTATCAAAACAAGATTTTGTAACAAATATATTTATACACAGAGCTTTACTCATCTTTACTTTTTAGATGAAGGAAGATGAGCTAGAAGAGCTACGAGAATTGAATAAACATTTACAAACATTGTTAAAAGAAGAAGACGAAAATGCAAATATTTTGAGACGTAATTTTAATGTAAATCAATATTTATTGTTAACTACGTTAATTCAAAATTTGTATAATTATTTAAATCTTATATCGTAGATCTTGCAAGAAAAGTTGAAAATAATAAACGACAAGCGGAATATCGAAGTGGAAAATTTAAGTGTAAAAGTAATATATATAGTATTTCTCGAATAAAATTTTTATACAAATTATTTTTTATATAATCATACATGTTTATTTTAACTGAGATTTTACTATTGTTTTTTTTTACTATCGTTATTTTTAACTAAGTTTTATACTATCCACCCACTACTTAGCTTTCCTCTTCCGAGTGTCTGGTGGATCAGTTGAAGATGGAATTAGGTAGAAAATGTCAAGTTTGTTATATCCAATCGCAGGAAATCCAAAAACTTAGACAAGAAGTTAAACAAGCAGAATTACTTTCCGTAGAAAACGAATCTCTTGCGGTTAGTACGTGAGACGTAGCATATATTACGTCATATAATCGTTTAGAGAAATTGAATTCGACTACGATTTAATGTGTATAAAAAACGATTAATATGTATATAAAATTCTGATAAATTAGCGGAAGGTGAAAGAGATGGAGCATTTATCAAAAGAGGCGGAAAGCTGCGGTATTGCTTTAGAGCAAGTGAAAAATGTTTGGCGGGAGCGGGATATGCTTCAGAAGCAATATCGTGAGCAAAGTTGCACGTTGGCGGACAGAGAAGACGAAATAAAACGACTATTGACGTTGATAAAGCAAATGTCTGTTACGGCCGATACTCGTGAGGTGCGTCATTTGGTTTCGTGTATCACATTATATTTTTACAATTTTAATGTCAAGTCAATTAATAACAGGAAATAGATTTTTTTTTTGAAAATGTACGTAATCAGTACGTCACACGTTACCTTAAGCTATAAAAATATACATAATTAAATTTTATCATTTGTACAGACTTATCGATTATTGAAGGTACACAGAGAGTTACAGTTTTAAATACAAAAAAAAAAGAAGAGATTGTAAGAAAATATAGAGATAATGTTTTAATGAAAGACTTTCTTTTTTTTCACAGGTCTAAAAATAAATTTTACAAGCAATATATAAAATATAGTAAATATATAAAAGGATTAACAATATCGCGTTTTGTAAAAATAATTAGGTATAATATATGTTATATCGATTACTAGATGCCTGTGATACGCATCATAATCAGTTCTAATTCTAAACCTTAAATTGATTTTACGGAGAAGTGTATAAATAGATACATAGTAAAATTGTGTTCACGATCAGGTAGAGATGAATGATGTAGTGGCCAACTTGAAAAATGAGATTCAGGTCAAAAACGAGAAGATCTCGCAGTGCGAAATGCAGCTAATTTGCATGGAGCGGGAAGTTGGTAATCTGACTAACATGCTGAAAAATAGTTTGAACAATTTGGACGAGTCTAAGATAGCGTATGAGGGGATTTGCGAGTACACCAAGTGCGAGCACGATACTTGCTTAGATGTCCAGAGCGCGTTGTCCGCTTTAAAAGCGTTCATAGCCGAGTTGGAGGAGTGTAAACTAGAACGACGTAATCGTCTGCGGGAAATAGATAACTTAAAGGCTTATGTGGCTTGTTACAGCCAAGAGTCCGTCAGCGAGATTACAAACACAGATTTTGATACCGGACACGGATCGATCCAGCCGGCTGCAGGTATATTCCTAGGCATAAGTTAAATAATAATAGGACATGCATAGGAAATAATTCGGACATTGAACCCAGATTATATCTTATTACATGTTGACATATGGATCGATATACGATTGCGTATTGATAGATAATCTGTAATACCTGTGCACAGATTCTAATAAGGTTCGATATTACAGAAGACTCCACGTCGACTAATTGCGGCGATTGTCATTCATCGAAAGAATTAGTTAACGTTCAGATTCAGTCGGATGATATTGACTCTAGTGCGATGTGTTCCGAAGAATCGGAAAAGGTGGAATTGAACGAAGTCATTTCGTACGAAGAAATCGATCATGCCCTCGCGACGCATATCAAACGCTCCATCAACAAGATACACGAGATATCTACAGTTCTTCAAGGTATAACATATAAAGCAGTTTCTTCGTGACACGTTTTCATTGACAATTATACAAATTCGTTAAGGAGCCGGAGATTATCATGTGCAGATCGTTAAAGAGTTTACGAAGCAACAGCAGGAGCTGCAAAAGAAAGATCTTGAGATTACGAAATTAAAACAAAAAGTAGCAGAGCATATGTTGCAGAGAGGTGAAGGAGATTGTTTGATTCAAGAGCAGATAAGGAAAAGAATGTTGGAGAAGGAGAAGGTGTTGGAAGCTGTAATAAATAAGAGAGACTTGGAGATTGAGAGGCTGCACAAAGATCTTCTCGTGTTAGAAAGCGAAAACGTTGATCTTCTCGATATGAACACCGCGCAAAACGAGGAATTAAGAGCACAGAGAGAACAGATGCGCAAATTAAATCAACAGATAGATGGCCTACAGCACACCGTCAATATGTTGAAGGAGAAAACAAATGATATGGACGATATGAAAAAAAAGTTAGTATCTTTGTTATTTTTATTATTAAAAATATTCGATCGAGCTTTTTTAAAATCGATATTTATCGATTCGGCAGATTGATAGAACTGCAGATGAAGAATAATGATCTTCAAAGTAAACTTACACAAGCTAACGAGATTATTTCTAAGAACGATGAAATTATAGCGGATCTGGAATGTAAGGATGAAAAGAATAGAATGGCTTTGACGCATGAAAGCATCAGATACAATGCCATGATAACACAACAGCAGAGCGATATCGTGAAACTGCAAGACGAGAATCAATCGTTGAGCGACCAGTTGAGCAAAGTTGTAATTCAACTAGCTCGGAGCAATGACACGATTTCATTAGTGAGAAGAGAGAGCGACAATATGGCCGTGATAAATGTCCTGCAGGCGAATCTGTCGAATTTAGACATGGATAAAGAGAAGCTATTGGCAAAAGTGGACTATCTGAGCAGCGAGATAGCGAGTTGTCAAAGTTCCACAGCGAATATCGAAAATGAACTACGAACGTTATCGCAGAGAAATGAGATATTGCAAACTGATATAGACACTGTTAAAAATACTAACGATCAATTGTTGCACACACACGAAGACATGATCAAACAATCTTTGAAAAATATATTAGACACACTTCCTGGAAAAATTTATGAGAAAATCATACGCCTTCGAGCGGAAATGAAAGAAGACGACAAAGAGATAGAGAATGTGCCTGAACAATGTCAAAATAAAGAAATTTTAGAACATGAAAAAGAAAAGCAACAGACGAAAATATATACTGATAAGGTAAATAAAAATAAATTTTATTGTTTCTTTTTTTTTTGCAATGACTATTTAATTAACATCACGTCAATCTGAACAATGAATTTTCTTCAAGTCTTGTCAACAAGATGGTGAATTTTATACAAGTCAAGGCACGCATGATGAATTAGTTTCGATCGCTCAAGAAGTAGATTGTAATACTGAGAATGCTGTGCACAAGCTAAGATTCCTCGAAGGACAATACGAGAACAAACTGCATGAAATTAAAAATTTGATAGATGACGTAAAGCTGAGGGATTACGAAATAAAGAATCTTCAAGAGTGCATTACCTATCTGTTGCAGGAAAAGAACGATTTACAAACTAAAGTTAAAGTACGTACTATAATATTTTTTTCTTTTTGTAACATTTTTCTTTCGAGAAAGAAAATAACTTATAAATACTGTAATTTCGATCTAACAGTGCCAGGTAGAAGAGTATCAGAATAAATTGACGTTGTTGAAGAAAAAATATGACAGCAGTTTGAACGCTTTTCATAAGAGGCATAACGAGAACGTTGAAAGATTGCAGATGAGATTCGAAGATATCATGAAAATCGAGAGAAACCCGTTTGACGCGGAGAGTTGGTTACAGGTATGCGTGTATGCAACAATCAATGAATAATTAATAATTTAATTAATACATAATTTTTGATGGGTTTATCAATCGTCATTTTTAGTCACTGAATTTGAAGGAACTGACAGAACTACATAATCGAATCAATATTCTGAGTTCACACGCAGCTGAGAATACTGAATCAAACATTACACATACCGAGACTAGGAATCATTATAAATCTCAGGATAATTCCGAACAACATAAGTTTTATAATAAATTCACTTTACATAAGCAATACACGAGAGAGAATAGGTTGTCTTTAAATAGAAAAACAAGTAAAAATGAAATTATTTCCGAAAATCTGAATACAGAAAATAATGAGGAAATTACTATAACAGAATTATATTCTCGTGATTTCACCCAGAAACATAGGTAATATATTTTGTATATAAATTTATTTAAACATATACATGTGCATATATTAATTTTAATAGAGCTTATTAATAATATATACGTTTTGCAATGACAATTCAGATTTTCCGATGTTGGGAAGAAACAAACAGAAAATATAGAATCGTCTAAACCTACAATAGACAGAACCGTAAGTGCATGATAATTATTAAATTATAACATTACGTATATTATTGCGTTCGAACCCACATGTGAAATAATACGTTGCAGCTTGATTGGCAGAGAGAGAAATTCATCTATCAATGTAGCATACATCACAAATTGAACAATGCTCGCTGATATCGGCGAATAAAATGGTATTTCGTAATACAGAGAGATTTTCAAGCGCAAAACGGATATAAAGCACGAAATATTTTATCATTTTTTTACTATTATTCTATTTCGTTATCCGCGCGCACAAATATTAACTATGTACTTTATAAAATCAGATCCAATTGAGAATATTACTTTTTACTTACTTTTTTCTTCGTATATATGTATACATATAATTTTTTTAACGTTTTACCTATGTATGCTGTTACTCTTTGTCTAATTAAAGTTATATCCATGTTACATCATTCGTAAGAAACATGTATTTAAAAAATGGACTTTGTAATAAATGTCTACACATATAAAACAAGAAAGAGTCTTTCTCTATTCTTATAACGAATTTTTTACCAATAATAATGTGTCTATATAATTAAACAACTTAACATATATTCGTAACAAAATGTGTTTACGATCATTTATTCTAAAGAAGAGGAAGTTGAACAAAAAAACTGGGCTATGCAGGACTTACAATTGAACTTTCACCGTAATGCAAATCTGCGGTGCATGATACCCTAGTTGTGTTACGGGCACTGATAAAATGCTTTGATCATTCCGAAAACAACTTGGCATTGAAGAGAAAATATTTCTTTATACACGCATACGCGTGACATATGCCGTGTTTCCGTAAATCCGAAGACGGTAAATTGCATTCTGTTCTTACAACATGCAGGAGTTTACCGTCGCTCCTAATGCACGAAGCGTCGGGTGCATATGCGCCTGTTGCGATATTCCAGTGTTTGCGTCGACAACTCGATTATAACCCGGTTATAACAAAAGGGCGTATCTATAATTTCGCTTTGCGAGGACTGTGCGACTGTTTACGCATAACTCCCGTTACATAATTACGTTTTGCACCCGTCATTATTACCTTATCTACATAACGTTTATCTAGGTACATATTGTAACAATTATTGATGCGCTTCGAACATTGATGACAAAGAAAGATTAATAATAAGTTTGATAATAGGTTCTTTTAAAACAAGAATCTTTAACAAATATGTCAAACCTTCAACTTTGTTTTATGTTACATTATAAGCAATTAAAAATTGAAAAATCAAGCATGAGAGATGCAAATAAAAAAAATCAAAATCTTACTTTTTTTTTTTAAATTTTAAGTTGTCCTCGATTTATATATTTTTTTTTTTACATAAAATATACATATATAACTCTTTTCCCAATAGCTTTTAATAAAATTTGTTACATTTAAATTTTTAACATATTTGTTAAATATTTAACATAATTTGTTAAATTAAATATTTAAAATATTTTCTTTTATTTTTACTTTTATTAATACTTTCTAAGGCCTATATAAATATGTAAAAAAAAAAAAAAAATTTTAACTCCCACGATTGACTCCATCGGATAGTCGGGGTCATGGTTAATGTGGCCCTTGTCAAGGGGCGATGCATTATTAATTTTCACGGATAAGGCACACGCAGTCGCGGGTTTTCCCTCGCAGCATCTTTGCCTGTATATCCGCGCGCACACACACATACACGCGTATACAAATATACAATCATAATCTTACTTATATTTTGCTCATTTCCTGTATTTTTTTTTTGTTTACTTATCTATGCATCTATTTTAAGTTTTGTATGTTTCCTGTTTTTCAAAGCATTTTGCTAAATTAACGCTTTCTACTGCCATGGTCTGGGCAATTCAGCTTGATTTAACCTGAATTAGCCAACGAGGGTGTTGGCGATGTTGAAAATCCAAGACGGCTCTTCTGCAAAGGCCACGCAGGTACGCAGGCAAACACAGGTAGATCTCTCTCTCTCTCTCTCTCTCTCCTCCTTCCTCTCTGCCTCCTCCTTTTTCTCTCTTTCTCGCTCTCAGGGATTGCCGACAAGGCGAGGCGCGTACGAGGGTGAATTTGCGAGCTTGCGCACTTGCGGGCCCATCCGGCGCAGCCTCCGGGATCCTTTCGCGGGGCGGTGGACGCGCGCGTGTCGCGGTATAAGCGGAGGACGGAGCTTGTCGGTCGGTGGTCGGTCGTCCCCACGCGTCAGGCACGTCGCAACCCCCAACGTCGCAACATCGCAGGTCGTCGGCGCGTCTTCCGACCATGAGAAGAGGAGCGTCGGGTGCCGTCACCACCGACCGTCACTACGGGACGTCGTTTCCGCCAACATCGTCATCTATATCAACGTCCCGGTTGTGCCTGAAATAAAACCCGACGTTTGCGAAAGCTGTTTGTTTATCGTTGTCACCGCTATCACGAGAAATCCTCACAAGAAGAACTAACGGATAAAAATCGTGACACGCGCCCCGGTGGATCTTCTCCTCCGGTGCGACCTCGCGGCCGCAAAAAAAAGAAAAGGAGAGAGAAGGAGAAATATATACATATATATATCTCAATAGTTCAGTAGAGAAATTAAGAGAGAGAGAGAGAGAGAGAGAGAGAGAGAGAGAGAGAGATTGAGAGAGAGGGTGATGTTATACGGCATGCAGTCTTGAGAGTAGGCACGAACAGGTGGCGAGGCGAGATCACTCGCGGAAGACTTGACGGAAGCTGGCGGAAGAGAGGGTGGATGAGAAGGAGGGAGGAGGCAAATGACGCGTGCGACGAGATACGCACGCAGGAGTAACAGGTATTGTGAAAAAGATATGAGATACTTTGAATTTTCTTCTCTCTCTTCTTTTTCTCCCCTCGACTCTTCGCTATTGAAATTTTGGAAGACTGATTATTTCTATGGAGGAAACAAAAATGATCTCTCGTTCCCATCTCTGGAAAATTCTCTGTCCTGGAAGATTTTCTTCTGCCTGTCGTCTTTCTTCTATTTCATTCCTCTCGCTAAATAATTCTCTGTGTTTTTGGTCTTGGATCTTTGTCGATATCTTGGAAGGATTGATGATTTTTTTTTCAGATATCGACGGGAAAAAATTGTTAATCCGTTCGTTTGCAATGTAAATGATAGGAAAAAGCAAATTTAAATTATACAAAGACACGAGCTGCATTTTTTCCACTTATTCGCTTCCTAACTTCGAGATTAGATGATTAATTGATTGATTATCTTTTCTAATAACTTTGGAGTAAATGCAAACGTATAATAATTACAATTTTAATAACAAATATTATAAAACAAATACAAAACGAAGTAATTAACTATATAATTGGAAAATGAGGATATTTTTAAAACGATGCATACGGCGAGTGTTATAAAAAAAAAATGGATCGTATCGCTATGCGTATCGGAAAACTCCGCTACGCGTGGCTCACAAGCTTTAAATAAAGTTATCGTATAACGTAAGCACACAAATATTTCTTGTAAACAGATTGCAAATCTTTTTTTATTTTAATCTTTTTTCATTATAACGATATAAATGTACTTGTAAACTATAAAACATTGACCAGTTTTAATTAATTATCGAGTTAATTACATATTAATTTTTGAATTATTGGGAATATTTTATTTATATTACAAATTATACGCTTAAAACGATACCTAATAAAGCGATAATATAATACTTTTTATTAATGCGTTTCTAGGCGTTTCACACAGAAACAATCTTTTTTTGTCAAAAATTACGAATTAATTTTATTTTAGCTTAATATAATATAATAGTACAATTGACGAATTAATGCGCGGATTGATAGCTCATAATAAAGGTTAATATGTGATATTTAGATATGTACACAAGTCGTCAAAGTTACATTCGCAATCAGTTTGATTGAGAGCAATCGGAATGGAAGACGGCTATCATTAGATTCGTGCTTTCATTAAAATTAATACTCGAGAATATCGATTTTCATCGTAAATAGTTTAACATCTTATTTCCGAGATTCGCGTGTGTGTCACCTCTTTAATTTTCTACTTTTAGCAGCATTCACACTTGTTTTTAACGTAACTAAAACTTTTTACAAATATTAATTCTATAAAAAAATAATAAAATAAACTGTTGACTAACAGAAAATCAGCGATGTCGAGATTTCGAATTAATGCAAACGCAGTTAGAAAATTAGTTTTGATTTCATACGGTTTTGATTCAATTACCGTGAAACGACATTATTACACCAATGCGTTTTAGCATATTTATGTAAATACATCGCGGCAACCATATGGCAAACTTTCGTTATGTATTTAGATATATGAATGATTTCGGTTATGTTGAATTGACTTGATAATAATATTTACTCAATTAATGATTTATCTGATTTATACGAGTTAACATTATCAAAACATCCCCTCGTTGAAGCTCAATAACATGTTCTAATAAAAATAAACAACTGGATTGAACGTCAATATGTTTTCGTAACAATATAAACATATTACCAAATATCAATATCTGCCAATAAGATTTATCTCTATCAGTCGCGAACACGGTGGTTGCTGCTTGAAGCTATAACAATTTTATTAATACATATTCTCTCGCGCACGAAAGTTGCGTTACTTATCAAAGAAATTTTCTTTCATGTTTGCAGATGCTACATCGTGGCTTTCGATAAATCCACGTAAAAGCTGGTGTCTTCGGAACCGATCGAGATACATCCTTGACACTTAACTTTAGCACACAAGGTGTTATTTTCTACACTATTGAAACCTAAACAAGGTAATCTGGACAATCAATCACCGCTGTGAAGATCAACATTAGGGAAACACCCTTCTGCTAATGATCTGTGATCATGCTCAGTCCCAAGATGCAAAAAACTGGTAAGATATATTTTATGTTTTTTGTCAGCTTTACGCTTAATAAAATAGTGTATAAAATAATGAATAATGCAGGGTAAATAAGAGAGATTTAGATTTTCGCAGGTATTTTTTTTCGATTTCATGATTATTATTTTATAATATTTATTTTGAATACGCACATTAATTAATATTAATTTAATAAATGGAATTGAAATTTCGCGGAAAAATATTATTTATAAATTCATGTATCTAAAAGATAATTCTTTGATGATCATTATTATAAGTATATCATTGATATTTTGAATATATAACATCACTATAGAATGAAATTTAAATGCGAACACAATTTATAAATTAATATTTTAGAAATATACGTTGGAAAGTATGGTAAATATTAATGGAAATTTATTTAATTAATATAAGAAAAAAGTGGTCCAAATTATTATACTAAATTAAACAAGGTATAGACTAATTTTTTGGTTTTCTTGTTTCAACGAACAATAGTATTTATACTAAAATTGCGCATATCCAAAAAGTTTAATGATACTATGGTATTTACGTTAAAAAAAGCTTGCTTCCACTCATTGAACTGTTCTCGTTTTATACAAATTCATTATTTGCATAGAAAATTTTCCATGCAATATCGAGATGAGAGTTTTTATTCATATTAAAGATATATATATTAGATATAATATAATATCTATTGGTTTTGATAGTGTTTTATACCTTTCCATACAATATCGAAATTAGATTTTTTATTCATATTAGAGATATATGTATATTAGATATGACATCTATCGGTTTTAATAGTGTTTCATATGTTTCGCTCCATTTTTCGCGCAACGCACGACGACAATGCGGCAAGTATGCGGGCAAATTTGCGAATTTCGTCGCCTATCCGTGAGAAACTTCGAGTTCGATTTATTCGTGCGGAATAAAGTTTCTTAAAAGTCGCGTGTATCTCCGCGTTAAAGTTAACGTACGATCACGAAAGTTTGCGACTTACGAACCGTTATAACCGCGAATTGCGACGCGACGACTTCTCACAATTTACGTCACACACGTGTTGGTCGATCGAGCAGACAACTTTTGCGTTTTCGTTCTGCAGAAGCTACAGTTAAGCCAAAGTTGTTCTTGCACTGACTGAACTGAGAACCACAGATCGTCATTGGAGATTGAAATCTCGGAAATGAACTGAGATAGAGTGTGCGCGTTGAACGGCATCTCGGTATCGCGACTATACAAATATTAGTTTTGACATATCACGTTCGATCGTGATTGTATTACATGCAAGAATACGTAATTTTTTAATCGAGAATTATATTGTCTGCGCGAAATTTGTCACTACGCTTCTTCTTCTTCTAACGTGCGTTTTTAATTACGAGTATCTTGTAATTTATTGGACGTTGATTTATATTGTACGAACAAACGGCGGCTTTGAACAATATTGTTTGCTAGCACGCTTGTCGTCGGCGGATTATTAATATTTACATTTATATGACGCGATAAGCAAGATTCGCTTCTGTACTTTGAATACTATTATTTTGGAATAGTATAACTGTTCGACGCATAATTGTAATGCAGCACATTGCATTATGTATCGTGCGGTAAACGCGGTAGATATGTCCTGTATGTAATTTTGCAATTCGAATGTGTTTGTATATGTATATCGGTGTTGTATACCGAATTTGTAAATACAATATATCTCTATTTGCACGATTAATATATTCTCGCAAAAGTCGCGAGGTAGTATAAAACTGGTAAATATTATACATGCATTTCAAACACTCATATATATGTTATAAAGAGTAGGCGATCAATTAAAATAATTTTGATATCAAAATATTTTTTTAAGTGGACAAAAAAAAGTTTATTTTGGTAAAAATTCACAAATCCTTCGTGCAAATTTCATTTCGTGAAAGTGTTTGTGGAAATTCGCGCAATTGCGTGCGCCGCATTACTTGCGCATCTATTGCCTAAATTTGAGTGGCTGCTATATACACGTTGATTTTAATTCACACGTGTTACGTGTCTGCGATGTGTTACAGTGAGGGTAAATGACGCTCAACTAGTCATGCTTTCGGAGAAAGCCCATTACGATCATTCGCTGTCGGGATATTTGCACAAACGGACAGCTGACTCCACTAAATGGCAACAACGATGGTTCGTTCTCTACCAGGTCAGTAAATTGTTTGCTATGTTGTCAAAGATTGCGCACGATTTACTTTTATCTGCACTGCAGAGAAAAGAAGAGGAAGAAAAAACGAGACGGAAAGGGAGAGAGAAAAAGTAATATAATTCATGTGTTCAATTTGAGAGAATCTGACACTTGAATTTGAATTTGAATTTAAATTTACATTTATCTTCATGTTTTTCTCGGAAGATACCTCTTATCTTTTATTAATTACAAAAAAAATTATTTTAATTATAATGCATAAAATTTGTAATTTTCCAACATTAATTACGAGAGACTTTTCTCAGGAAGTTTGCTTGACGGGAAGTTATCATTATTTGTTGGCATTACTTTAAAACAACGTGATATTTCCAACTATTAATAGCTATTAAAATAAAATAACGATAGTATTCAAGTTTATGGAAACTTGTATAAAGCACGCGCCTTCCTCGCGATTCGCGGAAATTTCTTTACTGCTCACGGGGATATTGTTTCCTCGTGATAGTCACAAACTTCGAAAAGGCCTCATTAACTCTCGCGGCATTTCGGGCTAACCAACTAATGTAATTAAGAAAAGAGTTTACGACAAGTTTACGACAGATACCTCGTCATTCTGAAAGTATTTATGCCAAGAATTTGGATCATCTCTATCCTTTCCTTTTCCGTTTTTTTTTTCCTTCATTCTTATAATCCCTTAAGTCACAGGTGAATCATCTCGTATAGTTTTTGCGATCATGAAGCTGCTCAATTATGACGGCAATGGTGTAGTCGCAAAACTTGTAATTATTCTATTAAAGACGAGAGTCGTGTCATCGCATCGCAAATGAGTTTGAACTTTTTCAACAAAAGTTACATTACCGTATCATCCAAGCGTTTAACTAATTTTAGTTTCGAAGAAAAACAATCTACCGAGTACCCTGGGATTTCCACACTTACTTTTAGTATCTTATAAAAGCCCAGGATAGCTTATACACCGCAAGATAATATAGCTAGGATCAAATAAATATAGGAAGTATATCATTGTTCTGTTTCGATACGATCGAAAAAAACAGGAAAAAGTGAAATAATTAATAAATTGCGATACCTCGTTATTTGAGAAAGTTTGTCAAAACGAAGCTATCGAAGCGCGGTAGAGTTGCGTTTTTGCTCGTTACTCGTCGAAACTTTTACATGGCCCGCGATAATCGTGTCTCTTTTGTCGAGACTTTCCAGTCGAGTCATTGGATAATAGAACTTGAGCTCTCTTATGCACTTTTCAAGCTTGTTATACTTAATGCACCTATCTTGAATTATGGAAGATCAAAAACTTCGGTCGGTTGTAATCGATCTTTATGCGAGAACGCTTACATATTCTTATAAAAGGAGAAAACTAGTAAAGAAATGAAACTCTCGTCGCACGCGATAAAAATGTACACGCCACTTCCGAGACAGAAGTTAAATTAATCTAAGATTTGTACTCCGGGGTTTTTCTTCGAGAGTGTAGTCTCTTCTTTTCTTTACGAAGTTCATTTCATAAAACTTTATTGCGTACCCTGAGTGTCATCGTCACAAATTACTTTTTATTTTATCGACAGATATACAGCATCCCATTTAATAATTTAGTCGACCTTTTCTGCAAAATTTACCGGCACACAGATCGATTTGAAACCCGGACCACGATCTGGGTGCAATTGGTCAAGATATGTGTTACAAAGTAAGCGAATGGAATTTTTGTTAGATATTATAAATAGTTATTTAAAATGACGATCCAACAATTTTAGATATCTTGTTGATAACGTCTTGTTATGATAATAGAAAAATTCTTTTAGAATTGTATTACTTATCAGCGATGTGAATTTCATTCAGTGTATTATCTGGAATGTAACTGGGTTTGTGAAATATGAGAGCATGTGTCGAATTGCGATATTCATTCCGTGAATTTTCCACCAACAACGCAAACACAATTTAGCTTAACGTAAACCAGATAATAATATTTTATACAATTCTTTTCTAATAATGGCAAGTGAATTTGTGTAAATTATTATTTTGTAGTTAAGAGCGTAATGTGCAACTTCTGCTTTCTGTTGCTACAAACATTACAAGCTATTATTTCAAATGAAAGATGTAATTACATTAAGTTTTAACAAGCATTGCGTTCACAATATAACCATAAAGTGATGACATAAATTTTATGTGTGTATGATATACGTGTGTGTGTGTGTGTGTGTGTGTGTGTATGTGTGCATTTTTAAATAATTAAGATTTAATTACTTCTAAATACCTTTGATAGAAATTTCTTACTGTATACGGAAGATTGCTTTGTGTAATATTTTATGCCGCGTCTGAGGACCGCAGTCTTTCAGTAGAAGCAGTCTGAATATGGTCGGGCATATTCCTGCCTTCTAACGCTAGAAATATTACATGTCAAAAATTTAATAATAGAAACTTAATCTGCATACTTGAATTAAAAACATATACCTAAATTATATATCGATCGTTAAAATATTTAAATTTATTTTCATACGAAAATTGTAGGAATGATGTAATACGATTGCCTTACCCAGGTATGGCACATTATAAATATCACGATATCATTATATTTCCACAAAGAGAATATAAGAAAAAAACTACAGCTGTTTATTTTCTCACGTTTTCCTCGCGAGAAAAGCGAGCTCATCCTAGGCGGATGTGATGTCTGTTACAGAATTTGCTATTCTATTACGAGAGCGAGAACTGTTCACGACCCAGTGGCGTCGTTCTGCTGGAAGGCTGTTATTGCGATCGACTCATCACCGCCAAAGGCAAAGAGCCGGATAAACAGGTATGTGTCTCGGTATGCGCGTGTAAGCTAGCTAGGCGGTATACGCAACAACTTCCGTTATTCGCTACTATAAAGTCCGGTGCAAGAAGTTATCCCTCATCCTCAACCCCTATACGTGACGAAAATGGGGAACTTTAGCAAATTGAGAGTGTCCCGCTTCCACTTCCGTTTCAACGTTACACGTGTGTTCCACTTTAGCGCTATAAATGTGTCAATAAGAATTGCATTGCATACGCAATGACCGTCGAGTTATCGAAAGTTCGTAAAATGCCATGCTTTTAAGCTTTCGCAGACATGAAGTGTTACATCGCAACAATTACATTTTAGTAAAATCTAAGAAAAAATTGTGTTCCAATATATAGGTTGTATATGTGAAGAAGAAAAAAAGTGTTTGATATATATAAATTTTAATTATTTTTTTCTACATGATTAATATCATGTTGTAAAAATTTTCACGAAATTATATAATAATACTTAAAATAATGTAATTTCTAGCCATTTTCGTGTGATGATGTATTCAAAGGGATATAATACACAATTAAAAAATCTTTACTTTATCATAATGTATTTAATGTCAAAGGCTAATGTGTGTCATTTGTACGCACAAAAAAGCACGTGTTAATTTAAAAATGTATATTTGCTGCTTCTAATACTCGAAAGAGATGTCAGTCCTGGTGTGTTTTCTTTTTCGTGATATTCAATTTGTATATCGCATTTAAAAGTTTTCACAGGTTTTTCGATATGCGATTTTTAGCGATACGACAAAATTAACTCCAATTTGTAACGTAAAAACTCTCGAATATCACGATTTGATATTCTCTTTACTACACAAATGCGATAATTAACGCGAAATGCGGTCACTTAATTTCGTATTCCTTTTAATTAATATAAAGATGCCATTTTAAATATTGAAGATATCGATGAGACTCAGACGACTATATTTAACGCAAAATGTACGGTGAATCTTTTGAATTTATGAACGCAGGAAGCAAAACAGTGTGTCTAATCGTTTTGCAAACTTTTAGCATCACAAATCCTTAATTATTACTGTGGATGAAATATTCCTTGCCAAATTCTCGTGTATACAAACTTTAGGAGAGACTAACTAAATCCAAAATGCGCCGAGTAATTAAGGGGTTCATCGACGATATGTGGATGCGTGAGATAATAGGGATAGAGAGAACGTATCGATTTCTGCAAAGGTCACGTGATGCTCGTTGGCTTTCCCACTTTTTCTAAAGATATATCGGCCGTTTAGTATTTTCTTTTGGTCTCCTAGACAAGGAGGAAGCTGTTTTTTTCCTTATTTCCACTTTCGTTGCGGCCGATAAATCGATTGCACGCGCCTGCTGCGAAAAATAATGCGAGGCTGTAACTCCAGTCGCTTTAACGACATGACTTCGTTTAGTATCGCAATTATCGTTGATGAGAACTGCAAAGCATACTGAATATTTCACTGGTTCGTAGAATTTATATTTTATATGGTTTAGTTTTCAATTCGCTTTAAAATCTGTTTTTAATGACGCTTCGATGCGTAGGTGCGACATTTAACAAAAATTCATAATTTTCATATATATATCTATTTATATATATATATCTTTTTTGTTTTTAAAAATAATTTGTTCCAATTAAAATTTTTATAAGATAAAATGTTTTAATATTATCATGCGTGTTTGACATAAAAAATATATACTTGAGATAAACATTTTAATATAATATTAAATTAAATTATTTTTAAAAAATGCACACATGCATAAATGCCTCTTTTTAAATTAGTTAAACTAGATACAGTCAATTTTTCGGTTCAGTGGGTAACTCGTAAAATCAAAATTGACTTGCGGTTCTTTTCTCAGCGAGAGTAAGTACGAAATCAACACCAGCCTTGACGATGTCGCGTCACGTAGTGGCCGTCGCAAGGACGTCGTTCTTCTTGTGTGTCCGAGTATACTCGTCCCATTTTACAACCCTATTGTGATTGTCGGTGGCGTTGTGAGCCTCCTACTGGATGCAACGACGCGGACCTGTTATGTGTCTGTTTTCTAAAGACGTGACGCGAAAGACTACGTCTCTCCCTGCCGCACATCTTTCTCGCAGCTGGTGCAGTGGAAAATGTGTTTACTCGGCAAACGTAAATTATTTAAAGACCTCGGTGGCCGTTTACGAGCAAAGTGACACACGTCCCGGGTCACAATAAAATGAAATTATCCGATACTTTGATACGCCGCGCGTCACTTCATGATTTTCTCGTTCTCGACCGAAACTTGCTGCGTCTTAAGAATGTAGCTTATTTATCTTCTAAAATGTATTATACTTCTCAAAGTATTGATAAACTGTAATCCATTTGTTACACGAGTTATATTTGAGTGACTTTTACATGGAATGCCTATTTATTGCCGCTTTGGTATACAATATCGACATATATAATACCGACTCAATCATTTCCCATCTGCTTCAAGCATGCTTTAAGTACAGATGAATGTCAAATTAATCATTAGCATTTAATATTAGATGATAATATTTTAATTTTGTATACACACACACATACATACATACATATACATATATATATATATATATATGTGTGTGTATGTATGTATGTATGTAAAAATATTATTCCAATATTGCCCGTCCAAATTTTATCCAGCACGAATAACAGTTCGTGATGCGTGAACCGTATGGATCAAAGAGTAGCAAAAATATTTTTTACGTTATTCCATAAAAGTAGCGTAAAAATGTTTTTCGTTTCGTAAAAAGTTGTTAGATTTGTCACAAAACAACAGGATTTGGATAAATACGCGCTGCGTAAATAATGGAACCGTAAAAAATATGCTTTCCTAAAATATTGAACTCTTCGGCGATTGTCGAATGCGATAACTGAGCGAATGCATGTATATTGTAGTTCCATTTGAGAGAGAGAGAGAGAGAGGGGGGGGGGAGGGAGGGAGAGAGAGAGAGAAAGAGAGAGATTGAATGTCGACGGTCTATTAACTGCATATTTATCCAGCTCTTCCCCAACTATTTTACGCACAGTCCCATTGCATAATATTTCAATTTGTCAAACATGGTAACTGATGATAACGCGAATCACTAAATTACGCGGACAACATATTAAACGATTGGCATATTCAAATTATTCTGGGAATATTCTCGCGTTGAATGAGTTTCTCATTTCAGGTTGGCTAGTCTTGAGGTAATGTGGCTGTTTAAATTAAATTTCGGGAAAATGGGAAAATTATGAAAGTACAAAGCGCCAGTTGATGGAATGAATAATCGTCCAGATGCGCCGTAGTTTCAGCGCATTGCTATGTGGAGGACGCATTTCCGCAATCCACCGCTTCAAGTTGTATAAGTAAAATGTATATTTGAATTTGAAATTTTACGAAATAATTTTTCTTTGCCATGTGGAAAGATTATTAAGGATTTGCAAACTGTATATTAATTGCAATAGTATATTATTATTATTATAGTATATGTTATTATTATAAATTATTAATTTATTTGTCTGTGACAAAGTCAACTATTATTTTATAATAATTTCAATGAACTACTCGTTTCTGAATTATTTTATTTTAAAAGTAGCTGTATAATTATTTTAAAGACTTTGAGAAATTTTCAAAAATTGTTATATATATGTATATTCTATCCTTTTTTTAAGTTTTGTATTATCTTGTGCGCTGTCGCGACCTTAGAACGTAGACAAATGTGGATCTTGCTATCTAGAAAGCCGTGCTGGAATATTCTATATCCTTGCCTCAGGCAACCGTTTTGGTTTTCCTGCATTATCGAACATTGTCGTTTGTTCAACAAACAAGACATTTTTCTCTTGTAAAAAAGACTCGGTTGTTCGTCATCATTAAACCATCGGTTTGTTCAATGTTCAATTTTCTTCAATGTCTCCCTTATATTAATGGATTTTGCGATTAACTTCTAATCAGGACAGCCATTTGGTAATAAGTTTGTAATACGATAAAGGGGAAAGTAATAGTATCTTGATTAATTATTCGGGCGCTCGCATTTGCGAGGAGCATCGAAGTAACTTAGCAGTTATCGTTTTATTTTAAAAGCTCCACTTTTTGATTACCATGATAGAATATATCCAAGTTACATTCTACAAGTACAAACACACACAAACATACAACAGCTGAAAAATAGCTTTTAATAAATTATATTTCCCACTGTGGCGCAGTAGTAGCCGTGATGCTCTTTATTCGTTCATGCTTGCGACGAGGTCAAGGATGGTGACGTTATATCGAGACGAGTGTTAAAGTTAAAGCGTGAAAGTTAAATCTGACGATTCTTAATCGAGCTTCACTTTTGCACATGCTTCTATATATAAAAATGCAGAAATACATATTTTAGCGTTACAACTCATTTTTAATTGCATAAATAACGTAACCATTGTTTTTTTATTTTCAAATAAATTTTTAACGTCACCTGCATGTTCTTTTACGATTCAGGAATATTTTGCCAATAATTTACATATACTGATAAAGACAATTATATTGTCCTCTAACTTGTTTTGGTTTTATTATAAATGTATCATATTAAAAAAATTAATATTTAAAAAGTTTTTAACAATATAAATAGGAAAAAAATATATATATATTTCTTTATGGCTAGAAAAACAAACCACCACATACATACATCTATCTATCCAACCATACACACACACACACACACACACACACACACACTTTTTTTTCTCGAAACACTTGTTGTCCTGAAAGAGATCCGGAAAATGCCTCCATGTTTAATGTATTTTCGATAATTGTAATCTGCATGCACATAATTAAAATTGCAATTATTATCGTATATGACCTGACACTTATCCTCTTACGTACCCTGGAAACATGGTGTACATTAATGGATGTCGGAGAATATCAGGAGGTAGCTTCTATCTCCTATAGTCTTATATGAGGACTAAGCTCTTTTCTAATTTTAGTCCTTTTCTTTTTCAATAACAAGACCTATAATACAACTGCGCAATAAGAATTAATATTAGTCTTTTAATTATGTTTATTTATTATTATAATATATGAGTGTACATGTGTTTAAAGTTTAATATCGCTTATTAATTTAATTAACAGAGAATTAATGTTTATGAAATCGATTAAATATGTATTTACAAAGAGATTTGAAAAGATGAAAATAAACGAATTTGTACTTAATTAATTTTTCTCGTATAATTAAAGCGTATCTTACTTTCTATCTATTACGTATGCTATCAAAAAATTATTATTGGATTTCTTTACTTACACAAAAGTTTCAATTACCTATCATTTTTCGAAAGCTCACAGTTTTATTACAAAGTCAGTGTTGTGCTTTTTGATAGAAAACTCTGGTATAGAATTTCTCTAATGGCCGATGATATTTTATTTTTAATGAAAGTTTAATTTCTATAAAGTCAGTACTCATATTTATTCAAAAGTACTTGTCTATTACTTTGAAAAATTCTCAATTTATACATAACTAATTTATAATTTCAATTGAGGATCTCAATTGCAATCGTTTTATGTATATGTTTCGAGTTCGCGTACACATCGTTCTCATTATACGCTTCCTGTTTTAATTCCATGTAATATAATGAATTATTTCCTAACCATAATGCGCAGTAACCAAAGTTTGCTAATTAATATCGCAATGTAATTAATATTGGCGCGTTAACATTAATAACGATGCCGAACGCAGGTTGAAGGATAATCGATACAGCCATAAAAGCGCAACGCGAAAAATTAACTTGGAACGACAATGCCATTCCGTTCTGTATGTCAAGCGCAATAAAGCCATAATAAACCACATATCGTTTTTTTCGCTCGTCGTTACGATTTGGCTTTGTTGAGTGCTCGAAACTTGAATGCTGTAAATTCATAGCCAGCTTTCCTCGTCGACTCGAGTGGCGATATAATCGAACGAGCTTCGCTCGGCTTTAGGGAGGAAATAAAACAAGGCAAAGAATAACCATAGCCGGAAGACGGTGAAAAACGAACGAAATCTATTGACGGCCGCATATATATGCTATGTCGTGAGATTTTCACATATATTTTATCGGGAAATTAACTTCCCTTCTTCATGGAATCGCAATTTTACGCGAAAGATCACTGATTGTGAGAGTAGTTTTTCACCCTTGTAAGATTTCGAAAATGGATCTGGTTGGACAATCAGTATTCCTTTTTCTCTCTGTAATTGTTCTTATTGTTAAAATATGTACCTAAATACGAAAGCAAAATTGTCGTACAAAAAGTCGATTACGTAGATTTAATGAAATTTTATTTTAATATTACAGCAAAATATGGAATATAATTTTTAATAAATAATTAGAAAAAACGATTTAAAGATATTGTGAAAACTCATTTCGTGTTATCAAATATCTGAAAAAAAAATAATTAACTTTTAACAAATGCAATAATTTCTTTCTGTTAATATTTTCAAGTCAAAATCTCGCGTTAAAATGCACAAAATACGACACGATTTACATAATACGATTTGTGCATAACCATTTGACACAATGTAATCACCATAGCAGGTTGCAGTAAATTGTACGTTAATTGATTTTCGAAGAGAAGCCCCGTAACAATCGTCCTGATGTTCTGTAGGGACCGAAAATCGACGGTTTTGCGTACAAATAGTAATGCGCATGCAAGGCACGTATCAGTGTAAATGTATTCGTTGCATTTGTGGCGCTTTAATTCGACGATTGCCATGCCAGGCGCGCGATGACAATTGAACAGGTGCCGCAGGAAAGGGCTCGAAGGGTCGCGCGTTGCGACATAGTAGTTGCATACACGTCGCTCTTGTCCCATCTGTTCTTATCGCGTCGCACGCCGATAATTGTCATCCATATTACCTCCATTCCTTCTCCCCCTTTCCCCGCGTCACTGTGAAATTAAATTCATTCTTGTGAATAGATATATAGGTATATAACACATTAAATTCGAAACGCGCCGGCGTCAGAAAACTCAGACGCTCTCTCGAGTCTGAAGTCAAGAGTGTAATTCGAATGTTTTTTCTCCACACATTTTCGTGCATCTCTGTCAAAGAGCTGCGTTTGACGTGTACAAATATTTCCCGGATGCATCCACAAATATTCGAATCAGTTTGTTTATGCAGCGATTATATTATACACGAGAGACGAACACGCTCATTTTGTACTGTATGCCTTACTGCAAGTATTTCATTTCATGAGAATGTAAAAGCCAATTGTGTTTTAGCTTCATATGTAGTTATTAGTATCACAAGTCCGATTATTCGAGAAATTACATAAAATTGACTGTAATTGCTGAAAGAGAGAGATATAATTTAAAATATATTACATTAAATATAATTATGAGATTTGATATTTATACCGCGCGCCGTCGACAAGGTTTCACATGTTAATTAACTTTTGCGAATTAACAATTGTCCACTCTCGATACCCGATATCAGGTACGATGAAATCACATCGATTTCGCCAAGTATTGACAGTCTGTTCCGATGTATATCAGATCTATCAATGATGCTTCGCGATACTCTTGAATGAATCCATCACCAACCACGAAGATTAATGGACAACAACTATCCGAACGGCATTCACTAATATGCAACGACGTTATCAAGTACTTCGTCCAAAGATCGATACTATTTGCATTCTTTTTAATTGAGTACTACACCATCTGAAATTAAATTTATATATTAAAATAGAAAATTATATTCAAATAGTTGATGTTTAGAATTTAGTCAATTATCGAAATTTAAATTTTGTTTGTATTTATATACTAATTTTCATTTAAAATTCTAGAATTCCTATTCTAGGATTTATAGCATTTATGTATTACTTCACAAGATACTCTAATAATGTAACTTTTCTAAAAACCAATACTGTTTATTTATGCAAAAGTAATACGCAATTTATAAAAATCTTTTTAGAAGTTTAATACGATTGGCAATCAACAGAGTTTTGATTTGTCGGTGAGGGATTTACGATCAAAGTAGAAGGGCGTATTCTGAGAATAGATAAAACGACCCGGATGCTGAACCGAAGTATTTGAATTTTACATTGGTCTTTCTGACTGTGCTGTTGCATGGACACGCGCGGAATAGGGCCACGAGGTAAAGGTGACAGGATACTCCGGCGAAAGAGGGTCAGAGGGGCATAATACGAGAGAAGGATAGAGAGAGCTAGGGAGCTTTATCTGAGACCGACGTCGCCTGTTGCTGCGTTTCATGTGTACAGTCACACAAGCACAAGTCGGTGTATATATATATATATATATATATATATATATATATATATATATATATATATACACCCCATGCTCCATCTGCTTCTTTTTATCTTTTCATCCTCTCTCGTTCTCCCTTTCTCTTTCGCATAAGCGTCAACCACTAACCTTCGTGTGTCCCTCCCACGGCCTTATTCTCACTCTCGCCCTTCCTCCCTCTTCAGTTGCCGCGCTGCTTTGGGCTCGATGTTGCTGGTACCATCGCGGCAACTGGCATAGCATCAGAAGGGATGAATCGATTCTGTTTCCAGCTAAAAATAAGCTTCTCATGGGAGCTTACCTCGCGCGGAGCAGCATCCACACCGCTTATCTCTTATCTTCCACCATCCCTCCTTCTTCCTACTTCTCGTTCTTTTCATCTGCGTTAATTACATTTTTGCGGATTTACCTGGAATTTAAAATCAAATTTACAGGCATTTTCTTGTGATTTAGCATGATACCGTATGTAACCAACGTTCTGTCATTTTCTCGGCGTGTCGTTAATTATATGTCACAGGCCATTTTTACTCCCGACTGCTGCCAACCCAAGGTTGGCAAAAAGACGCAGGGAGTATGCGTTTCACCGAGCTCGGATCGGTTTTTTAATAGAATAAATACTGATAATTATGCACTTTAAACCTTCCTTGGTTAATAAGAAATTTATGTGCAAAAGATAAGATCAAACTATATTGTAGTTATCGAGAATTAAAGTAAAAACCGATCCGAGCTCGGTGAAACACATATTCCCTTTGTCTTTTTGCCAACTTTGGATTGGCAGCAGTCGGAAGTAATAAAAAGTAGAAAAATAATATTATTTTGTCTACAAATTCTCTCACTGATTGCCGAGTGATCTATATATATATTGTAAAATATATAAACTGCTGCGTAGCCACAATTATGACTACGCAGAAAAAGATTACCTATATATGTATATAATTATATGTATATAAATGTATGTATATAATTATATAATTGTATATATATATATATATATATATATATATATATATATATACATATACAATTATATAATTATATACATACATTTATATACATATAATTATATACATATATAGATAATCTTTTTCTGCGTAGTTATAATTATAGCTACGCAAAAGTTTATATATTTTACAATTTAAATACTAAACAATTATAATATATATATATATATATATATATATATATATATATATATATATAATTCCTTAGTATCTAAATTGTAAAACATATAAACTTTTGCGTAGCTATAATTATAACTACGCAGGAAAAGATTATTTATATATATAATTATATGTCTATAATTGTATATAAATGTATGTATATAATTACATAATTGTATATTAATAGGTTCATTATTAAATAATTAAATAATAATTTAAAAGTTAAAACTTATTTATTGTTTAAAATTTACTTTTTGTACATATTCTTATTTTTGTGAGGTATATACATATGTAATTATCACTTGTTAATACTTTATTTACTGTACACACATACACAGTTTTTAAAAAAATGAAATAATAAATTTAAAGAAAAATGAAGAACTCCCGACTGTTGCCAACAAAAAATTATAGCATTAAAAGAGTTTTAAAAAATTTAAAATAAAAAAATATAAAAATTTTATAAAAAAAAAATTAAAAATAAAAATAAAATAAATAATAATCAAAATAAGCTTCTAAAAGATTGAAATAATATTTATGTGTCAGTATTGACATATGCAATTAATTCTTTCTCTATCTATAAATTAAATATTAAATTAAAGAAATTACACATGTACGTGATAATTATTATTATTAATTGTATATTTTACCTAACCATATTTTCTCGGCATATCGTTAATTATTAATTATTTCTTTATTATTCTTTAATAATTTATATTTAATTTAAAAAATTTAGAAATTGAATTTTACATTGCAAATATCCGTTCAATTACCTCTAATTATATTTTATTCTTTTTACGTTTTTACATGCTAATTTTATTTGCCTATTAATATAATATACTCTTTTCTTATCCACCCTCTTTAGTCCAGAATGGCGATAAACGTTTCTCTTAATCTGTCTCTATCGTTCTTTCATGATGCTATGAACAGTAGGATCAACTGCATCCGGTTTTCCCGGGAGGACATTAATTTGTATTCATTACGGAAATATATCCGATAGCGCTGGTGCATTGTGCAGAGATTGACAGAAGGTGCACAATGCCCGACCATTCGGCAACAATACATCGGAGATCCGTTGAGAGCTCAAACGCTCGTCAATTAGATGATTTCAAGCGAAAATACCTCAGCTAGATGTATTGTAGTTAAGATGAACGGCGGGCGAGATGTGGGTCATAGGTGAGTGTCGGTCGCGTTGGGGTGAAATGAATTGCGAGAATTTAAACAATGTCTTCAACAGAAGCAGACTCTCGTGCTCTTTTTCAAGTGCATGAGGCTTCCTTATTATATAGCTAATAGCGTTGCTAGGATATTTCTTCTTTAATTATAATATTGACTATTATTTTACAAGTGTTTAAAGAATATTTTGATAAATATCTTTCTCTATAGAAGAAATATTTAGCAAGAACTGTCTTTTTGTAAACGTAAAGCAATTTATTATTCATATCTTGATTAGTGCAATCAATTCTAAAATTTCTGCAGATGTATTTATAATTGCAAAGACAATAATATAATATAATTACAATAAAAACAATAATGTCATATAATTATATAAAATTAAAATCGCGAAATAACTTTTTGCTTTAATGTTTATGAAATTCTGATCTTATATTTTTAATTTATTCTCAAAGCATTAACAAAGAATTCAAATATATCGCATTATAAATGAGTCAAATATAATTATTAAATATAATTAAATATAAATATTATTATTACACAGTACAGGAATAATGTTATATATATTACAGTTATACATAAACGTTTTCCAACATTTATGCTTGTCAGCAGAGTATTGCAATTATGTAATAATTTGAATGACGTGTTATAATATACTAATGTAAAGATCAGATTTTATTTAGCAATTTGATATTTTGAAAATATTAATTATGATACGGCTACTTTATAATAATATTTATTTTTTGTAATATGTATTACAATCGTAAAATATATTTACTCTAAAATGTAAAATTATTTATATTTTATCAATATAAAAGACTCTATATTTACATTGTAATCGTATTATAGATGTGCATAGATTATATACTGTATTGCAACTGTTTTATAATTTGTTTTTATATGAGATTTATTTACATCAAGTAAAATAATAGAAAGATTATTCCATATAATATATATATTATATATGTATTATATATATATATATATATATATATATATATATATATATATATAATATGTTTAAAGAGTTTTATACAAAAAATAAATGTCATAAAATTGCAATTTACAAATGCATATTTATTTTTATTTTTTTATTATTTTAAGATTTTATAATATTATTCAAAATAGAATTCAAGATTTATTTCTCTAAATCAAGATATTTACAAAGTATTGTTATATGTATATTAGAGAAAACATTGAATGTAATCTATATAATATAGGTCTATGATCTATATATTGGTCTATGATATATATATATAGGTCTATGATCTATATATTGATTTACACAGAAACGTACACATCTTAATATGTCCTGGATATGCTAATTTAGGGGTCATAGCGCTTAACGTCAATTATAAATTGATAATTACACAACTAAATATTTAGCCAATTGCATTGATTGATATTATATTTGCTTTTGAACAACTAATTTTTTAACTGTTATTAACAGTTTTATTTTTTTTTAATTTGTATTCGTTATACACAATTTCAAATTCCTTCATGTGCTTGATATATATTTTTACCATTTTTTTATTTATAAAAATATTTTTTACAATATTGTTGCATGTGTCTTTTTTATAAATACAAATATCGTTAATTAATAGAGGGGAGTTTTCGCATGAATTTTACGTTGCGACAAGGAAATGTTCGGCAACGTGGAATAGATGTGAGTGACTTGTACGATTAAATTAATTAATGTCTGCTGTAAATTGTCATTTGGTTTCTTAATTTATTATTTATGTATTTTTTATCCAATTTTCCGTAGCGAGTATTTCTTGCTTTGCGCTGAAAAAACATCTCATTTCTTTTGCACGTGCATTGCGTATTCATTAACTCGGTTAGAGACATATGTATGGACGACCACATAATATAATATTTCAGTATTTTTATTATTTTTACGTTAATATATTCATCTATGCATATATGTAATTCAATAACTCGTGAATATTTTCACAAATTAAAATTTTCATTATATTTAATTTAAATAAAAAGCGCGACAACGTGAAACCGCTACGAGAGCTAACAATTAATCGCGTATATATGATTATTGCGTGCATAACTTTATGTTGGCGTGTATATGTATATTGATCAATAGACAGAAGCAACTTTGTGATCTAGAGGGAGGAAGAAAAGAATATATTATTTTCTCCTTTTCTCTTGTCAAATATTTACCTACAGCATTCATCTCAATTTCTCTCTGACCGAGGGATCACGAATGCTGGTACGCGCAATTTACCTTTATTATGTGCAAGGCCAGAATGGTGAATTTGAAAAAGTTGATTAAGTGTCTCACAATGTTATTCCCGAGATATATAACTCTCTGTTTTTGTTCATTACTTTTCTCGGTCTTTACTTTACATTATAATTACAGTAATAAGTACATTTTGCGATTTTTATTTCATTCCAAATATTTTATTATCATTTATCAAATTATGCAATACTTTGATCAAAAGCATAAATATTGTTTAGTAATAGTAATTTTGAGCTTTCTCTCTCTCTCTCTCTCTCTCTCTCTCTCTCTCTCTCTCTCTCTTTCTCTCTCTCTCTCTCTCTCTCTTTCGCAGGAAACGTCTATTGAATTTCTGATTGACGAGGTGAAATATATCGGAAAACGGTGTTGTTCGAATTGCAATGCACCTGCATGTCGACAGAGGCGAGTAGCGGAAATATCGGGAGATATCGCAATGTTCTGACGAGAATGATTTTATTGAGGACCCATCTCACGTACGAAAATCTATAAAATAACCCAAACATGTGCTGCAAATCATGCTTTGCGGTTTCGCGATAGTTCGTAATATTATGTGAAATTTCTGGAAAATCTTGTTATACGTGATCATTTGTAACATTATATGAGAAATCCGTTGAGCTTAAGGAATGTGAGTTATATGACTCGTTATTAATCATTTTCAATTTCACGTAGGAGTCTTTTGCTTTGAAAGAAAATAATTTGTGAAATTATTAGCAAGATTATTAGATAATTTTTATTTCGTCACAAAGAATAGAAAATATTTGACTTGTAAAAATGATAATGTGTATTTATACGTTTTTTCTTCATTATGAATTCTCTAATTTACAGTGAGCAACATTAAAGGGCATCGCTTTTGTCTTTGATGTGGATGAACTTTTGTTTCTCCTGCTTAGTTTGAATTTCAAAAACAGCAGTTATTTTTTTTTCGTGTATAATTTTTCTTTATACGGTTTTCGTATATTCACCTTCCATTTCGCGGTGTTGGTTCCTTTCATTCGCCTACGAGGAGATACCTCATGTATTCGTTTCTTTTTTTACTATTTTAAACTTAATTCCGGTTTTTCACACGTGCACGATATGTAAAATTTGTTTTAAGAGACGGTCGGGTGACCCTCGAATAGCTGGTTTCACTTAAAAATTCAGAAGCTCAAACACGAACCTTTCAGCAGGGATTCATACAATGTAATATTGATACTTTATAGGTACAAAAAATATTTTTTATTTACTCGTGAGAACGGAACACAACAATCGACAAATTGTATCCGTAATCTATCTTCCGAAAAAATTGAATTTGTTGAAATTATTTTAGATTTAAACCACAGGTTACCATAGTATCCTGAGGCTATCAAAAGTGGGTCAAATTTAACTCGGTTTGCTGTTTAATGCAAAGACCTTTTGTAAAATATGTGTAATTTTTGACAAAAATATCTCAATTTTTATAAATGTATAAATATATATATCAATATAATGGAAAACAAATGTGAAATGCTTTCTTTTATTGAATCTATTTTGACCATTTTATAATAAAATCATTTATTTATATAATTTCTTTGGGCTATATTGATAAAACAATTCATTTGAGTCCCTTTTTGAATTCTACACTATATCAAATGTCTAAATATCTGTATTTCACTTCAATACCTATAGGATATTTCATCAAAGAGAATTTGATATTTTTCTCTCGTTGATCATTTCAGCTTATAATGATTTAACAAGGCCTGATAGCCAATTATGGCATTTCATTTGCAGGCATTAAATTCATTTGTATGCTTCGAGAATTGGGAAACTGAATATAATAAGGTGCAAGGATTTGTATACATATTTATATGTACATATATATATATATATATACATACACATATATATTTTAGTGCAGAATAATGTTTTTTCTGTGGATTTTATCTGAATTCAAAACGAGCCAACTAAATGGCTGCTTATTAAACGGGTATTAAGCTCTTAATCGAGAACACTATTAACGCACGATTTCTTTCAAATAGCAGATAATTTGCAGCTAATGCACCGTGCCAAAAAGTAACAATTTATGATTCGTAAATTTACGTTATAACACGGCCGTAATGTTCTATGTAATTTTAGATTAAATCAACTCGATCTTAACATAAACCAAATATATGTTGAAGGCTCTCTTTGAGGATTGCTGCACATTATACAATCATATCCTTCTCATCATCTCTTAATATAATTTACTACAAAAAGCAATGCAGCAGAGAGACTAACTGATGTCCCGGAAATTTTGGATGTGTAATATTCAAATGAATGATGTAGCACCTTTGTTAAATGGAGCTAGTTAGTTAGAATTTTATGTATAAACAAAACCAGGTAGAATCTATTATGCGCCGTCTAATCTGAACGCAAGTTGATACCAACTTCATCTTGATAAGAGAGATAGATAGTAACTGGTAAGAGGATCCTGTGTCATCGTCGGATAAATTTATCAGAGCAAGACACTTTCTCTGTATAGGATCTTGACAGAAATTGTCCTTAAGTAACAGCGAATATGTGACCGAGTAGTAAACTCCCCATAATTTCTGACAGCCGCCGGTCGTATGATAGATTGCCAGCTTAGCGATGGCTTACTGTGCATAGCCAAGGCGGTAATTTGAATGTTTCCTCCTTATTATTAACTTTAATAATGTGAACGTTAGATAATCTGAAGATGTCTTGGATAATAGCTAGTACGTGTACGTGTGACTTTTTTAATCATTTTTTATAAAATAAATTTGTTCAAGCGGATATTTCCTTATGTATAAAATAATTTATTCTTTAATTATAAAATAAAATAAATACTGATAAATACTACTGATAATGAATAAATAAATGAATAAATTATTTTATAATTTATTCATTATTTATCAGTAATTTTATTATGTATAAAAATGTGTACTAATTAATGACAATTTTTCAAAACTTTCTTTTTAACGTCTGAAAAGTTTCTAAGATCTGTAATTTGAATGAATAGTTATAAAGTTAATGAATGTAAGAAATTTCTTAAATTTTTTAAAATAATTTATATGTTTAAATTTGCAACTTTGAAATTAATATTTAGAGCGACTCGTGTTAATCCTGGTATAATCACTTCGCGTGGAATGCCCAAAGGAAACAGTATTAAAGCTGGTGTGTTACATTAGAAAGTCAAAAGCAGCATTTCGTAAACATTAGTGTAATAGCGTCAAATAAATTTTACTCGAATGAGCCACGCGGTTGTCAGAAACGCAGAGATAAACTTTTTCTATGTGATAGTTTTGAGAGTAAAGAGCTCGTCAAATACACATGGGAATTACAGTACATTTACAGCCCTATCGTTATTTTCGTGTCCTCAAGGGACCTTCTTTCAAACGTGCTGCTTTTTCCGGAGTTCTCGTATCACCGTTAAATCCTCACGTCTTTTAGAAAGCAGAAAAGAAAGTTACCCGAGCAAAGAGTCACCTTGATCGATTACGACGTTCTTCTCACGGGATGAAAGAAAAGGCAACACAATGACTTCTTAGTCATTATGTCTTCAATATTGTCATCTTTTTACGTGGTATTATTAAAACAGTATTAATGAGTTCAAATTAAATTTGAGTTTGTATAATAAATTAGGCTTTTAAAGTTGAAAAGCGGCAAAAAAATACTGCAATCAAAAATTAAAAATTTTAAATATTATAAATTTAAGCGAGAAAACGAAATTTAACATTTTGTAATTATATAATCTATGCCACGTCCCAATAATTTATCAGAAATAATAGCCTGAAAATAATTTACATATAATTTAATTAACATTCTCGAAAATACATTAATTTATATGTATTTGCCCGATTATAATAATATTTAATTAGGCAATGTGATTTACATACAATTGCTGTTCCATCAAGAGTAATCATTCGTCTTAAAAATGATATGGTCGGGAATATTTATCTTTACCCATACATATACATGTATTAACAAACATACATGCATACATATATATTCATAAATTTTAAAGTCTACAAGGAATCTCTCGCGTTGCGAGAATCAGTTTTGCAGTTTATTATAAATTTTTATGACCAAATTCTAGAAAAGTATATATCCATAGATGCAAAAACGGTGTTTAGAGTACACCGTAACGTGGAGTTATATGCGAAAGCACTATCGCAATGCAAGGAAAAAAAATACGGCCGGAAACTTAGAATATATATTTTGCTAACTCTTCTCTACACATTCTTGTAATATAGCGCTACAGTTAATTTATTATGAATTTGACGTGAAAACTTTCATGATATGCATAAAACATTCATCTTAAATTCTCAAGTAAGATATCAGTATGTGAATTTATATATTGATCTTATCGATAATTACATGTATCTTTGATCATAATATTTCTTTAAATCGTAATATTTTATTTATAATTTTTTGATCATCATATTTTTATAAATTTCTCTTTATACGAATCTTTTATTTTAGACAAGATATATCTATGTTTCCTTTCTGATTGAACGTTAATCAACATACAGCGTATTTATACTTAAATTCTCATTTTTGTTTCCTCAATATTAGCAATATTCTTAATATTAACAAAGTATATGTGTAACGTATCTATTATGAAAAAATCTATGAATGGAATAGGTTTTATTTTTATTCGTCTCGAGTAATAAGAAAACAATAAAACAAGCGGTTTTGATCGAATCTTCTCGCTTATATCGCAGACATTAGATTAGTAATATAATGGTAAAAGATAAAATCGTTCTTAATATTCATTTATTTCTGCTGAGAATTGATAAAATATTCCCTGTCTCGAATATATAATGGATTATCTGAATGACCGATATCTTTAGACATCGAAAATCGATAATGCTAACTAATGGCGTTTCGATAATTGATACTGTTCTCCGACTGTGTTCCGTGTATTCAAAGTAATATCATAGAAACCACTTAGTCCACTTGGACTTAGTCCTTCTCGGCTATATGGGTCATGAATATTCTCACTCGGATAGTCATTGTTATTACACCTGATTTCACTTACAATTGGCCCGTTGCTCATGTCGCGTGCACATACGGACTGACAATGTATCGCGCGAGCCTTTTGTCGCCAGTTACAATAGGACGTCACAATCAATGCAGACAAAATGTACGCCCCACTGACCAGTATTGTAGCGCAGAACCAGTTAACGAAGCTTAAGTAATATCAATGCGCTTTAATTAGCCGCATCTCTCTTAAGCACTTAGACACACGCACACCAATTATGCTCCTAATGATATTATAGAAAGCTAATGCGGTGTAAGAGAAGTAAGTTTGAAGCACAACCTTATTGATTAGTTAATATTTCATTAAGTCGTGCTTTTTTATCACGGTTTGTTCAAAAGTATGTTAATTGATACTCTGTATCAATTCCTTTCGTGAGTTTCGAAGTTTTTATTATTGCTTTAATCGTTCAAACGAATTAAATTAATATGCGTACGCAATTTGTATGACAGCTAATACATATAAATAATAAGTGCCTCTGCTAGGCCTCTTCCTCTTCTCAGATTATCAGAGTCGTCAGGATCGTCAAAATTCGTTGACTCATATGTTGCATTCGCAAAAAGTGCACACAGTTTGTAAAATTTACTTGAGAAAAGTTTATACAGTTTATTATGCGTGACACTTTGCACGACATTCCCGCACTTTAAGGCACGACATTTTGAATGACACTCTCGCATTTGAAGGCATGACATTTTGTAGGAAACTCTTGATAAAGAAGAATACTTTGCATGACATTCCCAAATTCTGCAATAGCGAAGCAATATCACGTTTTACGCAAGAATCGCACTTTAAGTTGACGAAGTAACTTTACGCAAAAGTTAAACCTGAAGCGAAAGAATACGAAATCGATGAGATTGACGTTTGTCTCATGTCAGAGCGCATGTAGGTTTTCAAAATGTAATAAAAAAGGAGGCCGTGGTGTTTGTATGAAGATTTGATATGGTGCATGAAACAAGAGACGAGACGGAATTAAACAAAGACGTGTCTCCCTGCTCTTATCGAGTAATTGATCGAATTTTAACGAATGTAAACTGAATCGTTTATCGGAGCGAAATCAAAATATCATATGAAAACATCACATACTGAAAACTAACGCATTAATATGCATGAAATACGCTTATTACATATGAATTATTTAATGCTGTAAAAATATTATCAAGTTTGGGTTTTTTTGCATTATCGAACTTAGCTTTCCTTTTGGCATAAATCTTCCAGATACTAAGGTTATATTATATAATTTTGTAATGCGAGATATATATAATTTATAATTTATTTTATAATTGAGAGATTATATTTATAGATATTGCATTTTAACACAAATATACAAATCAGAATTAAAGATAAATATTCACGGATTACAATATTCGAGAATATAATTAGATTTGCGAATTATTTACGCGACAGATTTCGATTAAATAAATCTCGCGATCAACTGCAGTATATTATACATTGTAAGAAAATAAACGCTAAATAAAAATTAATTTATTGTTTAATTTATTGTCGCAAAATATTATATAACGCAATACAAAATATTTAGAAATATTTTTTTCTAATTTTAATTAATTAAGATTAAGTGTTAATTATTAATTAATTATTAATTAAGCTATTGATATATTACTATTTTTTATTATTTTAATTACTTACTTTACTTTACCCGATCTTGCAAATTTTATTACATGAGTTTAATTCGAATAACATTTTTACAATTACTTTTAGTTTGGCAAAAAATGTAAAGTGTTGAAATATATTTAATTCCATACAAACATTATTAAACAAATATTATTGTTTGTAAAGATCGCAACAAAATAATAATTTATAATTTTTATTCTTGTCTTATTTCGATTTATACTTGAATAATAAAGGAATAAACTGCGAGAAATACGCGCTTTGATAAAGCCTATTATCATGATATAATTACGTATTTATTTACCGAAAGCTGATTACTAATATGATTTATAATGATTATGGTAAATTATTTCATAATACTTGTTGCGATTGCATTTTGAAAAAGAATTCAACAATTAGACGAAGCATTTCTCACTATTTATTATCTTCGTTTGAATAACTACAAAACGACCAAGTATTTTAATAATATTCTAAGAATAAGAAAAATATTCAAATAATGTGTTATAATTATTTTGTTATTGTTTTGAAATTTTCCATATTTTTTAGTATTATAAATTTATGCTAAATATTTTCTGCGTTTTCTATTATTTTAAGTTAATTTTAATGCTTGATCCAATATCGCATATAAAGTCTAACGTTTATTTTAAAAAAATATAATTTATCTTATTGTTAGTTTAATCAAGAAACTATTTGTGTAATTTAATATTATTATTTTACGTCAATTTTTCATACTTCAAGAAGACGTTTCTTTTTTTAATTTTAATTTGGGATTTTTTTTACGTATAAAACTGAAACGTGGAAAACGGAAACAAATGTAAAAGATTTGCTAAAGTTATAAAATTTGATCGATTTATTAATTATTAATTTAAATATTCAATTTAATGCATTTTTATTTGAGAATTTTTCTAAATTTCCTTTTATTTGTTAATTAATGCGATTCTTTAGGGCAAGAAGCAAACTGAGTATAACTAATAATTGTGATTACGGCCTCAATATGCGACAAGCTCATGCTAGTATCGCAAATATTCAATCTGAGCATTCTATCGATCGAAAACCGACGCATAATCCGATTGCCCGGAGAAATCTGTTATCTTTACCACATTCTAATGCGTCACGCGTATTTAATTAACGCTTCTATTTTACTTTGTCATCTCAAATTTAATTAATTAATATATTAGTTTGTGTTATAAGCTGCGTCCGAAACCGGTATAAACCGCAAACGAAAATTAGTTAATATACGCTGCGTTGCAAAAGAGACATGTAACAGATGCTTTTATTTTAGTATAGGATCTATCAAAATCCACGTATTAATTTATTTTACGCAAAATATGAATTTAAGAGAAATACTCCACGTTATCATAACAAATAATCACAAAGAAAATGATTGCAACTCATTTTGAAAGACAAAGTTAACGCTTCAATCAATTAACGTTTAAATATATTTACGTTTTAATTTAGAGAAAACCACGTTTCTCCTTTAATTAAACTCATATATAACACACAGGAAAATAGCGCACTTTCGTGCAGTTACAATTTTCCAGCTAGTTAGTTTGCATACAATAATATGCAGAACGCTTTAATCGTTTTTCTTTCTAAACTGCAAAATCATGACTGCAAATTTAAAACATAATAATTTATCGTACCTCTTCTGTGTTCAGAGAATTATTTCATGTTTACTAAGATGGTAAATTTTATGCATGACTGATCTGGTATGCAATATCCATCTTGTTATACGCTAAGAAGGTGGGAAAAGATATTTCGTCGCGCCTTTTTTAAAACGCGAATGCTTGAGGCATGAAAGAAAGAACGTTCGCGTGGATGCGCGAACCAAACGCGCTTCGTGAATAGATAAAAATGACCTGAGAATTTTCTTTGAGAACGTAAAGTGAGATTCCCTCAGGAAAGACCTTCCCTCTTCTGCGTATTTTCCTCGTGGAATGTTGTCGGATACAAACGAGCAACCGGATAGAGGAAGCTGCTCGTAATGCACGCGGCGTACGTTGCATTCTGGCATTTAAATAGTCATGTAACGCTTTCACGACGTGTAAATGTTACTTTTTCTTTTTAATTATTTCTTTACACACAAAAGAAGAAAGATTTGACAAGAATTATTTGTTACTTTATATCTTATTAAATTTGCTCCTAGATTTGCGAAATAGTATTAGTGTTTGATTTAGCATATATATGCTTATATATGCATTTGAAAACTGCTGTGAAAGATCATACACAGAATACAGTCGATGTTTGTGTCACATAGTTTTGATTTACATGAGTTTCAAAGCGCCACGTAGCTAAATGAAATCTTGATAAGGATTTGCATAGTTAATACTTCCGTAAGAGCTATCGCACAAATAAAATCCGCGGATAAAACAGAAATAATACTGTCGTAGAGAATAAAAGCAGTTCTAAGCTTTTTGATTTATGCGAACTTGCGGAGCAGTTAAATGAAATCCGAGAGCAGGTTTCCGGATTTGTACGTGTATATAAATATAGCGTAACTGAACTGTATGGGAACTGAATGCGACCAAGAGAGAAGAATTGGAGAGAACGATTCTCGATCGCGATCTCCTCTTTAAAGCGCCGTCGATTTGCTTCCCTACGGCATTTTTCCACGCATACAATACGCAAATCGAACGACAGCGGAATCGCGCTTTTTGTCGGCCCCGTCCGTCGTCGTCATCCGTTCCACA